>NC_086154.1:167014370-167321923 GCF_035149785.1 Candoia aspera | reverse complement strand
AACTTGGAATGCAGGTTGGGGGGCCCGCTTCCGATCAGCATACAATTTATAATCCGCTTGAGCATCAGCCAATGCCTTTTGAATCATTGGCCAGGAGTCAGCCAGTTGCGTTGTCCAATCATCTGGAGTGACTGCAGCTGTTGGAGGTTGCGGTAGATCAGAGATAGGTACAAAGTCTTTACCCTGAGCTACCCGAAATGGGGTTTGGCCAGTGCTTTGATGCACTGCATTGTTGTAAGCCACTTCAGCAAACGGTAGGAGGTCTACCCAATTGTCCTGCTGATAATTCACAAAAGCTCGAAGGTACTGCTCTAAAGTAGAGTTAACCGCCTCAGTGGCCCCGTCCGTCTGAGGATGCCAAGCCGTGGACAGGGCTTGCTTCGTGCCTAACAGCTTGAGAAACGCCCGCCAAAACTGCGAGGTAAATTGTGTACCTCTGTCCGAAATCAAGCGGGAGGGACATCCGTGTAACCTGTACACGTGTACAAGGAATAGGCGAGCCAATTGACGTGCTGACGGAATGGACACGCAAGGGATGAAGTGAGCCTGTTTGGAGAAATAGTCTTTGACCACCCAAATGACCGTTTTGCGTTGGCTGGGCGGTAGCTCGACAATAAAGTCCATGGAGATTTCCTCCCAAGGGGAAGAAGGGGCTGCCACTGGTTGCAGCAGTCCTTGGGGCTTGCCCGCCTTGCGCTTGGACATTGCACAAACAGTGCAGGAGGCAATGTAGTCTTTAACATCTTTACGTAATGTGGGCCACCAGAATTGCCTCCGAACGAGGTGCAAGGTTTTTACAAACCCGAAATGACCTGCGAGTTTGTCATCGTGTGAACGTAGTAACACATCTTTTCTGAGGCTTTCAGGAACGTAGAGGCGGTCGGATTTCCAAGCGAAGCCTCTGTCAAAAGTAACATTGTCTTTATTCGCAAGCAACCAAGTATCCGTTTTTAGTTCTTTGAGAAACTTTTGTTGCAACTGGGAGGGAATTGACAAAGCACTTGGCTGAACAGCGCTTGTGGTGGGCGGCTGCTGCGCGCGCGTTTGGCTTCGCGTCACAGCCTGCATGCCCAATTGGGGCGCCGTCCATAGGGTGCTTACCACATCTGGCGCTGCCCCAGAGTCCTGAGGCTGCCTTGACAAGGCATCAGCCAAGAAGTTCTTTTTCCCTGGAATAAATTTGAACTGAAAATTGAATCGATTGAAAAATTGAGCCCAACGAACCTGTTTGGGGCTCAGTTTCCGAGGGGTACTAAGAGCTTCCAAGTTTTTATGGTCAGTCCATACTTCAAAGGGATGATTTGCCCCTTCCAACAGATGCCGCCAAGCTTCCAATGCAGCTTTTACGGCAAATGCCTCCTTCTCCCAAACATGCCAACGCCTCTCAGTCTCGGAAAATTTGCGGGATAAGTAGGCACAGGGCTTGAGGCATCCTGCCTCGTCCTTTTGCATCAACAATGCCCCAATAGAATAATCGGAGGCATCTGCCTGTACAACAAATGGCTTTGAGGGATCAGGATGCTGTAAAATGGGCTCCTTGACGAAAGCTGCTTTCAGCTGCTCAAACGCCGTCTGACAAGCAGGCGTCCACCTCAACAGCGCTCCGGGATTCTTGACTCTCCTAGTATCTCCCACCCCTTTGGTTCGCAGCAGCTCAGTTAGGGGCAAGGCAATCTCAGCGAACCCCCTTATGAACAATCTGTAGTAGTTGCTGAACCCCAGGAAACTTTGAAGTTGCCTGCGGGTGCGGGGACTCTCCCAGTCCATGATAGCCTGCACCTTGGCAGGGTCCATTTCTATGCCTTTAGCTGAAATCCTATACCCCAAGTAGTCAATTTGGGACTGATGAAAGGCACATTTTGACAGCTTGGCATACAATTCAGCAGATCTGAGTTTACCCAATACTTGCTTTACCAGAGCTACATGCTCTTTCATGGTTTCAGTATAAATCAACACATCATCCAAATACACTAGTACACCTTTGAACAGATGTTCATGCAAAACTTCATTGATTAATTGCATAAATACCCCAGGGGCCCCAGCCAACCCAAACGGCAACACCTTATACTGGAAAGCTCCCAACGGGCAATTGAATGCAGTTTTCCACTCATCCCCCTCCTTGATTCGTACACGATAGTAGGCTTCTCTTAAATCAAGCTTAGAGAAGATCTTTCCCTTGGCCAGATGTGACAACATGTCCTTTATCAATGGCAAGGGATATTTGTTGGAAATTGAGACGGCATTTAATCCGCGGAAATCCGTACAAAGTCTCAATGTCCCGTCCTTTTTTGGGCGAAAAAGAACCGGCGCCCCCACGGGTGAATTCGCCGGCTCAATAAATCCGCGCGCCAGATTTTTGTCCACAAATTCCCTCAACAGAGTCAGTTCCTTCTGCGTCATGGAATAAATTTTTGGTTTAGGCAATTGGGTGTTGGGCAACAGTTCTATGGCACAGTCCGTCTTTCGATGGGGGGGCAACTGATCAGCTTCCTTTTCACCGAATACATCAGCAAACATCCAGTATTCGGCCGGCAAGCCTTCCAGAGGAGAGGCCGGGTAAGGCGGAGTCGCAGCTGCCGCAACCCCCACCATCTCCTCTGGGGCACCCTTCCCCTCTGCCGCTTGATAAAACCCATCCCTAAACGTGATAGTTCGGTAGACCCAGTTTATTTGGGGGTTTTGCTGCACCAACCAGGGTACCCCCAACACCACCAATGGTCCCCCAACAGGGGCCACGACAAAAGACAACCCTTCCTGGTGACTGCCCAGTTGCAAGGCTACACGCCCTGTAAAATGGGTGACCGGTTTGCCCCCTGCCACGGACCCATCCAATTGAGTAAAAGCGATGGGTCGCTGTAAAGGGAACGTGGGGAGCTCCAAAGCCGCCACCACGTCGGGGTGCATAAGACACCGGGAACACCCCGAATCAATCATGGCCCATACTTCCACAGTCTTGGATTGGGAGCCCAATTTCAATTTCACCATGAGTATGCGGTAAGTGCCACTCACCGATGGAGGCTCACGCCCGTCCTCTACCACCTGCCCAGCGGCGCCCTTTAGAGCAGGTGGCTGGCGTTTCCCGCCGGCTGCGGGATTTCGGTCTCCCCCTCAATTTCGTAGAACATCACATCGTCTCCCTCGGTTTCAGCCACCGCAGCTTTCTGTTTCCTCGGCAATGCAGGGGACTTTGCTGGCGGTTTTCCGGGCCGTTCCTCTACCTTCGCCTTCGGGCATGCTGCCACTCGATGCCCCTCCTTACCACATCTCAGACACAAGCCTTTTGCGTACCGCTTCTCCCGCTCCTCGTCCCAGGGTCGTTGTCCCGGTTTCCCCCCGGTGGTCGATGGGCGGCTGGGCTTCACCTCCCGCCCCGACTTGGCGGTCTTCCGCTGGGCAAAGATCTCCTGGGCATGTTCAGCCCTCCCCGCCAGCAGGATCCACTCATACAACGTGTATGGGTCGTCCCTCCCCAGGGACCAGCGTAGCACTTCTGTATTCAAGCCATCCTTGAAGAGCTCGATAATAGTTGCTTGGGACCAGTCATCCACCTTCCCAGCTAGCGCTTTAAACTCCAGAGCATAATTGGCCACTGATCTGAACCCCTGCTTGAGTTCCTTCAGGGCTCGCTTTGCTCTCTCCTTTGCTAAGGGGTCCTCGAAGTGTTGCTTCAACGCCCCGAGGAACTCCTCGAGACTTTCCAGTTCAGGCGCCTCCGACTGGCACATCTGGACATATCAGTCTGCCGCCCTCCCCTTCAGTTTGGTGGCAATGGTGATGATCCTTGCCTTTTCCGATTGGAAAAACGCCCCCCATTCTTCCATATAGGCTTTCGCGTTCGTCAGGAAGAACGAGAGTTTGGTCGGGTCCCCATCAAACTTGACAGGGAAGTCTCGCATGCCGCCTCCCGCCGCGCTGCGCCCCACCACCGGTGCTGCCGCGGCTTGTGTTTCCCTGGCTCGGGGCGGCACGGGGCCCCGGGGCGATCGCCCTGGCGATGCTGCGATTTCCATCTGGACCGACTGGTCCCTTTCGCGCCTCCGCACCACCCGTCGCCGTTCCGGGGACAGCCCCTGGGAAGAGGGGGTTGAATGCCTCTGGCTTGATTCTTCCCGGACCTCTCGCAGCGAGGTCACATCCAAGCTCAGCTGTTTCAATATAGCCTCCAACGAATCCATTTTGGACTCCAACACTCGGATCCGATCCGGCGTGGGTGAGCCCTCCGTTGGCTGCACCTGCACCACGTTGGGGGATAATGGGTATCTCTGCCTCCAGGAGGGACCCCCCGCTGCCGTGGTATCTCCTTGGGTCTCATCCCAGGTGAGCAGCTCGCCCGGAGAATTTACGGTGGTCTCTGGGGCCGTTTTCAGCCCCCCGGCTTCACTCTCCGACTCGGAGCTTGCCTCCTCTCGGATGGCTGACAGCTCCCCACCTTGGGACGGTCGGCCGGACTGCTTCACGGTCGAGTCCGGTTCCCCTTCCTCCATCATCATGATGTCGGGTTCAGTCATCGCGGGCTCTCTCCCTCACAGGGTTAGACGCTTGTCTTTCCTGGACAGGGGCCAGCGGAGTTAGGAACTTAGATTCTCAGCTTTATGTAATGATTGCCCTAGCCCCAAATACTCAGACTCACAAGAGGCTGCTAAATGAAGTCTGATTTATTAGAGTACTAAAGACAAATACAGAGAAAGCTGAGAATGAGCAAAAGCGCGCCAAATACAAACTTAAACCCTTGGTGCAAACGTATCCCGCCTCCCTCGTAACAGCCCCGCCCGGCACAGGTACTAGCAAACGTCAGAGTTGCTAGCCTGGGAAAGTAACCTTGAGCGCAGTAGATAATACAAATACATTCCAAAGCAAAGCCAAAAGATAACCGTTCCCATCCTCCCCAGAAAGATGAAACACGCATCCAATTAATGACATGCGAAACGTTACGATGCATCAAAGACATTGAAACGGCGAACATGACACGGCGCCACCCGCGACTGCCAGGAGGGATACGCGTGGACCTCACCGCCGCCCTCAAAACCGACCCCTGGCTACTAGCAAACCCCGACAAGGTGACAATGGAACAAGACTTAGCATGGGGGGAAGGCAGAATATATGTCCTGGATTCGCAGCGCCAGGCGATCTTGCGCAGATCCCACGACACCAAGCAAGCGGGACACTTCGGGTTCCTAAAGACCCTGCATCTAACACGACGTCAATTCTGGTGGCCCGCGCTGAGATGGGACGTGAAAGCCTATGTAGCATCCTGCCCGATATGCGCAATGGCCAAACGGGCACCGGGAAAGCCTCCGGGACTACTACAAACGGTGGCGGAGCCCTCCCGACCATGGGAGGAAATCTCCATGGATTTTATAGTAGATCTACCACCCAGCCAGAAGAAAACAACCATTTGGGTGGTGAAAGACTACTTTTCTAAACAGGCACACTTCATCCCCTGCTCATCAGTCCCATCCGCCCAGCAGCTGGCTAAACTTTTCCTTGTACACATGTACAGGTTACACTGATGTCCCGTACGCGTGGTGACCGACAGGGGCACACAATTCACCTTGAAATTCTGGTGGGCTTTTCTAAAACTGATTGGGACCCAACAAGCCCTATCCACAGCCTGGCATCCCCAGACGGACGGAGCCACGGAGATCCTCAATGCCACACTAGAACAATTCCTACGCTCATATACCAATTACCACCAAGACGACTGGGTCGACCTGCTTCCGTTTGCAGAAGTCGCCTACAATAACACCATTCACACGAGTACAGGGAAAACCCCGTTCGAAGTAGTCTCCGGGCGCGGGTTCGTACCCATACCGGAGCTACCGCAACCCCCGGAACCCCAAGTGGGCGCAGGTGACTGGGGACGGAAGATAGCGGAATCATGGCCAGTAATCATGGCAGCGTTGAAGGAAGCACAGTCCGCCTACAAAGAACAGGCCGACAAGCACCGGCGCCAGCAACCGACATTCCAGGTAGGGAATATGGTCTACCTTTCCACCAAATTCATGAAATCACCTCAACCCTCGAAGAAACTGGGGCCTAAGTATATTGGGCCGCTTTGAGTAACACAAATAGTGAACCCGGTGGCAGTATGCCTGGACCTGCCGCACAATCTAAGGAGACTCCACCCGGTATTCCACAGCAGCCTCCTGAAACCAGCAACCACCTCCCGATGGCACCCAAGCACGCCTCTGCCCTCCCCAGTGATGATCGACGGCCAACAACATTTCGAGGTAAAAGAAATACTCGATTCCCGCCGTCAACGGGGCACACTATACTATTTAGTAAAATGGAAACACTTCCCCCACCCAGAATGGGTGGCGGCTCAACACGTTAAGGCACCAGACCTGACCCGAGCATTCCACACGACGTACCCCGACAAACCAAAGGGGCGCCCAGCCGAACCGGCCCCTTAGGACACACTTCCCCCCTCGGGCCTCCCCCCCCACCCGCGTTGCCCCCAGGGGAAGGGACCCCCCAAGCCTGCGACTTGAGTAGACCTCCTCCCCCCTGAGACTCACTCTCCCCCCCACCCTCTCCGGGCCCATTGGGGAGGGAAGATTGGTCATAGGTGCATCGCCAGAGGGCAAATGGCCAGGATGCACACATGACAACACGGCGAACATCAAAACAAAACAATCAACAAAACAAAAAGATAAGGATCCTACCTGGAGTTGAAACAGCACCAGACCAGCCACGCCTCCTCTCACGACGAACTGAGCAAGAACGAGCAGGGTGTGGTCGAGGCATGTGCACTCGCAGGGTATGGTCGAGGCATGTGCACTCGGAACACACCCAAAAGATGGAAACACGATAGAGGGTGGAGCAAGGGGAGGGGTGAAAGCACTCCGGCGGGAAATACAAAAAAAAAAAAATTTTTTTTGACAGCTCTCCCGGAAAAACCGGAATGCCGGGGGGGGGCTACCATTCGAAAGGGGGGCAGTATGTCATGAGCACCATTGAGCTGAATGCATCAGCACAACGGCACACATAACAATACCATGAAAACAAGAGCAAGGGATTAAAAGATAAGCAAAGCGACGCACAACAACAGACACAGACCCTGAGGAGAAGGGAACGACCCCGGCCGGAAAATCCAGTCAAAAGAACACAAAGGGGGAAGAAAGAGCGACAAAGACAGGGCAGATCACGAGGCACGCCTGGAGCTGTCAGCAGGAACGCAAAGGATATCGCCCAGCTGAAAGCAATCACCAGCCGGAGGAAGAAGACGATTACGAGAGAAGCCCGGGGCACCAGCAGGGGCCCCGCAACCCCTCACCTACCAGCAACGAAGCATACAGGACTTGGGGGGATGACACAACCCAAGGTGGGGGGGGGGCGCTGACCGGCGCGGGCTATTTAAACCCCGTACCGGCGCGCTCCCTTCACTCTCAGCTTTTTCTAGCTATGCACTATGCTGAAATAAACCAGAACCTGATCTTCCCTAAGTTAGTGTCTGTGTTTTACTCAGTAGTAGGCAGCGCATGACAGTGGGCCTCCAATGACAACTCTGCAGCCAGTCCCTGTGTCTTTTCAGTCCTAGGAGAAATGACCCAAAAGAGGGCAGAATGGGAGGAGGGATCTGGTATCCCAGCCTCTCGGAAACAAATCATCAGCCTGTGCAGGCCCCAAAGCCTTTGAACCCTCCCCCTTAGGGAGGCTGCCACAACATCTTCACCCTCTGAGGTGCTGCCTACCTCGATGGATTGGGACTCGTACCAGGGAGAATTACGTGAGTGGGGCAGGAGGATTGCTTGGAAAGGCCCTCCAAAGGTTGTTTCCTTGCCCTCCAAGCCGTAAAGCTCTTTCCAGGAATGCAAAGGTCTCTTGTTCTGGAGTTTGCCAGCCTGGCCGGGCTTCCCAGGCAAGAATTCCTCCCCGCCCCCCAAGACTTGAGGCGTGAACTCCTACCAGCCACGTTGCCAATCCCTCCTTACCTCTGAGGTAGAAGCAGTGACCCCATCGTGAGAGCTTTCCTGCTCCTTGACCATTCTCTGTGTCTCTTGGGACCTGACCAGAGGAAGAAAATGAGACATGGAAGGCCATCCAGCTAGCTCTGCCTCCCCTTTCCAAGACCGGCCAGCCAGCCTGGTGGTCATTTTTCCCCTGCAAGCCTCTTGTGGACAGGAAGTGGTCTTGGGTGGGCTGGGGGCTCCTGCAAACTCTTCTGGCTCATCAATTGTGCCCTGCTGAGTCTGACTGTTGGGAGAAGGACTTGGTACCTGGCAAACAGCTCAGCAAGGTCTTCCACCCTTTGCTCTCTCTTTGCCATCCCCTTTTGCAAACCCATCGGTGAGCTAAATCCCAGCCTTGCAGAGTTCCCCATCTATCTCGGTTGGCTGAAACCACCAGGCCTCTGGCAGCACTGGGCAATGCAAAGCAGCAGAGGGAGGATGAAGGAGAAACAGAGGGAGCAGGAGCACGCTTCCAGAGCGTGTCCGTGAATATCACCCCGGCCTTCGCCACCGTTCCATCTGCTGACCTATCTTCAAAGCTGCAGAGACAGGGCTTCTGCCATTGCAAGAGTGAGGAGCTGGTCACAACTTACTGATGGGGTGGAGACCTCCTCTATCGTGTAGAGCCCCTGCCTCGTCAGCTCTGGTTCATCATCACTGGGGAGAGATTGAAGGGCCCAAAGATCAAGGCCAGCCCTGGGCCATTTTTCAAGAGTGGCCACGCGGGTGCTCTAAAAGCCTGTCAGCTGGCCTGCCAAGGGGGTTGAGCTGGTAACTCTCCCTTTTATCAGAAGCAGGGGTAGAGAAAGAAAGGAGGTGAATCTCCCTGAGGTGGCTGCTGAGACAGTCTTTGATCCCTCCTCAGTCAGCCAAGCAGCAGCCCTTGCAACTGGGTGGGCCAGAGGGTAGGATAGGAGGGTTCTGGTTTTCCTTTTCCCAGCCCTCCCTTTTCCTTTTCTGCTGGGTCATTTTCAGTTAGGATTTGGACATTCAGAAGCTTGCTTACTTTACTCTGCTTTAAGCATGCGCTCCCTGCCCAGGTGCCTTCATCGTCTGTCCCACCTTGGGCCCATATATGGCCCCTCATCCCATTGATTAAGGAGAGAAGAGAAAAGCTTCCTGTCCTGGGGTTGAGCATGCATCCCAGAGAAATCTATCCCTCCCCTCAGCAGACATTTCCCATAGCCTTTTTTCTCTGGGGTGGTACTGGAGCCATCTTCTTGGGGGCTTCAGAATCCCTCAGCTGAGAGCAGGGACCTTGCCAATTCAGGACTGGACTCCACATCTTCCAGGCTGGGGGTCCTGGACCCCCCTGGACGTCCATCGAATCCTGAAAATGAGATTTGTTTGTATTAAGACATAAATGCAAAGCCCTCCGCATACCAACAGGGTGGCTAAAGCCTAGGGCGCAACTCCCACCGGCCGCGTAGCCAAACCCTCCTTACCGCTGAGGTAGGAGCAGTGACCCCTTAGTGGGATCTTTCCTGCTCCTTGATTCGTCCCTGTGCCTCTTGGGTCCTGGCCGGAGGAAGAAGGTGAGACGTGGAAGAACATCCAGGTTGCTCAGCCTCCCCTTTCCAAAACCAACCAGCCAGCCTGTCGGTCTTTTTTCTCGTGCAAGCCCCTGGTGAACGGGAAGCGGTCTGGGGAGGCTCGGGGTTCCTGCAGACTCTCACGGCCTGTCAATGGAGCCCCACCCAGCCTGGGATTTGGGAGAAGACCTTGGTACCTGGCAGGTGGCACAGGAAAGTCTTCCACCCTGGTGCCCACGTAGCAGGAAAATGGACAACTTTTCATGACCTTCTGCCAGGAGAGCGGAGCACAGAAAGAGACCTGAGCCAGGGAGAGGGAGTCTTTCTCCCCCCCTCCCGGTTTCTGGTTTCCTGGCGGCCGAGAGCAAAAAAGGTGGGTGGCGCTCTTGTTGCCTAGAATTTTAGGGCTCATTATTAGCCTTTTAATGAAGGTGATATTAGCATTTTAGCATGGCATCCATGCCTTCTTTTGAGGCCCACTGTCACAGGCAGTTTATACACGGGCTCAGAACCTCGCTCCCTCGGCAACTGGGGAAATATCCCCAAGGGCCACTTTTTGAACCTGCCCAAGGATGGCGGCTCTCTTGGGGCCAGGAGTGGCCGGGCAGCCCAGTGAGAACCCTGAGATGGGGAAAGGCCCTTCAGTATTCTGGGCGGGGGAACGATTGGGTCCATGTGCCCATAGAAGGAGCAACTCTCCGGTGGATCTGAGGCTCTTTCGAACCCAAATTGCCTCCTTTTCAGAAAGGTACCTGTAATCAAATCATAGGAATCTGGCCTGCTAGCAATCCAAGTACCAACCGCGGGCGGCCTATCAATTTCCCATAGTGCCTGTGCGCTCTTCAAAGTTCCCACAGCAATCCCGGTGTTACCTGGAATTTTAGGCTTCATTATTAGCATTTGAAAAAGGTGATTTTAGCATGACAGTCTAGGCCTCTTTTCTAACTTTAGGAAAACATACTTTTCTTCTGAGCCAAGGCCATTTCTTTTGGTATGTGAGAACCTCCCTTTTCAGAAACCGAACAATAGGGAGCGTATTCTAAAAGTGCTTGAATACACTTGCATGTTTTAAAGATACAACCCCTGCTGGGAAAGGGAATGAGGTAACTTGTAAATTTGCCATTTGTGGAATGGTATTTAGAATCAATGTTTTCTATTGTTCAAGTCTCATATGTAACCAATGTGTTTATTGTTTGATTACTTGCTTTCTCACGTATCATTTGATACTGAATGTATCAATTACTGAATATATGTATCATTTGTTTCTTACCCTATAAAAAGAATTGACAACTCCCTCTCCCAATAAATGCTTTTGCTTTGCCTGAATTACTTTGGGATTCGTCTTTTCGGGTAGGCAAAAAGCCACCTTTGCAAAGGTAAAACTACTTTCTCCCCCAAATTCAGTGTCATGACCTCGTTGCAAGGCACAAAGAGCCTCACAATGTAGATCATGATCATTAAGAAATAGAGGAAGGAGATAATTAAACCAGGGATTAACACAAGCACCCAAAAGCACCCACACCCATGGACCCATAGACGGCTGAAAAGAAGGACATTGGAAGAATGGAGATAAGCCGCACCTGGTGCCCTGGAGGACACAACCGAATCCGGGGGACAAAGGAAGACACCAGGAAAACACCCAGGCTGCCATCAAGGGTCCCATCAAGAGGGATCGGGACAATGCAGGGTGGAGGAGCCCGGGGCATTACAAGAGGGTATAAAAGGGGCACCTCCACACCATCTCCCCCGTTCCTGTTTTTCGTTCTGTCAGCCACCATTCCAATAAACCAGAAATCCTTAATACCCATTAAGTGAGTCTGTGTCTTATTGCGAAGCGAGACTGACCCTGACATAAAAACGGGAACCCCCCAAATTTTTTTTACCTAGCACCCATCCAACAAGCTTGTGAGGGACCCAGCTAGGTATGGAAACCCACGAAGCGAGGCAGCGCAACCCTTCGGCACCCGGCGACGAAGCCCCGCTCCCTCTGGGTGGGATGCAGCTGAGGTCCAAGCGATGTAACGCCCCGGTAAGTATGGGACCCAGCTGGGGGGAAGCGGTGGGGGAGGGACCCACCCCGGCACCCCGGAGCCCACGGGCCACCGGGGGCGAGGTGAGGGGGCCCTCTCCAGGCTCGGAGGCAACCCCGGGGGAAGCGCGAGACGAACCGCCACCCAGGGTGCATGGAGGCGAGGGCGCGCCTGGCACCGCGGAGGGACCAAAGGAAGGTCCATCCTCCACAACGGCCAACGGCGAGGGCGAGCGGAATGGCTAGCACCCCAGCGGGAGTCTGCAGATGGCGGTGAGGCTCGACGCGCTGGAGGAAGGGATGCAGGCGATGCGGGCGATGCTACAACAGCTGACGGCAGCGCAGGGACCCCGTGGCAGAAACAGCGCAGAGGCACCCCCGGATGAGTGGCGGCGGGGCGAGCGTGGCGGCGGCGACGGCGGAACCCGGCCCAATGAGCCCTCCCGACGACCGGAGGCGCACCGGGACGAGAGACGGAGTGGATACCCAGCGGACGGTGGCGACTACGGCAGAGCCTGACCCCAGGAGCCCACCCGCCGATCGGAGGCGCGCCCGGACGTGAGACGGCGGGACAACCTTGGTGGCGGCGGCGGCGGCGGCGGAGCTCGGTCCCAGGAACCCACCCGATGACTGGAGACGCACCAGGATGAGAGGCGGAGGGACGACCCAGCGTACGGCGGCGGCGACAGCAGAGCCTGGATCCAGGAGCCCGACCGAGGGAGAACGCCCCACCCTCCCCCCGGACGATGGGTCGACGGACTTGCGAGGAGACCCAGAGAGAGCCACAAACACCGCAAGAAGACTGGAGACAATCTGACCCACATCAGCCCCCGCAGAGCCCGCTGCATGGCACAGAGGGCACTGGGAGCCAAACCAGAACAGCTGCCAAGGACTTTGGCATAAAGTTTGACGGGGACCCCTCTAAACTCTCCTTTTTCCTGACAAACGCGAGGTACTACCTCGAGGAATGGGGTCCCTGTTTCAGAACTGAAAGGGGCAAAGTCAATGCCCTGGCCATAAAGCTGAAAGGTCGGGCCGCCGATTGGTATGTCCAGTTGTGCCAATCAGGGGCCCGAGCACTGCAGGACAGCACGGAATTCCTGCAGGCGCTGGAGCGGCACTTCAGGGACCCCCTGGAGCAAGAAAAAGCAAAAAGGGCGCTGAAAACACTGAGACAAAGCCAGTGCTCCGTGGCAGAGTATGCCATGGAGTTTCAAGCCCTAGCTGGAAAAGTGGACACCTGGTCTCAATCGACTCTGATTGAGAAATTCAAACACGGACTCAACTTAAACGTTCTCCGGTGGGCACTCTGCCGCAACAACCCCAACTCCCTGATGGAATGGATCCGGCTGGCGGGGGAAGCAGAGGACGCCCACGACATGTTCCTCCACGCCAAGAGGGAAACGCAGCAGGCGGAGGCAGCGAGACCCCCACGCACAGCTGCAAGGCAGGGGAAGGTGAGACCCCAACCATGGAAGGAGGAACGGGACCAGCACTTCGCTAAAGGGCAGTGCTTCACGTGCGGAAAGGAAGACCACAAAGCAGCAGCATGCCCCAAATCGACACCCAGAGAGAGCCCGAGGAGGGCACAAACCGCACCAACCCCAGCGCCTAGAAAGCGACCAGCAGCGAAGGGGGAGTACCAATGCAGACACTTCCCCTACAGCTCAGAGGAGGAGGGAAGCAACCCTGACGAGCCGACGGGAAATGACAGCCACCTGGCCTAAGGGGCGCTGAAGGACAGGTGGAGGACAGTGACAGGCGCAACGACAAAGGGGTGAGTGAGGAATGCCCCACCCTCTACGTCCGTGTCACCCTCACCCATGGGGATAAAACCAAAAAGGTCTGGGCACTAATTGACTCAGGCTGCTCTAAAAGCCTAATGCACCCAGACCTGGCAGCCGCACTCAACCTCCGCTGCTATCCACTTCAGCACCAATTGGTGTTCACGCAGCTCGATGGATCTGCAGCGGGAGGGGGCCTGGTCACCCAATACACCGGAGAAACCGCGCTAAGGCTCGGCAGCCACGAGGAAAAATTGGCTTTCATCGTGGCACCGGTGGGGCAACCCCTACTCATACTGGGGATCCCATGGCTCATGCAGCAAAACCCAGTCATTAATTGGAGAACCAGAGAGATTAAGTTTGCTGACGGGTGTTACCAAGCACCTTCAAGGAACAGGGTCCCCTGAGCGGCCATGGGGGGGGCAACGACGACTGCAGAGCACCGAGAGATGGCACTGCCAGAGGGACTGCCAACCAAATACGCTGATTTCGCCAACGTTTTCGGTGAGAAAGAGGCTGACAAACTCCCCCCCCACAGGAAAACGGACTGTACCATTGAACTGGTCCCGGGGGTACCCCTACCCAAACCCAAAATATATGCCATGACCCAGCGGGAGCTGGCAGCATTAAGGGACTTTGTGGACAAAAACTTGGCGAGAGGTTTTATCGAGCCTGCAAACTCTCCAGTAGGAGCGCCAGTCCTCTTTCGTGAGAAAAAGGACGGGTCACTGCGGCTCTGTACAGATTACCGCGGATTAAACGCAGCAAGCATTTCAAATAAATACCCCCTGCCCTTAGTAAAGGACATCTTGTCCCACCTGGCAAAGGGTAGGGTATTCTCTAAACTGGACATAAGGGAAGCATATTACCGTATACGGATACGGGAGGGGGATGAGTGGAAAACTGCTTTCAACTGCCCATTGGGAGCGTTTCAATATAAGGTGCTCCCATTCGGACTGGCAGGAGCACCGGGGGTATTTATGCAGTTAATTAATGAGGTCCTGCGTGACCACCTTTTTAAGGGGGTTTTGGTTTACCTCGACGATGTATTGATCTACACGGAAACGGAATGTGAGCACGAACGCTTGGTAAAAGAAGTGCTCAAGAAACTCCGCAAGGCAGAGCTGTTTGTAAAGCTCTCCAAGTGCGAGTTTCATAAGAAACAAATTGACTATCTAGGGTACAGGATTTCAGCTAAAGGAATAGAAATGGACCCAAGCAAGGTCCAAGCCATACTGGCGTGGGAGCACCCACGCACGAGGAGGCAACTTCAAAGCCTCCTTGGATTCACTAATTTCTACAGGGGGTTCACGCCAAGGCTGGCAGAGACTATTTTGCCCCTAACTAACCTGCTTAAGACTAAGGGCTTGGGGGACACGCGCAAATCAAGAAACCCGGGGGCGCTACTAAACTGGACAGCTGATTGTCAAACAGCATTCGAGAGACTAAAAAACCTCTTCACAGCTGAGCCAGTGCTACAACACCCCGACCCCACCAAGCCTTTTGTGGTGCAGGCAGATGCCTCAGACTTTTCCATCGGAGCCATCCTGCTCCAAAGGGACTCCGACAACCACCTAAAACCCTGCGCCTACCTTTCCCGCAAATTCTCCGAAACAGAGCAGAGATGGCATGTATGGGAAAAGGAGACGTTTGCAGTAAAGACAGCTCTGGAAACATGGAGGCACCTGCTGGAAGGGGCCACTTGCCCCTTCGAGGTCTGGACAGGCCACAAGAACCTGGAGGCACTCAGCACGCCAAAATGGCTCAGCCCGAAGCAGGTGTGCTGGGCTCAGTTCTTCAGCCGGTTCAATTTCACGCTGAAATTCATACTGGGCAAGAAGAACTTCCTGGCGGATGCCCTCTCCTGACGGCCACAGGACGACACGCAAGCCTCCGACATCGTGGGGACAGTATGGACCGAGAAACAGCTGGGCTGCCCAGCTGTCACGCGCAGCCAGACAAGGAATCAACGCACGCCAGCATGAACGACAGGGAACGATCGGAGCCGCTGATCAATTTCACCAAACTGGCAACAAAGACTCACACAAGCACTACAAACAGATACATGGTTGCAAAACAACCGACACCATGTATCTTTCAAGGACAGCATCGCCTGGAAAGAGAAAGCCTTGTACGTGCCAGAATCACTGCAGGGGGAAATCTTACACAGATCGCACTATGACAAAACTGCGGGACATTTTGGGTTTGTAAAAACCCTGCACCTAACGAGGAGGCAATTTTGGTGGCCTAACCTCAGAAAAGACATGAAAGACTATGTGGCCAACTGCCCCACATGTGCCACCACCAAACGGAAAGGGGGGAAACCCCAAGGACTGCTACAGCCAGTAGCCAGCCCCTCCCGCCCATGGGAAGAAATTTCCATGGATTTCATTGTGGACCTCCCACCCAGCCAAAGGAAAACAGTGATATGGGTGGTAAAAGACTATTTCTCAAAGCAGGCACACTTCATCCCGTGCGCAACTATCCCCTCCGCACAACAACTGGCACGCTTGTTCCTAACACACATATACAGGATCCACGGCGCCCCCTACAGGTTGGTGACCGACAGAGGCACACAGTTCACATCAAAGTTTTGGCGGGAATTTTTAAAACTAATCAGAACAAAGCAAGCACTGTCCACTGCGTGGCATCCACACACGGACGGATCTACAGAGATCCTAAACTCAACACTTGAACAGTTCCTGAGGGCATTCATAAATTACCAACAGGACAACTGGGTAGACCTACTACCTTTTGCAGAGGTAGCCTATAATAACGCGGTACACCAGAGCACTGGCCACACCCCATTTAAGGTGGTCTACGGAAGGGACTTTGTACCGATACCAGAATTGCCGCAACCTGAAACCCCGCCCTGCTCACCAGACGACTGGGCAGCACAGCTGGCAACAACCCGGCCAATCATCCAAACGGCCCTAGCAGACGCACAAACCACGTACAAAAAATATGCAGACAACCACAGGGCGGAGGCACCGAACTACGAAGTGGGAGATAGGATCTACCTCTCCACTAAGTTCATAAAGACCTCACAACCCTCAAAGAAACTGGCACCGAAATTCATCGGACCCTTCAAAATCACACAGGTAATCAACCCAGTTACTTTCAAACTGGAACTGCCCCACAACTTGAGACGGGTCCACCCAGTATTTCACTGTGCACTACTGAAACCAACAAGCACATCCAAATGGCATACGGATGAACCTCCGCCTCCACCCATAATGATAGACAACCAACAACATTTTGAAGTAAAAGAGATACTGGATTTAAGAAAGCAAAGAGGTAAGCTGCAATACCTCATTAAATGGAAACATTTCCCACACCCAGAGTGGGTCCAGGCACAACATGTCATGGCAAGATAACTAGCTAGACAGTTCCACGAGGCATACCCAGAGAAACCAGCACCATAAGAACATCTTTGGGGGGCAGCATGTCATGACCTCGTTGCAAGGCACAAAGAGCCTCACAACGTAGATCATGATCATTAAGAAATAGAGGAAGGAGATAATTAAACCAGGGATTAACACAAGCACCCAAAAGCACCCACACCCATGGACCCATAGACAGCTGAAAAGAAGGACATCAGAAGAACGGAGATAAGCCGCACCTGGTGCCCTGGAGGACACAACCGAATCCGGGGGACAAAGGAAGACATCGGGAAAATGCCCAGGCAGCCATCAAGGGTCCCATCAAGAGGGATCGGGACAATGCAGGGTGGAGGAGCCCGGGGCATTACAAGAGGGTATAAAAGGGGCACCTCCACACCATCTCCCCCGTTCCTGTTTTTCGTTCTATCAGCCACCATTCCAATAAACCAGAAATCCTTAATACCCATTAAGTGAGTCTGTGTCTTATTGCGAAGCGAGACTGACCCTGACATTCAGGGAATAGGTCTTCAGCTCCACCCCATTGGGGGTGCCTGAGCTTTTAAGGCAACTCCAGGAGTCATGAGGGGGTTGTTCATCTACTGGCAAGTGGGCTTGGGGGATTCCTACGCTGCACTGTGTGAATCGCCAATTTCCCATGGCCGTCGCTTTGGGAATGCACCCTTCGGCTCCCACCACCCCAATGGCAGACCTTCGGAGGGTGGCAGCCTGCTCAGTCTCTGGATGGGCTGTAGCATGAACAGCCCAGGGTCACTGACTACGTGGGCAGCCCTAGAAATATGCATTAGCAATAAACAATCAAGTTACAATCTATGTTACATTTGCATTGACACTGGAACTGAAAAACAAACACAAATATAAAACACTCTTTCATTGAGTTCATACAATGAAATCAACCCAATGAATACAATGAACGCATGGTTTCCTTAACAATAGTTTATTGAACAAATCACAGTTCCTTGATTACATATTATGTGAAGCCATAAACTATGGCTAATAAATCACAAGCGATTGTATTCACGCGATGTGCAAAATGAAAAATCCCAGCAGTCCCAATATTACGTATATTTTGAATCAATGTGCTACTTGAAGAAAATCCCCAAAATATGAAAATTGGTTTGTAGTTATGATGCTTGCCATAATTATGAAGGAATAATTACTTTCATTTTGTTATGGGAAGTAATAACTCAGAAAGAAAAACATGCAGCTTGCTGAACACAAGAACCTTCTAAAAATATGGTTAAAGCTTATTCAGGAACAAATCTAATTGCTTAATAGGTTCAGCCTTAGGAAATACATATAGAATTGCAGAAGGCTACTTCGAAGTGGTACAAACCCTTCCATTATTTTTCCTAACAGGAAATGTATTTATTTGACAAGATTAAAGTGATGTAGACCTTCCCCGGAGGTAAATTAGCAGCACAGATTTTACATTATTATTATCATTATTATCCATTTTTATGGTCACCCAGTTGAATGACCTCATTTCTAATATTAGTTGTAACAGTGGAATTTGTTTGCCAACCAATAAACAACTGAGTTAGATTTAAAAGGCACTGTTTATATGTCTTGTACCATCAGTCTCTTCTGATTTATCTCCCTTTCTATCTTTAGCAAAAGATATCAGTTCTTTTAGTGCTGAAGGCAGCTATACAAATGAAGGGATTATTCAGCACAGACTGATGTAGAGAAGGAAATAAACTAGGTATCTAGAGTTTTGGGGCAGGCATAAAAAGGAATGAGCCGGCATTTAGCTGGGGACATGCTGACTTTAGCTTTAGCTAAAAAGAGGAGCTAATTTTTCATTACATACATTTTAATACCATATTTATACAGTATGTAGCTTTGGCTGTTTGATAGGTCTCTGTTAGATCATACCAGCCCATCACACAGTGGCACGAATGCAGTCCCTGGACACCTTTTACGTATGTCTATGTAGACATTTTGAAGAGGTAATCCCAACAGATAACCGAAGGCGCTTAGTTCCACTATTGATGTTGTGTGAGTGCTGTAGTAGGCTGACCATATTTCCTTGAGATGAAAACGGGACATTGGGATGGCAAAACGGGGCAGGGCTGGGCGAAAGGCTGGACCGGCAGGCAGGAACTTGCCGGTTTTCTTGGGCTGGGAATCATTGGATTCCTTCGTTTGCGAGAGGCAAGGCTGGGCTGGAGAGCCTAGTGACCGGTTGTCCCCGACAAGCCGTTCCTCCTCCGGCTGTGCTTTTACGTTCTTTTCTTCCAGCCGTTTCAAGGCAGGAGCCAATCGGCTCACCCTTTGATCACCACCTATCTGCTGATCCTGTTTTTTCTTTTTAGGTTTTCCAATGGGTTGAGCTCTGTGGCTTTTTTCCCACCGTTTCGGCTGAGCTCCCCCTCCTTCCACTCAAAGTCAGACTGCATTCTGACAGGTTCGTGGGAACTTTCAAATTTTTAAGTAAGGTTTTTAAGAAAACGGGACAAAATGGACATTTATATTAAAATGACGGGACGGTCTGGAAATGTTAAAAAAAACAGGACTGTCCCATTCAAAACGGGACGTATGTTCAGCCTAAGCTGTAGGCACTCCTGCACAGACACCACCTTCCAAACATACAGTCAAAGCCTTGTACTGTATATTAGATATCCAGGAGCCAGAAGCATAAATTAGGGGCAGAGTCTTCTCAAAACACCTTAGTAACATAATTATTCAAGTGATAGGTGGTCTTTGTAAACAAAAGTGTTGCAATCTATGCCAACCGTTTAGGATTGCTATTGTTCAGGATTCCACTCAGAGCAGGAAACTAGGAACTTGGGGACTTGGGGGGTACAATTACACTTTTTTCCTTTCTGTTGAAGGGCCGCAATCACGGCTTAGGACCGGAATCCCTTAAACCTGGTATGGGTCCCAATAAACACACCAAGCGAGAAATAGGATAACCCTTTTATTTGAGCGCTCAAGTAACAAGGGGGTCTCTCCTCTGAAAAGGAGAGCCCTTTGTGTTAGTAGACAGCATCTTTTATACCACTGTCTACAAGATACAGTTACAAGCATAAAATGATTATTGGACAATTTCTGTCACAAGGTACATAGGCATGCATACATTGGTGTTATCTGTGTTAACTATACACTACATCTACACCCATGTCATGAGTAAGGACAACCCATCACCATTTTGGGAGTCCTCCCCTCCTTTGGGTGTAAAATTCCACCTTGGGCCCTCCCTAAGGTGGGGAATTATCTCATGGTGGGAGGGAACTTTAACTGTATAATTACCTGCCCGGTTACTTTTGGACAAGATATCCCTCATGTGCGCATGCTTGCATTCTTGTATTATCTTCTACCGGCTTCTGCGGGTTCTGGTTTGTAGTTCCTTCCCTTATCTTCCATTCATACCATCTTCCAACTTATACCTGTCATGTACTTGTCAGCCCCCCACATTCCAACTTATTCTTAGGCATCCGTATCCCCCAGGAGAGCCTTGGAGCTCTTGAGGCAAGGAAGCCATTATCTTCCGTGATATTTACAGCTTACACAGTTAGCTGAACACATACATTCCTTATAAGAAGGATGCTGGTAAAATTCTGTCTCCACACTGTCTTTAAGCCTAGATCTTGCTGAACGACAACTCCAGCAAACCTCGCTAACCTGGTCGATTGTTAGGGATGCGCAAAGGTAGTTCTGCAAGGAATGGAGAGGGACACATGTCCATCCCTGCCCTAGGCCTTTCCCTGCCGCACTACATCTTACTATAAGCAGGTTTAAGATTGGCTGGCAGTCTGAAGCCTAAATATAGTCCTGAACCTATATATTGCTATATAGTGATGTAGGAGCGGTTCAGAAAAATGGGCAAATGGATAGCTTCTTTTTGCTTTCTTTTGAAAAGATCCCCACGTAGCAGAGGGAAAGGGGATTTTTTTTAAGCTCAGGCAAACATCTTCTAATCTTCATCCCTACCAGTGCTACCAGGGCTCCAGCAGACCAGTTCCTTTGTTCCTCTGCAGTTTCTTCTAACTTCCTGCTCTCCACTTCTTTAAAAAAAGAATTACTACTTTCCATTCCAGCTTTGAAACTCTATCATCACATCCCTGTCCTCCCCTTTCTTCGATGAGGCTCTAACATTCTGTGTTCCAGCATTAAACTCATACTTAGATAAATCTTATTCAGGTCTTCAGATTATCTGTGTATACTGAACACGTGGAAAAGGCCAGCAGGAATGCATATGACAAGCCCTGAGAGGGGGCAAATGTTGGAAGTCTTGGCGAATCCAGAATGCCTCATTAGCATGTGAATTAGCACGTAAATTGAGTTGTTGCCACTCCCTGTCTCTCTCTTTCCCCTTCTTCCACTGATCAAGCAGGCAGCATGGATGTTGCTCTCTTCATCAGGGCCATGTGCTTGGGCCTTGATGAGGGATTCTGCCCCTTTCTTTCACTCACCTCTTGGCAGCTGTAGGGCTGAGAGTTTAGGGCAAACTATGTATTTAGAAAGAGAAGAAGAACAAAGGAACTTCATCTTTTCCACCAAGATGGATGTAACACAAGCAACAATAAAGTCAGTAAGACATTCTTTTACTTATCTTAACCTAATCTGTCTAAGCTTGTACTTCTTTATGCTTGGGAGGGCTGAGTGTGTAAGATAATAACCTGTGTTTCTCTGGCATGCTCACTGAAGCTATCTAAGATAATTTTCTTTTTTCTGTGCCAGCTTCTCAGCTGTGTTATAAGCTCTGCTCCATTTCAGTGGTTCTAGCAGGCCACTACATTGGCTTCATCAGGTAATGGGCCCAGGCTTTTTCAGAAAGAGAAATTTTATTTTGGGGCTTCTTTTGTTTTTGCATGAACAGTGTTGTTTTTGAGAGAATACTCAGTCTAGCTACTGAGGAGTTAACTTACACAAAAAGAAAAGAAAAAGTGAAGTTTTTTTTCTTTTTGAAGCGATTTTTAAATTCTTTTGCTGAGACAGAGATGGCCAGTGTGCTGCCTTACAATCCAGTGAGTTTTAAACTCAAACCAGGAGAGTTTTATCCCTGGAGAATTTGGGTGGAGAGGCAGGCAAAGATTCTGAATCTGTATAATATTTTAAAGGAAGATCCTCCCAATCTAGATTCAGAAAACTATGCAAACTGGGCAGCTGGTAACCTGAAACTGCAAGGACTAATTATGAGTTCCTTAGATGGATCAATCTTGATGCAGATCAGCACAGAGAAACTGCAAAAGGAATGATGGAGGAATTGTTCAAACTCTTTGGGGAAGGAGGAGACTCCCAAGTTGTTAATTTGGTGAGATAGTTATCCAACGCAAAGCTGCAACCAGATGGAGATATTGATGAGCATATTTCCAAAGTTCAGTCATCATTGTATGCACATAATTAATGATTCTTCTTTCTTTATTGAACTGCACCCAAGTTCAAAGGAAGAAATTGGTTTGGCTGATGGAAGGACAATCCCAGTAGAAGGGGAGGGGCACGCTCCCCTAAGGTGTGGAAATGGGACCACGCAGAGAAATATAATTGCAACTAACGTTCTGTATGTTCCAGGACTGAAAATGAACCTGATTAGCGCATCTGCCCTCATGAAGAAGGGGCATACCCTTCGATTTAAAGGTGACAGATGCGAAATAATGGATCAAAAAGGTGTCTTTTTAGCAGGATTTCTAGATCAAGGTTTGACTTTTCTCAATTGTGAGAGGCCAGACATGGCATGCGTGGCTAGTCACCGAGGAAGGGAGGACAACAGCGCCACTTCCTGGGACAGACGATTTCAATGCAGGGATTCAGGTGAAGAAAAATGGATTGGCAAGCAAGGACTGTGGTAAGACTGATGCAAGGCGCCAAGCCTGCATGCAGGGAAAGGCCACAAGGCCTGCAATTCCAAAACAAAGCAGCAGGTGCTCCAAGCAGCCCCTGGAGCAGATCTACCCTGAGCTGTGTGGGCCAATTCAGGCATCTGTTGGGGGTAACAGATGGGGGGAAGTAGCAATGACAGTCACTTACCTACAGAGTAGATCACCAGCAGATGGAACAGAGCCAAACAAAAGTCCTCTAACCAATAGCACTGCAGAAGGGGGGGGGGTGATGGTGACTTGTTCAAAGTACCTTACCCAGTGTTTCCAGACGCAGCGAGCAGGCAAGCCCAGAGAGAGGACATCGAGACGGAGACTCCGCCTGAGTCAGATGATGAGGAGCCAGGAGGAACAGAAGGGGCAGAGATGCAGGGTCATCCAGACCTGAGTGCTGTTCCGGACCTGAGGCGCTCATCGCGACCCAACAAGGGAGTTCCAGCCAAGCGACTGTCCTACCTCACAGGGGTGGCATTGCCGAAAGAGCCTGCATCATGGAAGGAGGTGCAACAGCTCCCGCCAGCTGAAGCAAGTAAATGGAGGAAAGCAGCTGTGAGTGGGGGGGGGGGCAAGGTAAAGAAAAACCCTTGTACGTGCCTCAAACTCATGAGAGAAGAAAAAGGGAGTTAGCCACAGGTGGGTGACCGGACCCTGAACCCGTGGGGCTGAGGATATGCGTGTTAGATAGAGCCGTTTAGGTTAGGAATTTATAGCTGATTGTGTAGAGTAGCTGGCGTCTACAAAGAGGTGTTTGAGTGGGATTAGCCTTTGAAAGGAGAAAGAGATAAGGAGGCAGAATCATCCCGGACACATAAACACATAAATTTAGTAACTAACTCAAGAATGCTTGGGAAACAAGAAGATTGTGAGCTGAGCCCTCAACAAGAGGGGGAGGACAGATTAGGGTATAAAAAGTTGGTGTTAACCTTGTTCTTGGTTCTTTCCTGCACCTGCATGGAGGGAACCCACCTTTGCAAATGCGTTACAAATAAACTCTTTTCTCTGTATCATCGAACCTTGTGGATTGGAATTCTTTTGGGAGGTTTTCCCGCTGACAATTTGGCGAGCCAGCCAGGAGCCTGAGGTTCAGGACCGATCCAGAGGGGTTGCTATGAGAGGGTAAGTGGCCACCGCTTCCCATTGTTGAAGTGTCCCTGTTCGAGACCCCTCGGGACCGCCTGCCCAGGTCCCTATACAGAGCGACGATCCAGAGAAAAGAAGTGAAGCCCGACTGTTGGAGCAGCGGGTGGAGAAGACCAACCGGTTGGAGGCCAACTGATCGAGGAGGATCAGTTGAGCGTTGTCCAGTCGTAGGCTCTGACGAGAGCTGGAATAGGTGAGTTGTAAGGCTTGTGGGAGGACGTGACTGACCGAGGGACTCTTTGGTGTGGGTGGTTAAACAGTCGCAGTTCCTGCAGGTAGCCGTGAGAGTCCGGTGCCTCAGGTCGGCTGTAGTGCTCCATCGGGGGTGGGTATTGAAGGAGTCAGACTTTAAAAATAGCCAGCGTCTGCTGGGAGTCTGATAAGATCTTGCCGTGAAAGCGAGGGCTTAAAATTCGCATCCAGCGTGTGCTGGAGTCCTCGGGGCGAGATCAGTGAGAAGAACGGTCAGTCATGGGGAAAGAACAGAGCAAACTGCCTAGGAGACTGGAGGCTGGCAATCGAGTAGGATCCAGCGGAGGGCCAGATCCGGATGTGCCCTTAGGACTGGTTATAAACCAGTGGAGCATGCCATGGCTGAAAAGGTATACCAGAGGATTAGAGAAGGTGATGATGATTAAGCTGTGCACAAAACAGTGGCCCAAATACCCCTTGGTCGATCCTGAACGTCCCTATTTTTGGGATTTGAATGGGATGTCCGATGGGTATTGGATCACTCAATTAAAGAACTATATTGTGGAACATGGTCTTATGGACCAGGTCCCTTATGTAGAAATCTGGTAACATGTGTCTTGGGAAGGGCCAGACCCGCCCACAGGCATTTTTGTAAGTAAAGAGGACAGCAGCGATGAGGAATGCCTTTTTAAACTCGTCTCGATGCCATAGGTTGAGGTCGGACTTTAAAACTAGCCAGCGCTTGCTGGGAGGCCGGCCCGGTTTTGCCCCCGACAGTCAGAGGCTTAAAATTGCTGGAAAGCAAATCCAGCGTGGGCTGGAGTACTCTACCTTGGGTGTAAAACAATCAGAAGGCCGAGAGGGGCTAGTGCTGATCAAGGATCAGGGTGAGAGAAGGCAGTAAGCAAGATGGGCTGAGGAGAGTATAGAGGATTTCTTAAAAGAAACAGAGAAAAACGGAAGCAGAAGGGCAGGATCATGGTAGCAACAATAAGGGAGGTTATGGAACAAAGGGAACACAGCAGGATGCCGCCACTCAGAGATGAGGAAAGTATCGGTGTGGAAATGGCGGGGAAGAAGAGAACCGGTAGAAATCAATCCTGGGAGTCCTTCAGGACTGTCAGAATTTGTATGAGTATGTGAAAATGTTTTCCATTTGTAGGTAGTTGCCTGTGTATTGGTATGTATATTTGTTGAGGGAAATGGTGCAGAGTTTGTGTGTGTGCTCATGTGTGTGTGTGGCATGGGCATCTGTCCTGAGCTGAGGAGAGAAAGTCTGAAGAGGGAAGGAAGGGAGAGAGAAGCTATGTGAGCTTGTCCCTTAAGGAGTTAAACGTGAGTCTGTCCCTTTAAGGAACTGAACGCCTCCACAGTAAAAGGGGGAATGCTTCAGGTTTTTGGAAATCCATAGCTCTGGCCAGGCTGCGGGTCTTCCAAATTTTTGGCTATGCAATCCCTTCTGTTATTTGCTGTGGATGGAGGGACATGGGATTTGATTGTGCCATGTGTTCAGTGCTGTGAGTAGGTGACCAATTTAATTTGTGTGGAAGGGAATTGGGTAAAAGTGAATTAAATAAAGTGGAGGAGAAATAAGAATGAACTTGTGATGTTGAGATGACTTGAGAGAAAGAATGCCTATGGGGTGGTACACAATTTTAGAAAAATATGGTTAGAGAGGGGACTAAAGGGAAAGAAGTTTTTCCCTGTAATAACACCACAATTAAGCACCGGAGAAAGATGGTTTGTGGATGGGTCAAGCAAAGTAGAAGAGGGAAAGAGGAAGTCGGGTTTTGCGATTGTTGAAGGGAATGGGGAAGTGATAGAGAGGGAGCTTTGCCTCCGAGTTGGTCGGTGCAGCGATATACCAACTCATCAGAGAGGCCATAGCCCAGGGGTGGTGGGAAATCGGTGGGCATCTAAATGGGCGAAGGAGGCCGCTGGCCACTTGGAATTACAAATGGTGGCGGTGCCAATTTTGGACCCTCCAGAGAGCCCGGTCTGGAAACCCACTGAGCAAGAAAGAAAAAGTTAAGAGAGGAGGGTTTCAGAGAAACAGAAAAAGGATGGCAAACGGAAGGAGGGGTAGAAGTAGTATCTCCCGAGGTTATGAGGGGAATTCTGGAAAAAGTGCATGAAGGGCATTGGGGAACCGATGCTTTGGTAGATGCAGTGAAAGGAAAGTTTTGGTGCTTAACTATATGGACCATAGCCCATAGTGTGTGTTGGAAATGCTTAATTTGCTTAAAAGTCAACAAAAAGGCAGCTAGAAAGAAAGAGAGGCAGGGGGGGGCGACCGTTAGCCTCCTGGCCATTTCAAAGGGCACAGGTAGACTATACTGAGCTGCCAGAAAAAGGGGGGTGCTGGCAGAGCCCATAAATGAACAGGGTGTTTACAGGGCAACCCCAGGAAGAAAGAAAGAAAGAAAGAAAGAAAAAGAAAGATGACATGCCTTGTTTGTAGCTCAAGGTTTGCGGCCCCAAAGAGGGGGAGGCAGGGGGAGTTCTCGGAAGATTGGTCGAGGAGGTATTCCATGGGATGGAAAGCTCGGGAAACAGACAGGCGCGGAAAGGCCCTGGAGAGACGCAGGCTCTCTGGGAGGGGAGTTGAGTTGAATCACAATAGGGCAGTTGAGTGTGGATTGTCTCCAATAGGCCTGGGAGCGGCTAAATTCATCTTGATGGGAGCTATCGCCCTTTTAATAAAGCATTCCTTTCTCCCGGCTGAGAGGTAGGGGGAAAGAGCTTCTGTGTTCCTGCAGGGCTGTGATGGATTGCATGTGGCAACAGCCTGTTGAGGCATTGGTGTGCGGTTTTCTTTTTGAGAGCATTTGTTTGTCTGAATGTGTGCGTATATGTAAGGTTGAGAAACTGTTTTGAGTTGTGAAAGGAGAGTTGAGAGATTGTGTGAGTCTATTCCTTAGGGTTTGTGTGTGTGTGTGTTGTGATTTATGTAATTTGAATGCATTATGATGGGAAAGTTGAAAAGTTTTTGTCAATCCTTTCCCATTTGTTTTGTTTGTTTTTTTAATTGTTTGAGGAGTATGTGTGTTTCATTATTTGCCCAGTCTCACCCAAACTCCCCCCTTCAGTCTGCCTCTTGCCTGCTTGTTACAGGCTTGAGGATCTAGATGAGGGGACAGAAGGGTGACAGAGGGGAGGGGCAATGCTTTTACAGAAGATCCTTTACTCCCCCATCTTTTTAGGATTCTTCCTTTTGCAGTGCCTTTACACACATCAGAGACAATCTTTTAAGTTTCAGAGATTTCTCGTTCTGCTGTAGAAGGAAATGATTACTCCTCTTGTGAGGGGGGGAATGTGGGCAGTTTCAGAGAAGCAATGACTCAGAGTGAGGGGGGGGGGCACCCCTTTGCTCTCACAGCTCCACTCTGCTCTGCCCCTGGCATTCCAGTTTTAGAAAAGTGTGTGTGTTTTTTATAAATTTTATATGGCTTAAATTTTAATCACTCCTCAACATAGCACATGATGATAAAAACAGGAGAGAGAGAGAGGGAAAATTTTGGACAATATATGGGTTTAGTAGAGCCTCCATGGACTGGTATGATCTATCTGAATTTTTGTTTTTGTTTTTGTTTTGACAATTTTGGTTATGGAAACAGTCCAAACACTAGATGGGCTCCTATGTCAATGCTTTTTTTTTGTTGTGATTGTTTTACAAGTTTTGATTTTAAGGAAGTTATTGGGAAATTAAAAATTGGCAAGTGAAATCCAAAGTAGTGCTTAGATATATCCAAAACTACACCTACCAATCTAGTCACATGGGACAAACGTTTTGGGGGATTGTGTGTCTAGAACATGGACACAGGCCTTTGTGGTAACAATACTAGGTCTCTGGATTGCTCCTAAGAAAAGACTAGGAGTCAGTCCATTTGAGATGGGTGACTCTATCTTGGAATTCTTAGTGGAGAAGTAGGAGACATGCATGCCATGGGGAGGAAATTTGTCTGCAAGTATTTGAAACAGTTATCTGCGCAAGTCTTGTCCTTGTCTCCCTATCTACAGGAACACAGAGCCCTCCTGTTGGAATAGCAGACGCATCCTTTTAAGTCTGGAAATCGAGTTAAACCAGACAGAGGGGAGTCGGCAACTGAGTTGGGAGAAACCCTAAAGAAGACACTGGTGTTGCCAAATACTGCTGGACACTGGACTGTGCGGAAAAAGAAAAATGCGCCTGAACTTTTGTCTAATACCTTGTAGTTTTGATGACCATAATAGGTCCCTGAACCTGGAGAAGAGAGTCACAGGGTTCAAGGGAAGCTTTGAAAACTCAATTTAGCACAATAGGGAATTTCTATTTCCATATGAAAAGGGATTAGGGTACAGTTCTGAAATCCAGCCTACCTGTAGTATGGAACTACGGTTAATCCACTGGTATGGATTTGTTAGCCTTATGGGCTGGTGCCTATAACTCACACCATCCAAGAGATGGAAGCTTCAGTTAAACGGCATTATCAACAATGGGGAAATGAGAACCTGGGAGAAGATGATGATTGGAGCTGGCTATGGGACTGGTTACCAGGGTTTGGGTGGATAAAACAGCTTTGCTTTGTGATTATAGCTGTAGTTTGCTTATGCATATTAATATGCTGTTGTATTCAATGTGCCCCTGCATGTATTCAGATGGGGAAAGGATTGTGTAACAGCTTGAAGTGGAGGACGGAGCGGCAGATGTTGCTTGAGTTTGAGGCAGTAAGGGAGTAAGAGAAAAAGGGGGGAATTGTGAGTGGGGGGGGGCAAGGTAAAGAAAAACCCTTGTACGTGCCTCAAACTCATGAGAGAAGAAAAAGGGAGTTAGCCACAGGTGGGTGACCGGACCCTGAACCCGTGGGGCTGAGGATATGCGTGTTAGATAGAGCCGTTTAGGTTAGGAATTTATAGCTGATTGTGTAGAGTAGCTGGCGTCTACAAAGAGGTGTTTGAGTGGGATTAGCCTTTGAAAGGAGAAAGAGATAAGGAGGCAGAATCATCCCGGACACATAAACACATAAATTTAGTAACTAACTCAAGAATGCTTGGGAAACAAGAAGATTGTGAGCTGAGCCCTCAACAAGAGGGGGAGGACAGATTAGGGTATAAAAAGTTGGTGTTAACCTTGTTCTTGGTTCTTTCCTGCACCTGCATGGAGGGAACCCGCCTTTGCAAATGCGTTACAAATAAACTCTTTTCTCTGTATCATCGAACCTTGTGGATTGGAATTCTTTTGGGAGGTTTTCCCGCTGACACAGCTCAAGAAGAGTTTGAGGCTCTGCAACACAAAAACACTTGGACACTCACAAAGTTACCTATTGGCAACAAGGCAATTGGTTGCAAATGGGTCTTTAAGGCCAAACAGAATGAGAAGGGAGAAGTCCAAAGATACAAAGCTAGACTGGTAGCCAAGGGCTATTCGCAAAAGTATGGGGAAGATTATGACCAAACTTTTGCACCTGTTGGGACCCACACAACAATTCGACTTCTTTTATGTCTAGCAGCAAGCAGAAACTTGCAAGTGGAACATATAGACATTAAAACAGCATTCTTGCATGGGGAAATTCAGGAGGAGTTGTATATGCAACGACCTGAAGGGTTCACTGATCCAAAGAACCAGCATTTAGTGTGCAAGCTTCAGAAGGGGATCTATGGGCTGAAACAAGCAGCAAGGGCCTGGAATGTGAAATTAAACCAGATGCTAATAAAGCAAGGTTTCACTCCGGGCAAGGCTGATCCCTGCCTTTACACACGACACAAGAATGGCAGAGATGTGTTCATTCTGACATTTGTGGATGATTTGATTCTCTGTTATGAGGATCAAAGGGACATTGATGAAATTGTATCCAATTTGGACAAAGAAGTAGAGGTGAAACGCCTTGAGAAGGCGAGCTACTACTTGGGGATACAAACTGAC
The DNA here is from genome assembly GCF_035149785.1 of Candoia aspera. Classification (NCBI taxonomy): domain Eukaryota; kingdom Metazoa; phylum Chordata; class Lepidosauria; order Squamata; family Candoiidae; genus Candoia; species Candoia aspera. The sequence continues at coordinate 167,292,169 of NC_086154.1, read as the reverse complement.
GGAGAGGAGGATGGAAGTTTTCTCCTTAGTCAGAGGCAAAAGATTCTAGAGTTATTGGAGAGTCTGGGGCTGGAAGATGCAAAACTAATGCCAACTTCAATTAAAACAGACTTTCACAAAGTCAAGGACACTAGTGAATTGCCTCAGAACAATGGCTACAGAGAGGCCATGGGGAAGCTGTTATAGCTGTCAACCACAGCAAGGCCAGATATTTCAACTGCAGTGGGGATCCTCTGCAGAAAAACCAGCGCACCCACCCAAAGGGCCTGGACAGGCGTTAAGCGGGTGGCAAGATACCTGAAGGGGACTGCAGACCTGAAGCTTAAGCTGCCAGCAGCTGATTCTCCTGAACTAGTGGGGCACACTGATGCAGACTGGGCAGAAGATGCAGCTGACCACAAATCCACTAGTGGGAATGTGTTTCTGTTTCGGGGAGGGGCCGTGAGCTGGGCTGGTCGCAAGCCGACTATATTGGCACGCTCAACTACTCAAGCGGAGTATGTCTCAGCGGCTGAGACATGCGCAGAAGTAGGATGGCTCAAGTATCTCCTTGAGGACCTGGGGGTTATTGTTCCTGCTCCAATAAGAGTCTTTGAGGACAACCAAAGCTGTGTAAGGATCTCTCTCTCAAAGAGGGTGGGAGGGCAGACGAAGTACATGGCTATTCGTTACCACGCGATTAGAGAGGCATAGGAGACAGGACTAATACATTTGGAGTATTGTCCCCCAGAGAACATGATCGCTGACATCCTGACAAAGCCATTTGCAAAGGATGTCTATCAAGGCCTTCGAAGTGAATTAAATCTTGCGTAGGCATGATTCATGCAGGATTTGAGTGTTGGAAGTTTTGGCAAATCCAGCACGCCTCATTAACATGTACATTAAGTTGCCCAAAATGCAACTCTGAGGAAGCGGTTTGTTGCCACTCCCACCTCCTGTTTTTCTCTTTTCCTTTTCTCCACCCAAGGAGAGCAGCATGGATGCTGCTCTCTTCATCAGGGCCATGTGCTTGGGCCTTGATGAGGGATTCTGCCCCTTTCTTTCACACATCTCTTGGCAGCTGTAGGGCTGAGAGTTTAGGGCAAACTATGTAATTTAGAAAGGGAAGAAGAGCAAAGGAACTTCATCTTTTCCACCAAGATGGATGTAGCAGAAGCAACAATAAAGTCAGTAAGAAATTACTTTACTTAGCTCAACCTAATGTGTCTAAGCATGTGATTCTTTATGCTTGGGAGGGCTGAATGTGTAAGAGCAATAACCTGTGTTTCTCTGGCATGCTCGTTGAAGCTATCTAAAATAATTCTCTTTTTCTGTCCCAGCTTCTAAGCTGTGTTAAGCTCTGCTCCATTTCAGTGGTTCTAGCAGGCCACTGAATTGGCTTCACTGAGAAAATCATGACATGAGTTTATAGGTATTGACAGAGAATGGGTATCCTTCCAAAGTTGCACTTTTAAAATAATTGATTTATTTGCCATCACAAACCGGTGCAATATCCCTCTGTTAATTTTCAATATAATCCAAGATAATTCGAGAGAGCATGTATATGTGTGTTTGTGTGTGTGTGTGTGTGTGCCAATTTACAAATTCCCACATTTCTTGGAAATTTCCCTAGTACCGAGGAACCAACCCTTGATTTTTATTTTTATTTTTATTTTTGTTACCCAATTTTCTTTAGAGTGGAGGAGCCAACAACCTGAGTTTGGAACTGGGCAGAACAAATGCAAATGGTAAACTGCTACGCTGCAGAGGACTTCTGATCGGGATTCCAAATACTCCGTCCTCCATCTCGTTTCTGGTTGTCCCCTAACAGTCAGGCAGCATTCTGGGTCCACTAAGCAAGCTCTATTGGGGGCATTCCTTCCCACTTTTTCCCCTTTCCGGAAGGGAATTTCTTCATATCTTGAGATGTTCCCAAATTGTGCCAAATTGTTACCATTTTGCTTACAAACACAGGCACTTTCTGTAAAGAGCATCAATGCAGTGTAAAAGGAGGGCAGTGGAAAAGTGGCACGTGAAATGGATTCCTCCAACAGGGAGCACAGAATTCTCTTTAGTCTCATCTCCTTCTTAAGGATGCACTGTCTCTCCCCCTCAGATTTTTGCCCCCTGCTAACAAGTCAGTGCTTTGTGCCCAGTGAGGCTGTCTGTTTTTGCAGGGCTACTGGGAGGATGCTTCCCCTTGAGTCCTTTATTGTTTTCTGCATTTGGCCACTGTTGCCCAGCATCATGAGACTCTCTTCATGTGAACGGGTGGCTGTTTTGGCCCTGGGAGAATTGGTTAACTCTCAGTATGGACATGTAGGTCCCTCGGGGCCTAAGCCAGTGTCTAAAAAGAAAAAACGAAAGCATCAAAGAAAGAAAGCATCAAAAACAGGAGTATTTACTCTAAAGTGGACCCTATTTCAGGGGCAATTACTTGTTTTAAACGTTCTAAGCATTTACAGGTGCAGCCAATCTGCGTGCAAGTCCTTGGAGCATGAGGCTTTTGCATGGCATGGCCTGCTAGGGTTGGTCTGAGAAATCATCCAGGGAGGGTCTTCAGCAGCCCAAGCTTTGGCCTTAAATGAACAGGGAGCAACTCTCTCTCAACACAGCCTTCCAGCTTGCAAAGAAATATTATTGGGAATGCTCTGCAGGATTTTCATGCCCTATCCTCTAAGCCCATCCTGAAAAATTGACAAAAATGGCTGATTAACAATAGAAAGGTTCAACCAGAATTAAGCTAATTGACCAGAAAGCTATGAAATAAACAAACAAACAAATATCCTAAATTTACAAATATAATCTGTTACCATTAGTGAAACCATAGTAACATTACTTCGACTAAAACAAACCGTTTAATCGCTAAAGCCCAAGAACAAAATTTCACTTTTTTTACCACAAGCAAGTACTCTAAAAGTGGTCGCCAAATAGATATAAATCCAGAAACAGAGTGTTCCCTTATTAGTGCTGTTAGTTTAGCCATTTGAGCCAAGTCCTTTAATTTAACAATCCAGTCTTCAACGGTAGGTATTTGTGGATCTTTCCAAAGTCAATTTTCAAAAAGTCTTGCAGCCGTAATCATGTATAAAAGCAAAACTCCATGTTGTTTCTCTAACTCCTTCTCCATCAAGCCCAGAAGAAACATTTCTGGATTTTTCTGTATATTAACTTCAAGGATCTTTCGAAGAGTGATACATATTTGATCCCAGAACTTTTTAGCCTTCTCTCAAGTCCACCAGAGACGACAGACGGTTCCTTCACCCTTACATTTATTCCAGATTCTCAGTATGGCACTCCTAGCAAAATGATCTTTAAAATCCTTGTTAACTTTAACTTTATCATACCATGAGTAGGCACGCCACCCGAATCTTAATTCACGTCCTTCAAGCTGTAGTAATTTCTTGTTCTCCAAAGTAAACTTTATCTATATCTGTACTGGAGAAAGTCAGAAGCCACTTTCTGTCTTTGTTTTCTGTCTATTGACACTTTTGTAGTTTTTTTCTTTTTTCTTTAGTTCTATTCTCTATCTTCTCTATACTTTCTACTTTGTATTTTAATTCTACTTTGAAACATAATAAAGCTCTTCAAAAAGAAACAAACAAATGCCCTAATTACTACATCCATTATCATCCGGGAACAAACCCCGACATTCTGATAAAGCCTAACTGTGCTCTTCCCCCTCTAGTGCTTGGGAAATTGGTAACACGCGAGGAAGTGTGAATGATCCAGATCTCATGTTTCCTTCTCAAATATGCGTTCAAAACTCTCCTGTACGACATCAAGTTAGACGTTATTTTATCCGTCAAGGATATGGCCAGCCTCTAGGTAATGGCGACTGGACCTCTAAGATACAGAAGGGGAAGGTATCTTCCATAGAAAGTCCCCATCCGGTCTTCACTAAAAGATCGGCATTTGCTGATCTCAGAGGTACGTAAAAAGTGGGATTCTCGGCCTTCTCAATGACATCTAACCTGGAGGCTGGCTGGCTTGTGTTTTCAGGGCAGCATCTCTGCAATGCTTTGAAAGCTTAAGATCCAGCTCACCCTGGTAAGATGTAACTAGCTGATTTTACTGATTTCATATGGAATGTTGTCTTCCTTAATGCTCCTGTCTCCCCTCCATTTCCAAATAAACTTGTTTTTATATCTGAACATTTGGCTCTATGGTTTAAAAAAAAAGCCTGTTGCAAAGCATTGGCTCATTCTAAATGGCTGTAAGAAATCATATAATAGAAGAAATCATAACCAAATGGCAATGACAACGTTTATGGACCATCCCTAAATTTCAGTTTTAATATATTTTGGAACTACAGCATGCTCAACTCACTATACTGTCGTATTTCAATGTCTTACTAGTAAATGTCAGCAGCAGTTACTAAAAACAAAGAAGTCCCTCCCTCTATTGGGATGTCATGTGGCAGGTTTCTTGTCATAGGGCATATTTAAAATTTTCCTTGAGACTAAGCCTTCAGCAAAGGATCATTACCTTGTCATGGTGCTGGAGCTTGAGCACCTCAATGATGCCATGAGCTAAACCGTGAAGGGCCACCCAAGACGGGAAGGTCATGACAGAGAGGTCAGACTAAATGCAATCCCTGGGGAAGGTAATGGCAACCCACCCCAGTATTCTTGCTGTGAAAACTAAATGGATCAGTACAACCAGAGATATGTTGGTATACCATCGGAAGATGAGACCCCCAGGTTGGAAGATGGTCAAAATGCTACTGGGGAGGAACAGAGGAGGAGTTTAACTAGCCCCAGATGTGATGACGCAGCTAGCTAAAAGCCGAAAGGACGGCTAGCGGCTGACGGTGCTGGTGGTGAATGGCGAATCCGATGTTCTAAGGATCAACACGCCATTGGAACTTGGAATGTAAGATCTATGAGCCAGGGCAAATTGGATGTGGTTATTGGTGAGATGTCAAGATTAAAGATAGACATTTTGGGCGTCAGTGAACTGAAACGGACTGGAATGGGCCACTTCACAGCAAATGACCACCAGATCTACTACTGTGGACAAGAGGACCACAGAAGAAATGGAGTAGCCTTCATAATTAATAGTAAAGTGGCTAAAGCAATGCTTGGATACAATGCAAAAAACGATAGAATGATCTCAATTCGAATTCAGGGCAAGCCATTAACATCACAGTGATCCAAATATACACCCCAACCACAAATGCTGAAGAAGCTGAAGTAGAGCACTTCTATGAGGATCTGCAGCACCTACTGGACAACACGCCTAAAAGAGATGTTATTTTCATCACGGGAGACTGGAATGCTAAGGTGGGCAGACAAATGACACCTGGAATTACAGGTAAGCATGGCCTGCGAGAACAAAACGAAGCAGGACATAGGCTGATAGAATTTTGCCAAGACAACTCACTCTGCATAACAAACACTCTCTTCCAACAGCCTAAGAGACGGCTTTATACATGGACTTCCCCAGATGGACAACACCGAAATCAGATTGACTACATCCTTTGCAGCCAAAGGTGGCGGACATCTATACAGTCGGTAAAAACAAGACCTGGAGCTGACTGTAGTTCCGATCATGAACTTCTTCTTGCACAATTTAGGATCAGACTAAAGAGATTAGGGAAGACCCGCAGATCAGCTAGATATGAGCTCACTAATATTCCTAAGGAATATGCAGTGGAGGTGAAGAATCGATTTAAGGGACTGGACTTAGTAGCACCGAGTCACGTCTGATCCTTTGGAGGGATGCTGCTTTTGCGACGTTTTCTTGGCAGACTATATTGGGGTGGTTTGCCATTGCCTTCCCCAGTCGTCACCTTCCCCAGCAAGCTGGGTCCTCATTTTACCGACCTCGGAAGGATGGAAGGCTGAGTTGACCTGAGCCGGCTACTCGAGTCTCCAGCTTCCGCTGGGATCGAGAGTTTCGGTTGCAATATTGCCGCCTACCACTCTGCGCCACACGAGGCTCATGCAATGAAAAGATTACTGAGTTATTATTCAAGAATCTGGGAATGACACCATTAATAAAAATATTATAATTATCTTTGTACTTTGGGCATTTCATTTCTTTTTGATGTGACTATTTATGATTCTCATGCCCAGCTATGTGTACATTACAGTGGGCATTGACTTTGGTTGAGCCTGGATGAAAAGGCTGAGAGAAGAGACTTCTGTTTCTCCAGGGAGGAATCTATCAGTCAGAATCCACTCTGTTCTAATCTTGATCTCTTTCTCCTGAGCTGCAGAGTGCTGGAAAGTGTTTCAATCAAGCAGCAGTGATAAAAGCAGAAAAACAAACAAAATGACCCTTTTTGCTTTAAACTTCTTTAGATGTTGTCCCCAAATATGATTGTGGAGGGATTTTTCAAAGGTATAACATGTCATGCTCCCCAATCAAACGTTCCCAGAACATGGACTTGACATGTCAGTAGAGTTGGGAGGGGGAACATGCCAGGAGTGTGAAAACATCTTGTTTGGACTATCCCTGGTATCCAAGGTCAAGCTACCGAGCTGTGGGAGACATCTGCGGGGAGTGAGCTGACTGGCACGAAGAGGGGCCTGCATGCCTGAGAGAGGGAGGGGGCTTGTACTCATTGGGTTGTTTAACTTGGGGAAAATGCGGGAACTTTCACTCACAACTTTTTTGCTGTTCGGTGTGCTACTTTTCATTAAGGAGATTTCTACTAAAATCATGTATTAATCAAACTTAATGGTAAATTGAGTAACACAGTCATTACATAATACCACCCCGTACTAATTTCTATGGAATGTGTTTTGTTACATCTTTTTGCTTTTGCTGAAGAGACTAACATAGTTAAGATAGTCCAGCTTATAATGCTGATAGCTACTTGTGCAAGCTAATTCACACTATTTCTTTATAAGTAGGCCATCAATAGTAAATTGAAATTCACTTGAAAATCACAAATGATGGAGAGCATCTTAAGTGCCAGATTCATTAAATACCAAGTATCTGTGTGGCTAAGGACTATTCAGTTGTTCAAGCAATGTTTTTCATGCTTTACATGACCACACAAATTGTATATAGAGTACTTACTGAAATATCAAGGTGTAGTAGCTAAGGATACAAAACCTGAAGAGCTGAGTACAGATTTTCTTTTCCATAGGTTTTCCTTCATTGTTATACTAACCTGAGTACAGTGGTTAATAGAGGGCTGAAAGCAGACAGACAGACATTGAAACCAAAGTGACAAGTAGGTGAGCTTTCACCCACCTTTACTGATGAATGGTAGCAGAGAAGACAGTGTGAGTTTGGCTCTTGCAAGCTTCAGAGCAGGCATGTTGGAGGAAAATGAAAGACCACCATATCCCTTTTGAACTGATGACAAGAATGTCAATGGGAATATCTGGATGCTTATATGTTACTAGCTACTACTACCTACTAGTTTGGCTGGAAGAAATAATACAAGAGGAAAAAAGAGGGCAAGTGAGACATCACTCCAACTGGTGCGGAATGCAGTTGCATGGGTAGTAAATGGTGTTGGATATTCGACACGTGTAACACCATTACTTTGTGAGCTGCATCAGTTGCCAGTGTGTTCCCGGGGGCAATTCAAGGTGCTGGTTGTCACCTGTAAAGCCTTCATGGCTTGGGACCAGGTTACCTGAGGGACTGTCTTCTCCCCATTGTTTCTACCCGTCCAATCCGGTCCGGCAGGAACGTCGGCGGGTGAGGATTTGGGGGCGTGCCTTCTCTGCCATAGCCCCTGCCCTCTGAGACATTCTCCCTCCAGAGATTAGGATGGCCCCATCACTCAGCAATGTGGTCATAAAATGAGGGGTCATGTGACTGCATTGCTTAGCAACTGCAATCCTGGCAATTCTTGCCCTCATTAAGCTAATTTTACCAGTCGTTAGCTGAGCACCCACTCCAATCCAAGCCATTCCAGGCTTGGTCTGTTCCAGCCCCGAGCTTCAGTAAGGGTAAGGGACTGCCTCCAGCTCCCCCCACCCGCCTGTCTCCCCCCCATCTCTGCCCTTTTGGCCACCCTGCACCCTGCCTTTCAGGACAGCAAGCAGCCCATAACCATGTGGCTATAGTAAAGGCAACCCCTTTGCAAAGAGCTGCTTCACTTAAGCTGCTTCACTTTTTTAAGCTTCACTTAAAAAAAAGCTAGCTCAGCCCACCCAGCAGCTCTTTGCAAAGGGACTGCTTTGGGCTTTCTTTTTCCACAGCTGAAGCCGGCTCAGCCCAGCCCAGAAGCCAGGCCAGGCACGCCTTGCCAGCAGTGGGAGCAAGAAGACGGCAAGGTCAGCTGGGGCAGCGGAGGGCAGGGCAGCAGGGGGCCAAAAAGGCATAGGTGGAGGGAGGAGATGGGTGGGTGGGTAGGGGGAATTGCAGTACCCCCGTGGTTGTAAGTGTGGGCAGGCTGCCAAGTGCCCAAATTTCGATCACATGACCGCAAGGTGCTGCAACAGCCATATCTTTGGGCACCGGTCATAAGTCCATTTTTTCAGTGCCGTCATAATTTCAAACGGTCACAGAACAGATGGTCATTATGCAAGGAGTTGTTTATTCTGTTCACTTTTGTTGCATATTTTATTAATGTTGGAAGTCCTGGCAAATCCAGCATACCTCATTAGCATGTGAATTAGCATGTAAATTGAGTTGTCCCACAATGCAACTCTGAGGAAGCTATTTGTTGCCACTCCTACTTCCTCTTTCCCCTTCATCCACCCAGGGAGAAGCAAGCATGCCGCTCTGCTCTCAATTCATCAGGGCCATGTGCTTGGGCCTTGATGAAGGATTCTGCCCCTTTCTTCCACACAGCTCTTGGCAGCTGTAGGGCTGAGAGTTTAGGGCAAACTAAGTATTTAGAAAGAAAAGAAGAACAAAGGAACTTCATCTTTTCCGCCAAGATGGATGTAACAGAACAACAAAGAATAAAGCCAGTAAGAAATTCTTTTACTTATCTTAACCTAATCTGTCTAAGCGTGAGATTCTTTATGCTTGGGAGGGCTGAATATGTAAGATTAATAACCTGTGTTTCTCTGACATGCTCATTGAAGCTATCTAAGATAATTTTCTTTTTCTGTGTCAGCTTCTCAGCTGTGTTATAAGCTCTGCTCCATTTCAGTGGTTCTAGCAGGCCACTAAATTGGTTTCAATTAACCATCTTAAATTGGTTTCAATTAACCATCTTATTTAGTCTTTGTAACTGAAAATACATGAAGATGAAAGAAAAATATAGTACATTTGCTGAATTATAACTCTATCACTTTATGGTGGCAATTACCTTTAAAACTACATTTTTCTAGCCTTTTCTACTCAGCTTCCTAGTTGGATAATTCTGGCCCTGTCACAGAACTCCTACGATACCTGGAAAGTGAAGAGGCTGAGCTGTGTTCCCCCAACCCTTCATGTTGCCTATCCCTGCATTACTAGAACATTTTCAACAAAATAGTTTTATTTAATTTAAAATCAAATGTAAAGTTAATATCAGCCCTCAGTTTCCAGTCATATTATGAGTATCTTGGAGTTAGAAAGGAGGCAGCAACTTTGCTGCAGACTGTTAGATGCTGGTTCAGGTAAACTGCTGCAACAGTGGCCTTGCTTCCATTCACTCCAGAAAATCTATATGACTTACTCCCATAGATATTAGCAGGTATGTTCTCACAAATATTTAGTTTCAGGTTTTTTTTCCTGATAATAATACGTTTTCACAACCTAGATCTTACTCCCACCTTCTCCCACCTGACAGAGCAGGAAAAAGTCCTCTCCCTCAGGAAAAGATCAAAACAAACATCAGCCAAGGCCACTCACCCATTCTAAACTGTAAGTGCCCTTCTGTTTCCCTGTGTTTTCAGTGTGTGCCTAGCTGTTCTGCGGAATGTCTGACCTTCTTTGTATGAGGGAAAAGCTTTCTGATTCTGTATACGCGGAGAATAATGGTTTGCTTGAATCTAGAAGCTGAAAAGCAGGATATAAGCGTTCAGTGCACATAAGGAGGGAAAAGCAGTTTTTCTATAATGACCGAGAAACCAACTAAAAGGCTTAAAATATATCAGAGAGGTCCAGGCTCAGTAGCAGATAATAAGCAGATGGGAAAACAGCTGCATGGGATGCCAATATTGCAAATCACAAGTCAGAAGAAAATCAGCTTCACTGCTCAAGGAGGACATCACGGGTACATTGTGGCATGGTACGTGAGCTCCTCTACAGAAATGCTGCTTAAGGAGAGGACCTTGCTATTAATTAATTAATTAATTTTTAATCCCACCTTTATTATTTTTATAAGTAACTCAAGGTGGCAAACATACCTCATACTCCTTCCTCCTCCTATTTTCCCCTCAACAACAACCCTGTGAGGTGAGTTGGGCTGAGAGAGAGGGACTGGCCCAAGGTCGCCCAGCCGGCTTTCGTGCCTGAGGTGGTACTAGAACTCTCAGCCTCTTGGTTTCTAGCCCAGCACCTTAACCACTAGACCAAAGACAATAAGGACAAAACCCGATTAGGTGGCTCTTGCTGACATTGGCTCTGTAGGGACCAGTGACAAAAAAGAATTTGGAAACAGAAATTATTGGGGCCAAGTTGCAAATTCTGCTAACCCCTAGGACTTTTGTAGGCTTGAATTGCCTATAAATAGCATGGAGAGCCACGCTATGGAGAGCCATCTATATGGGAAGCTTTAATTTGGGATTCCTGCATAGAGTGGGGGTGGGACTCTATGTCTTAAATGGTCCTGTCCAACTCTAGGACTCTATGAATTTGAATAGCAATTATGAGACACCCCTGGAGATAACAAACCTAAGTACTTTGAAAGAAAATGGATGTTGCATTCAGCAAAAGTGACATACCCAGTCACTCAGTTTACATGTCCAGGTTCCATATGTTCCTTAGCACATATGCTAATGGACGGGCAGTAGGGCTTGGATGCAGGAGATAGCTGTCAAACTACAATGAAGCTTTAAACATAGCTCCATGGAGCTGAATGCAAATTTATCATGGAACTTTTATTTTGAAATCTGGTAGAATTAATCTAATTTCCAACATTTTCCCCCAAAGATTTTAACTAAACTTCTCATTTTCTCTGTTTGAAAACATTTATAAAATATATGCATACCATTACCTTCTAAAAATATGGTTGCAATTCTATACGTATTTCCCACAGGATAAACCTATTGAACAATCAGATGTATTCCTGAATAAGTTGCAACCATATTTTTAGGAAGTTCTTGAGTTCTGTGGAGTTGTTGGTGTTCTCTGAGCCTTGTTTTCTTGCAGACGTTCTTGAGTTCAGCAAGCTGCATGTTTTTCTTTCTGAGTTATTACTTCCCATAACAAAATGAAAGCAATTATTCATTTATAGTTATGGCAAGCATCATAACTACAAGCCAATTTTCATATTTTGGGGATTTTCTTCAAGTAGCACATTGATTCAAAATATACGTAATTTTGGGACTGCTGGGATTTTTCATTTTGCACATCGCATGAATACAATTGCTTGTGGTTTATTAGCCATAGTTTAAGGCGTCACATAATATCTAATCAAGGAACTGTGATTTGTTCAATAAGCTATTGTTAAGGAAACCATGCGTTCATTGTATTCATTGGGTTGATTTCATTGTATGAACTCAATGAAAGAGTGTTTTATATTTGTGTTTGTTTTTCGGTTCCAGTGTCAATGCAGATGTAGCATAGATTGTAACTTGATTGTTTATTGCTAATGCATATTTCTAGGGCTGCCCACGTAGTCAGTGACCCTGGGCTGTTCATGCTACAGCCCATCCAGAGACTGAGCAGGCTGCCACCCTCCGAAGGTCTGCCATTGGGTGGTGGGAGCCGAAGGGTGCATTCCCAAAGTGACGGCCATGGGAAATTGGCGATTCACACAGTGCAGCGTAGGAATCCCCCAAGCCCACTTGCCAGTAGATGAACAACCCGTTCATAACTCCCGGTGTTGCCTTAAAAACTCAGGCACCCCCAGTGGGGTGGAGCTGAAGACCTATTCCCTGAATTTGGGGGAGAAAGTAGTTTTACCTTTGCAAAGGTGGCTTTTTGCCTACCCAAAAAGACGAATCCCAAAGTAATTCAGGCAAAGCAAAAACATTTATTGCTAGCGCGGGGGGGGGGGGTGTCAATTCAGTATTTGATGCATTTAGCATCAAATGATATGTCATAAAGCAAGTAAACAATAAACACATTGATTACATATGAGAATTGAACAATAAAAAACATTGATTACAAATAACATTCCACAAATGGAAAATTTACAGGTTAAATCACTCCCTTTCCCAGCAGGGGTTGTATCTTTAAAACATGCAAGTGTATTCAAGCACTTTTAGAATATGCTCTCTATTGTTTGGTTGCTGAAAAGGGAAGTTCTCACATACCAAAAGAAAGGGCCTTGGCTCAGAAGAAAAATATGCTTCCTAAAGTTGGAAAAGAGGCCTAGACTGTCATGCTAAAATCACCTTTTTCAAATGCTAATAATGAAGCCTAAAATTCCAGGTAACACCGGGATTGCTGTGGGAACTTTGAAGAGCGCACAGGCACTATGGGAAATTGATAGGCCGCCCGCGGTTGGTACTTGGATTGCTAGCAGGCCAGATTCCTATGATTTGATTACAGGTACCTTTCTGAAAAGGAGGCAATTTGGGTTCGAAAGAGCCTCGGATCCACCGGAGAGTTGCTCCTTCTATGGGCACATGGACCCAATCGTTCCCCCGCCCAGAATACTGAAGGGCCTTTCCCCATCTCAGGGTTCTCACTGGGCTGCCCGGCCACTCCTGGCCCCAAGAGAGCCGCCATCCTTGGGCAGGTTCAAAAAGTGGCCCTTGGGGATATTTCCCCAGTTGCCGAGGGAGCAAGGTTCTGAGCCTGCGTATAAACTGCCTGTGACAGTGGGCCTCAAAAGAAGGCATGGATGCCATGCTAAAATGCTAATATCACCTTCATTAAAAGGCTAATAATGAGCCCTAAAATTCTAGGCAACTCTTGCGCCACCCACCTTTTTTGCTCTCGGCCGCCAGGAAACCAGAAACCGGGAGGGGGGGAGAAAGACTCCCTCTCCCTGGCTCAGGTCTCTTTCTGTGCTCCGCTCTCCTGGCAGAAGGTCATGAAAAGTTGTCCATTTTCCTGCTACGTGGGCACCAGGGTGGAAGACTTTCCTGTGCCACCTGCCAGGTACCAAGGTCTTCTCCCAAATCCCAGGCTGGGTGGGGCTCCATTGACAGGCCGTGAGAGTCTGCAGGAACCCCGAGCCTCCCCAGACCGCTTCCCGTTCACCAGGGGCTTGCACGAGAAAAAAGACCGACAGGCTGGCTGGTTGGTTTTGGAAAGGGGAGGCTGAGCAACCTGGATGTTCTTCCACGTCTCACCTTCTTCCTCCGGCCAGGACCCAAGAGGCACAGGGACGAATCAAGGAGCAGGAAAGATCCCACTAAGGGATCACCGCTCCTACCTCAGCGGTAAGGAGGGTTTGGCTACGCGGCCGGTGGGAGTTGCGCCCTAGGCTTTAGCCACCCTGTTGGTATGCGGAGGGCTTTGCATTTATGTCTTAATACAAACAAATCTCATTTGCAGGATTCGATGGACGTTCAGGGGGGTCCAGGACCCCCAGCCTGGAAGATGTGGAGTCCAGTCCTGAATTGGCAAGGTCCCTGCTCTCAGCTGAGGGATTCTGAAGCCCCCAAGAAGATGGCTCCAGTACCACCCCAGAGAAAAAAGGCTATGGGAAATGTCTGCTGAGGGGAGGGATAGATTTCTCTGGGATGCATGCTTAACCCCAGGACAGGAAGCCTTTCTCTTCTCTCCTTAATCAATGGGATGAGGGGCCATATATGGGCCCAAGGTGGGACAGACGATGAAGGCACCTGGGCAGGGAGCGCATGCTTAAAGCAGAGTAAAGTAAGCAAGCTTCTGAATGTCCAAATCCTAACTGAAAATGACCCAGCAGAAAAGGAAAAGGGAGGGCTGGGAAAAGGAAAACCAGAACCCTCCTATCCTACCCTCTGGCCCACCCAGTTGCAAGGGCTGCTGCTTGGCTGACTGAGGAGGGATCAAAGACTGTCTCAGCAGCCACCTCAGGGAGATTCACCTCCTTTCTTTCTCTACCCCTGCTTCTGATAAAAGGGAGAGTTACCAGCTCAACCCCCTTGGCAGGCCAGCTGACAGGCTTTTAGAGCACCCGCGTGGCCACTCTTGAAAAATGGCCCAGGGCTGGCCTTGATCTTTGGGCCCTTCAATCTCTCCCCAGTGATGACGAACCAGAGCTGACGAGGCAGGGGCTCTACACGATAGAGGAGGTCTCCACCCCATCAGTAAGTTGTGACCAGCTCCTCACTCTTGCAATGGCAGAAGCCCTGTCTCTGCAGCTTTGAAGATAGGTCAGCAGATGGAACGGTGGCGGAGGCCGGGGTGATATTCACGGACACGCTCTGGAAGCGTGCTCCTGCTCCCTCTGTTTCTCCTTCATCCTCCCTCTGCTGCTTTACATTGCCCAGTGCTGCCAGAGGCCTGGTGGTTTCAGCCAGCCGAGATAGATGGGGAACTCTGCAAGGCTGGGATTTAGCTCACCGATGGGTTTGCAAAAGGGGATGGCAAAGAGAGAGCAAAGTGTCCTCTCCACTCCTCTTTCCAGTTAAAGCTCCATGTGGGTAAACCGAGGACAGTTGCACCTGCCACTGGGTGCAATCTTCTTTCCTATTCGGTTGCCAGATGCCCCGGACCTTGAGTTGCCCCCCTTATCCAGCTCTCATTCAACAAACTGAAAGTGAGCCCCTGAAATCCTCTCTTATTTTCCCGAACAGGGACTAACCCTCCTTAGCCCTATATTCAGCTGAAGAACGTTTGGGTTGTAATTTTAGGATTCATCAGAAGAACCCCTGCCCTCGGACAAGACCAGCAGCCTGGGGGACATGAAGTGGGAAACAATCCCGATCCATCGAGGTAGGCGGCACCTCGGTGGGTGAAGATGTTGTGGCAGCTTCCCCAAGGGGAAGGGTTCAAAGGCTTTGGGGCACGCACAGGCTGATGATTTGGAAGAACCAGATCCGTCCTCCCATTCTGCCCTCTTTTGGGTCATTTCTCCTAGGACCGAAAAGACACAGGGACAGGCTGCAGAGGAGGCATTGGAGGCCCACATCTTTTCCAACCCATGGGTAAAGAAGGGCAAACCCTTTCTGTTGGGAGGGCCCTGGGGAGGGGGGCCTCAATTCAGTTCTCCTACCCTGCGGGTACCATGCAGGGACCTGTGGGGACCTGGGGTGAGAGAACGCCTGACCCTTGGGGCAATTTACACAGGCTGGAAACTGGTACCCAAGCTCTCGTGCAATTGGCTCATTCGCTGCAAAGCAGCAGGGAAGGGCCCTTTGCAGCTGACTGGTGGCCTAAATGGGTGCGACCCCCTATCCATGCCTTTCCTCTTTCTGCCTCATCCTCTCAAGCGCCCCGCTGCTTCCAGGCAGGGCTTTAACAGTGGCGGGCAAGAGATACCAGGCTGTGCAGGCCCGAAGGGAAAAGTGTATCAATAGTGGAACTAAGTGGTAGAGTCAGGAGGACAAAGCTGGTAACACAGAGGAAGGACTGAGATTGAGGAAGTACACCCTCTGCAGGAAGTACAGCCTTTGGCCCCAGAAGTAGTTCGTTTTTATCCAACAAATTAGTTAGAACAGGAGGCTGTATGTGGGAGTTGTGACCTAATAAAGATGTTTCGGGTAAATGAACCTCCGACTCATTATTATTAGAAGAGAGCTTGAAACAGAAAGGAAGGTCAGATTGCCCAAGAGGCCCAGCGGAGAAGCAAGTGGGCCTCTCTGCCCCTCTCGGTGCTTTGTGCCACGCGTGACTGTGCTTACGTGCTGCTCACGAACAGGCAGCTTCCCACACGAAAAGCAGAGGCCAAAGGCCACCAAGAGAGTCGGCCACAGGGCTGCCGGCCACTCCTGGCCAGGAGACAGCAGCCATTCTTGGGCAGGTACAAAAGGTGGCCGATGGGGATGCTTCCCCGGTTGCCGAGGGAACGAGACTCAGCTCGCCTCTGAAGCCACAGGCCAGCCCCCAGGCTGCTCACTCCCATTGTGGATTGGCCTGCCAGCTGGCAGACACTCCTCTGGGCCTCTCTTGCGGGTTGCCAATCCTTGCACCACCAATCTCGTTCCCTGCAGAGCCATCCAGCCTCTGCTATGGCACTAGGACGGCTGTTCAGAGTAAGCGAGGCCCCCTCGGCTGCCTAGAAACCGGGAAGGGGGAGAAAGTCAAGGCCCCGACTCTCTCTCCCTGGCTCAGGCCTCTTTCTCTGCTCCCCTCTCCTCACAGAACGTTTTGAAAAAGTGTCCATTTTCCTGTTTTGAGAGCAACAGGGTACCAAGTACCAAGTCCTTCTCCCAAACCCCAGACTCGGCGGGGCACCATTGACGAGCCACAAGAGTCTGCAGGAGCCCCCAGTCTCCCCAAGACCACTTCCTGTCCATAAGGGGCTTGCAGGGGAAAAAACCACCGACAGGCTGGCTGGCCGGTTTGGAAAGGGGAGGCAGAGCTAGCTGGATGTTCTTCCATGTCTCACCTTCTTCCTCCGGCCAGGACCGAAGAGGCACAGGGATGGATCAAGGAGCAGGAAAACTCCCGCGATGGGGTCACCGCTTCTACCTCAGGGGTGAGGAGGGTTTGGCTATGTGGCCAGTGGGAGTTGCACCCTAGGCTTTAGCCAACTTATTGGTATGCAGAGTGCTTTCGATTTATGTTCATATTTAATACGAACAAATCTCATTTGCAAGATTCGATGGACATCCAGGGGGGTCCAGAACCCACAGCCTGGAAGATGTGGAGTCCATTCCCGATTCGGCAAGCTACTTCTGCAAGGCTGGGATTTAGCTCATGGATGGGTTTTGAAAAGAGGATGGCAAAGAGAGAGCAAATTGTCCTCTCCTCTTTCCAGTGAAAGCTCCATGTGGGTAAACCGAGGACAGTTGCACCTGCCACTGGGTGCAATCTTCTTTCCTATCCGGTTGCCAGATGCCCCGGACCTTGAGTTGCCCCCCTTATCCAGCTCTCATTCAACAAACTGAAAGTGAGCCCCTGAAATCCTCTCTTATTTTCCCGAACAGGGACTAACCCTCCTTAGCCCTGTATTCAGCTGAAGAACGTTTGGGTTGTAATTTTAGGATTCATCAGAAGAACCCCTGCCCTCGGACAAGACCAGCAGCCTGGGGGACATGAAGTGGGAAACGAGTCCCAATCCATCGAGGTAGGCGGCACCTCGGTGGGTGAAGATGTTGTGGCAGCTTCCCCAAGGGGAAGGGTTCAAAGGCTTTGGGGCACGCACAGGCTGATGATTTGGAAGAACCAGATCCGTCCTCCCATTCTGCCCTCTTTTGGGTCATTTCTCCTAGGACCGAAAAGACACAGGGACAGGCTGCAGAGGAGGCATTGGAGGCCCACATCTTTTCCAACCCATGGGTAAAGAAGGGCAAACCCTTTCTGTTGGGAGGGCCCTGGGGAGGGGGGCCTCAATTCAGTTCTCCTACCCTGCGGGTACCATGCAGGGCTGCTGTGGGGACCTGGGGTGAGAGAACACCTGACCCTTGGGGCAATTTACACAGGCTGGAAACTGGTACCCAAGCTCTCGTGCAATTGGCTCATTCGCTGCAAAGCAGCAGGGAAGGGCCCTTTGCAGCTGACTGGTGGCCTAAATGGGTGCGACCCCCTATCCATGCCTTTCCTCTTTCTGCCTCATCCTCTCAAGCGCCCCGCTGCTTCCAGGCAGGGCTTTAACAGTAGAAAGCCTCCTTTTCCGGGGGATGGGTGGTGTGGGGTGGGGGATTCCTCCAACCTGAGAGATGCGTCATGCAAGAGAAGCACCGTTCTGGTCAGGCGTCCTGCACTCGATAGGCCTTGTCTTTGTTCTGAAGCCCCCAAGTCCCATGGAAATAGCAGTTCTGAGGCACTTTTCCCTTTGTGGCCATAGAGGAGTCATTGTCATTCATAGGATTCCCCTGAAGAAGGGCAAGACACATTGGATGACATCAGCAGCCTGCAGGAGGAGGCCTGGGACCTCAGTCTCATTTCAAACAGGTGCCCTATTTTGGCCTGTACAACTGCTGAGGGACTGCCCCCACTTCCCCAGAACAGTCAGCTGGAAAACATTAGGTCTTTTCTGCTCGATTGTTTAAAACAGTGTTTGGTGGAAGCCTTGCAAGATGGTGGCTATTGCGGGTAGAAATGTTTCTCTCCTCCCTTCTCACGGTGGAGAACAGGAACTACGGGGAAGCTGGCGTACTGCGGGTGTGAGACAAAGTGTCACCCGACCAGTTGATGGCGGAGGGACCTGTCCAGGGAGCAGGGGGTCCCTTGGTGGGATCCTGCACTGTTCTATCTCAGCTCTACTTCTCTGTTCTCCTCCAGAACCTGAGTTTCAGATGACTCCCGTTCCATAAACTGACCCCTAATCTAGGTCTAATCATCTGGTATCTCTCCTCTCAACAACAGGTCAGGGGAAGAAAGGTACACTTCAACCTGACCTGGACCAAGAGCTGGTGCAAGACTCAGACTCGGACCCGGACCCGGTCAACCACCTCGCGGGCATGTCGAGTAAGGCTTGTCACTCAGGGTGAAACTGAGGGCTTCCCCAGAGAAGGAGCTATTCCTGCAACCTGCAATTCAGCCCTCACCTGGAGGAATTGGCCTTTCACCATCACTTCTGTTTCCTCTTTCTTTCTCCCTTTCATATGCAGAAGGTGCTGGATAAGATCTGCCACCTGGCCTCCACTTCCTCCCTTGGACTGAGCCAGGTCGTGCCCTCCCTACATGTCGTGGCCCGGAAGAACATGAAACTGGCCACGCACCGCCTCTTAGAGCTGCCATGGAGGTAGGCAGGGATCCAGGTTCTTCCTTTCTTGAGTTGCAGGGAAGTCCAACATCAGGCCGACTTCTGTACTTCTCCCTGTGGACCTGGGATGGGCAGAAGGGTCTGACATGGTTGCCGCCTGATTTTCTTTCCAGCACCTGCAGCGAGCTGCTCTGGGCCGTCGTCACCTCGTCATACCGCAGCAGGGATGAGGTCCTGTCCCTGCTCCTGGCAAAGGTGAAGGAGGTCCCTTGGCTGCCTCAAGGCGGAGAGGAACGCTCCAGCCATCCTCTTCCCTCAGCTACGGTAAGGGGTAAAGCTCGGAAGGAGGTGGTCTCTTGTACTCACAGACTTCAACGTCTCCCTCTTGGAGATGCCATTGTGTCACCTGTGTCTGTGGGCTCCCAACAGGCAAACGAGAAGGCACTTCTTGAATCCTGCTTGGGAAGGAAGGAAGGCCCTCTGGGTAGTGAGTCTTGGCAAAGAGAGGGATGCTACCAAGACGCAGGGTGGGCTGCGTTCGGCAACTTTCCTTAGGAACTCTGTGGGTGAGGCAGACTCTCCTTCTCTCCTCAGGCCAGAGCAACGAGGCTCATAGGGAGGATTGTCCGGGCTGAGGAGTGCCCTGTGGTGCTAGAGGCATGGTTCCCTGAAATTCTGCTCTGCCTGCTAGATGTCATCATGAAAGGTGCCAGGCTGCAGAATATATCATCTGAAGGAGAGGACCATCTGCCTCTGGAGTAAGCAGCGGCACTGGGAAGGAGAAACCTCCTTCTCCTTCTTGGGCTTCTGAGTTCCTCCCCCTTTTCCCTTCACAGATCCAAGCAGCAGTTCTGGTTTAGCAATGCCCTTCTGGCCCAGCAAGTCCTCTTCTGAGATAGCCCGGGTGTTGCATAGACCCCTGGAAAAAATGCTCTCAAGCACATAGTGCTCCCAGCTTGGGTGCCTTGCTTCTCCCATGAGGCCTGTCCTGAAGCTTTAAAGAAAAGAAAGGAAATGGAATCTGGCCTTTGTGTTTTTCCAGAACACCCTTGGGGTGGGGTAGAGGGACAAACTCACACAGATGCAGCAACTCCCATTTGGTGGCCAATGGCTGCAAGGAAGAAGAAAGGTCCCTCTGCAGCTCCCTCTCCTCTGTGCAATTCTGGTGGCATTCCAGGGAAAGGAGGGAAAGACCCTGCGGAGGGAAGCTTCCCTGTGGGCATCACGCAAAGGATTTCTTTTGCCCCTCAGACTACAGGATCGTTCCTTGGTGACTCTGGCCTTCTTTCCTCTGCAGGGAGACAGTTGACATCATCCAGGTGCTGCTGGCCAGGGGGGCACACCTGTCCCTGAAGGAGACCTGCAGGGAGATGTTGTGCCGCCCAAGCTGCTGCCTCCAGGGTGTGGCTATTTTGGTGAGGGCAAAGGGCAGTTTTCTCTCCAAAGAGAATGTTTCTTCTCCTCCTCAAGACCAGCCTGGCCTGTCCGTCTGTTGGCTTTTTCTCAAAAGGGCTTTGGTGTGTTGCAGGGCCCTCGTGGAGACCTGCCACATGCGGCTTCCAGAGACATCTAAGTTTGATCTTGGAGAAGGAAGAGGAAAAGGAGCATTTGGCTGCAGCAGTGGTCTTCTTTGTTGAGGTGGGAAAATCCCCACCTTAGTCTGTAGGATTCTGAGCCAGGGAGGCAATGGGAGTTGGCTAACAAGGGTGATGCAGAGGAGAAAACTGAGCAGGAAGGGCCTTCTCCATCTCTGTGAGAACTACAAGGTGGTAAGCGGCCCTCGCCCACAGGGGACAGACAAACGCGGAGCTTCTCCTCTTTGGGGACAATCATACAGGACGCTTCCTTCTTGCAAGCACCTTCTCTTTAGAATTACAGCAATAATGTTGCTGGCCTGGACAGATTTAGCCAGTGGGCTTTCTTACCCCACAATGAGATCTAACCTCTCTAGTTCACGCAAGATCGAGCATGTGGGATGTGGCACTTTTACTCGGTCCTGGGATGAGGATGGCTTGCTGCTCTCACATTCCATCTTCACTTTCATTTCTCTCAGAGTTAAGAGATTGATAGCTAAGATACCCAAATCTCCCATTTTCTCTGCAGATGATGAGCCCCGAGGAACTCTGTCATGCCATCCTCAGTGGGCTCTGCAGTTCCAGCCAAATTATCACCTTGCAGTTCTTGGGCTTGGTGGAACAGCTCAGCCTCCAGACACAGGAGGATGTTTGGATGCCGCTGAATGCCTTCTTGGCTGCCCAGTACCACTCGCTCTTCCACCACATGAGTCCTCAGCTCCTCCTTCTTTGGAAGAGGAGGAAAAGTCAATGGAAATCTTAACTGGGAGGCTCCATGGGACCCATTCCTTGCAGGGCAAGGAAAAACAGCCTTTTCCTTGGTCTGTCATACGAAGCAGCAACCATTCGATGGGCAGCCTTGAAATACATCTGGCCTCTTCTACAGCACCGGAAAGATCTTGAGGGGACAGCAGCAATCCACACCCTCATTGCGGTGCTGATGCATGTGGAAGATCTTGAGAAGGAGGTGGCAAAGGTGAAGGCCCAGCTTGCCTGGGAAAAGAGGGTTGCAGCTTGGCTAGCTGACTCACTCGATGAAAGCAGTAGAGGAATGGCACCAGCTTTTTTCTCTCCTCTTCTTTTGAAGGCAGCAAAGGTTACCCGCAGCACCTGGCAGAGGCTCTCCTTCGGCGCACCCTCCTGGCGAGCGGAACCTACAGCCTGCAGGAGCTTCTTCATCAGATCGCCAAGTGCCTGGTAAGAGCCCTTCTCTGTCTCCCGTTCTCCTCTAGAGGTGAGAGTCATGGGTGATGCATGCAGCCCTTGGCGGTCTCCCAGCTCTGCCTTTTCTGCCTCTTTTCCTAGATTCAGTTCCCCATCTCAGAGGGGCAGTTGGAAACAGAAGTGTTCACCTGCCTTTCATACTTCAAGAGCAAGTAGGCTTCAGTGAGAACGGCTGCTATGTTCATTGGTATGGAAAGAGAAGGCTCTTTGTGGGCAATCAAGCAGGGGGTATCATCCCCCAGGTTCAGGCTTTCTCCTGCTCAGGGAAAGCCACGTTCCAGCCAAAAAAGCACACCCCCTGCAGTCTTTCATAGAGTCACTGGCCTGTTTGGGCCGTGGTCCTTCCTTCAGGTCTAGGCAAGGCATGAGCCTGTAGTCCTCTTGCTGAGCTTATTTCCCCAGGATCAAAGGTGCAGGGAATTCTGGAGTTATGGCTGCATTCAGTGGAGAAGCAGGCTTTGAAAGAGACAGTGGTGTGTTTTCCTCCCTCCTTTCCTCTATAGGTCATCTGCTTCATCTTAATGGCAGCCTCCTCACTGGAGGGACAGTTCCCATTCCATCTACCTTGCTTGTAAGCAATGCCTGTGCAAAGTAAAAGAGGAACATCTTCTCCCTCAGCTCTCCCTATGGGCTGGTGACTGCCCTCCAGCTCTTGGTAGCAGGCTGTAGGCAGCAACAATACCCTTTCCGCCTGATGGACCGGTGAGGGAAGCTGGGTAACAGCTGCCCAGGTGTAGGAGGGAGGTTAATGGAGGGAAAGCAGGGGAAGAGGGTCAGGGTTTTCCTCTGATGGGACGGGACTTGCCCTGGCATGAGTCGAATTTGTTATCGACAGCTCTGGGGTGGGGGCCAAAAGCAGAGGACCTTCCCATGAAGGGAGGAATGTCCACTGATGGGCTTCCTTCCAGTTAAGTTAATAGCAGTTCTGAGTTTCTTTTCCCTTTGTGGCCTCAGAGGAGACATTGTCATTCACAGGATTTCCCTGAAGAAGGCGAACACACCGTGGAGGATGTCGGCAGCCTGAAGGAAGAGACCTGGGACCCCAGTCTCATTTCGAAGAGGTGCCCTATTTTTCAGCTCTACAACCCTTCCTCAGAATACATGGCCTTAAAGGCATCAGGTCTTTTCCACTCATTTATTTAAAACAGTGTTTGGTGGAAGCCTTGCAAGATGGTGGCTACTGCAGATAGAAATGCTTCTCTTTTCTCACAATGGAGCGAAGGACCTACAGGGAAGCTGGTGCACTGCGGGGGTGAGACAAAATGTCACCCGATCAATTGAGGGCAGAGAGACCTGTCCAGGGAACAGAGGGGCCCTTGGTCGGATCCCGCACTCTTCTGTCTCAGCTCTACTTCCCCTGTCCTTCTCCAGACCCTTCGCTGCAGATGACTCCCTTTCCACAAACTGACCCCTAATCTAGGTCTAAACCTCCCGTAGCTCTCTTCTCAACCACAGGTCAGGGGAAGAAACCTATACCTCGACCTGGACCTGGACCTGGACCTGGACCCGGACCTGGAGCAAGAGCCAGACCCGGACCCAAGGGCATGTCGAGTAAGGCTTGCCGCTCAGGGTTAAACTGAGGGCTTCCCCAGAGAAGGACCTATTCCTCCAACCTCCAATTCAGCCCTCACCTGGAGGAATCGGCCTTTCACCATCCCCTTCTGTTTCCTCTTTCTTTTTCTCTTGCGTATGCAGGAAGTCCTGGAGAAGATCTGCTGCCTGGCTTCTACTTCCTCCCTTGGTCATGTCCTCCCTACATTTCATGGCCCGGAAGAACATGAAACTGGTCACACACCACCTCTTAGAGCTGCCGAGGAGTTAGGCAAGGGTGCGGGTCCTTCCTCCCTTGAATTGCAAGGAAGTCCAACATCGGGCCGACCCTTCTGTATTTCTCCCTGTGGAGCTGGGACAGGCAGAAGGGTCCAACCTGGTATCCTCCAGATTTTCTTTCCTGCACCTGAGATGAGTTGCTCTGGGCTGTCATCACCTCGTCATACCACAGGGGGGATAAGGTCCTGTCCCTGCTCCTGGCCAAGGTGAAGGAGGGCCCTTGGGTACCTCAAGGAGGAGAGGAACAGTCCACCCGTCCTCTTCCTGCAGCCATGGCAAGGGGTAGAGCTCGGAAGGAGGTGGTCCTCTTGTACTCTTCCACCACATGAGTCCTCAGCTCCTCCTTCCTTGGCAGAGGAGGAAAAAGTCAATGGAAACCTTAGCTGGGAGGGTACATGGGAGACATTCTTTGCAGGGCAAGGAAAAAAAAATTTCCTTGGTCTGTCCTAGGAGGCAGCAACCATCCGTCAGGCAGCCTTGAAGTAAATCTGGCCTCTTCTGAAGCACCGTAAAGATCTTGAGGGGACAGCAGCCATCCACACCCTTATTGTGGTGCTGAAGCACGTGGAAGATGTTGGGGAGGAGGTGGCGAAGGTGAAGGCCCAGCTTGCCTGGGAAAAGAGGGTTGCAACTTGACTAGCTGACTCACTCAAGGAAGGCAGTAGAAGAATGGCACCAGCTTTTTTCTCTCCTCTTTTTCTGAAGGCAGCAAAGGTTATCCTGCAGCACCTAGCAGAGGTTCACCACTGGGACCTTCGGGGCATCCTCCTGGTAGTAGGTAGTTACAGTCTGCAGGAGCTTCCTCATCAAATAGCCAAGCGCCTGGTAAAAGCCCTTCTCTGGCTCCTGTTCCCCTCTAGAGGTGAGAGGTATGGTGGTGCATGCAGCACTTGGTGGTCTCCCACCTATGACTTTTCTACCTCTTCTCCTAGATTCTGTTCCCCATCTCGGAGGGGCAGTTGGAGATGGAGATGTTCACCTGCCTTTCTTGCTTTAAGAGCAAGCAGGCTTCAGTGAGGCGCACCCTTCAGTTCCCCATCTCAGAGGGGCAGTTGGAAACAGAAGTGTTCACCTGCCTTTTATACTGTAAGAGCAAGCAGGCTTCAGTGAGGAGAACGGCTGCTATGTTCATTGGTAATGGAAAGAGAAGGCTCTTTGTAGGCAATCAGGCGGGAGG
The DNA here is from genome assembly GCF_035149785.1 of Candoia aspera. Classification (NCBI taxonomy): domain Eukaryota; kingdom Metazoa; phylum Chordata; class Lepidosauria; order Squamata; family Candoiidae; genus Candoia; species Candoia aspera. The sequence goes on along the minus strand of NC_086154.1, from coordinate 167,267,622 downwards.
TCTCATCCCCCAGGTTCAGGGTTTCTCCTGCCCAGGGATAGCCATGTTCCAGCCAAAAAGCATGGCCCACTGCAGTCTTTCATAGAGTCACTGGGCTGTTTGGGCCATGGACCTTCCTTTAGGCCAGGCGAGGCATGAGCCTGGAGTCCTCTTGCTGAGCTTCTTGTTTCCCCCGGGATCAAAGGCACAGGGAATTCTGGAGTTCTGGCTGCATTCAGTGGAGAAGCGGGCTTTGAAAGAGACAGTGGTGTGTTTTGCTCCCTCCTTTCCACTATAGGTCATCCACTTCATCTTAATGGCAGCCTCCTCACTGGAGGGACGCTTTCTGTCTACCTTGCTTGTAAGCAATGCCTGTGCAAAGTGACAAGAGGAACAGCATTGGGTTAGGAGTGTGGGAGAGGGAGGGAGGGAGGGGTTGTGCAGGATGCATTTTGACGCTCTGGTCTAACTGTTGTCTTTGCAGATCTGGAAATGCTTCTGGGTGACCAGGACCCTGCAGTCAGGTGAGTCACCCAGAGAACGAAAGGTTTGGTGGAAAGGACCTTCTCTCTCCGCTCTCAAGATGGGCTGGTGGCTGCCCTCTGGCGCTTGGTAGCAGGCTGTAGGCGGCAACGATACCACCACCACCCCTGGCCGAATATGACGGCCTTTCCGTTGGATGGACCAGTGGGGGAAACTGGATAACAGCTGCTCCAGGTGTAGGATGGAGGCTAATGGAGGGAAAGCAGGGGAAGAGGGCCACGGTTTTCCTCTGATGGGACGGGCCTTGCTGTGGCCTGAGTCGGCTTTGTTAGGGTGGGGGCCAAAAGCAGAGGACCTTCCCACGAAGGGAGGAATGTCCCCTGATGGGCTTCCTCCAGTGAAGTTGAGGCAAGGCTTGCGAGCAGAGAAACCGACTGCCTCTGTGTCTTCTCAGGAATTGGAGCCCTTCCTCCCACACCAGGGAACATCTTGCAGCACCAGAGAGAAAGACCGCTAGGGTGCCGTACCTTCCCCTCGCAATGGACAAAGTCAGTCGCCGCTTGACGGGGCTGGGAAGGAATTTTACCCAGAGCCAGCTTGGTCTAGTGGTTAAGGCAACAGGCTAGAAACCAGGAGGTGGTGAGTTCTACTCCTGTCTTAGGCGTGAAAGCCGGCTGGGTGACTTTGGGCCAGTCACTCTGTCTCAGCCCAACTCACCTGACAGGATTGTTGTGGGGAAGATAGGAGAAGGATGGGGTATTAGGTATGTCCCCCTCCGTGAGTTATTTATAAAAATAATAAAGGTAGGATAAAAAAAATCTTTAAAAAATAATAATCTGCTGCTGGACCCCAAAGACTGTGGGGTCTTTGCCTTCTTCCCTCTAGTAACATTCACCCTAGGTTGGCTGTTGACGGGTTAAAGTTGTTCAAGAAATAGTGAAAGGCTATTTCTGACCATGTCGCTTAGGTTCTTTCACGTGTTTGCTCCAAGGAGCAAATTCACCCGCCTTGGGACAGCAAGTGCTATTCCCCGCTCCCAGTGGGCAGGAGGGATGACGCAGGTTCCTATCAGAAGGCCCAGGGGCTGTTTCCTCTAGCCCTTTCTCCCCCACATACTTTAATGCTGGGCTTCTGACTGAGCTGGGTCGGGGAGGGGTTACAGAAGGTTTCTAGCTCCTGTGTTGAAACAGACACCGATCCTGAGTTGGAGAGCTGAGCTCTCCGAAGGAGCTCCCAGGCAGGCCCTTTTTCTGCTCTGACAGGGTTTAGTCCGTTCAAGCCTACTGCCAAGCCTTCCACCAGCAGAGGGTAAGGACGGAATGCCCAGCCGCAATGGCTACTTGCGACTGGGTGCTCCAGCCTTACGCAGAGCTGAAAAAGACGACTGACGGGGAACAAGCGAATGCATTTGGAGCCGGAGGCCTGAGCAGCCATTAACTGTCAGAACGAACAGAACAAGCTGTCACCACAGAGGAGAGCCATCGAAGAAGAAGAGAGGAAGGGGCGGGACAGAAGCAGAAGGCGGGAGGCTTAAAAGAGAAGGTGGGAGGAAGTAGGCCCCACTCGTGACTTTAACAGGGTTTGATACTGTCCCAATAAAGAACTACGCATATCTCTAGTGGCTTGTGCTGTGAGTTGCTGGATTTGGGGCATACAGATCAAGAACCTCACACAGAGCAGCGCTCTAAGAGCCAATTTCCCTCCCTTCTGCGGCATCCAAAAGGAAACCGTGGACTTTTGAGAGCGGTCCGCTGGGCAGCCTCCTCGCTAGGGAAACTGGCAGCTGCTCATGCTCCACCGTGGCCAAAGGGCCAAGGGCTTTCCCTGGATTCTCCTCCCCAAACCTCCGGCCTGCCCTCTTTGACCCCCGGCTCACGAGCAGCCTTTCTGCCTGCGCAGGGGGCCTCTCCACCCCACCTGTCCAGACGCTCTTCCTTTCTTCTTTCTCTGCCCCCTCTGCCTTGCCACCTCCAAACTCGGCATCCAATCCTATCAGCGTTCCCGTGTGAGCTCTTTCTTCTCCCCACAAGAGACACATAGTAGAATAAAGGGTAATAAAATATTTGATTCATAAAAATTTGGGTGAAGAAACTATTTCAGCAGGAACAAAAAAAGAGAAAAGAAATGGAGTTGCTTTATATATGAATCCCCAACTAAAAGCAGAGCTTCTACTGACTGATGACTATGGTAGGTGGTAGGATGGAAGTTACTTTGCATGGGACTAAGACTTCAATACTAGGAATTTGTGCCCCAAATGAAGACCAAGGATTGTTTTCCAAATGACCTATGGAGAGATTAATAGGTTTTCCTTAAGAAAATTGGTGTTTGATGGGAGATTGCAATGGCATGATCTTCCCAGAACTGGACCGAGCTTCTGAGGAAAACATTAAAACCCCTCAAGGGAAATTACCAGAAGTTTTCTTTGATCTGATGGACAGTTTAGGGCCGGTTGATATATGGAGACAGAAAAATGGTAATTCAAGAGAGTATACTTACTTTTCTGAAAGACATAGATCCTTTTCAAGAATAGACATGATTTGGATTTCAAAGAACTTGGCTCCTAAGGTTTCTAAAGTAGAGATATTACCAGAGACTTTTTTGGATCATAATCCTGTGAGTTTGGTTTATAAAAGAAAATCTAATTCTTTCAGATGGAGACTGAACTTTAAAGGTGATAACCAACACCTTGAATTGGACCTGGAAGCAAACTGGCACCCAGTGCAGCTCGCGCAGCAAAGGTGTTATATGCGCCGACCTAGGGGCACCAAAAATAGCCCGCACAGCTGCATTCTGGAACAGCTGAAGCTTCCGGATACTCTTCAAGGGTAGCCCCACGTAGAGCGCATTGCAGTAGTCTATATGGGAGATGACCAGGGCGTGAGTGACTGTTTGGAGGGCTTCTCGTTCCAGGAACGGGCGTAACTGGCGCACAACCCGAAGTTGTGCAAAGGCCCTCCTGGCCACGATTGCCTAAAGAGGGACAAGATTTGACTTTAACAAGAAACTATAGGCCAATATCATTATTGAATAATGACTACAAGTTGTTCACAACCATTTTAGCTGACAGGCTGAAAATAAATTTGCAAGAATTTATTCACGAGGATCTATGTGGGTTTTTACCTAAAAGCAGTTAAAGGACAATGTTAGAAATGTCTTGGACATTTTGGAAAATTCAAAGCAACATAATGAAAAAGAAGCCGCACTGATTTTCTTAGATGAAGAAAATTGCCATTTAACAATTTGAATTGAGCTTTCTTGTTCAAGGTTTTGGAAGATACGAATTCTGGAGTGAACTTTACCAAATGGGTAAGAACGATTTATACACCAATTCAGAGGATTTTAAAGATTAATCTACAATTGAAACCAGAGGTTTGTCTTTTGAGATTGATGGACAAAGAGTTGAAAAAAGTCATGGAACTTTGTTTTTATCATGATAACTGCAGCAAGATTATTGTATGCACAAAAATGGAAAGATTTGGCACTACCCACAACGGAAGAATGGTTGGTGAAGTTGATGGAACTTGCCTGCTAAAGATGATGGAACTTGCTGAGATGGCTAAATTGACGTCTTTGATCAGAAAAAAGACAATATCTACGTTTATTGCTGATGGGAAACGCCTTATAAACTGTTTGCCTGAAACAGAAAAAAAGGAACTTATGATTTATGGTTTTGATGATTCAACAGAATAGAATATAGAAAGAAGAGAGCTATGTTGTAACCATAAAGTAAGAGGTAAATCTATAATTGTATTGATAACTGCTGTAAAGAAGATCAGAAGCTCCTTTGTATCTTTTTTCTTTCTTTTCTATTTTTCTTCTACTTTTTTCCCTTTCTTGCCCTTTTAGCTTTCTCTTTGATTTCTTCTTTTCTTTTTCTTACTTTTTCTTAGTTCGTATTAGTTTTTATCTTCTTTTTAAAAAACCTTTAATAAAATTATACAAAAAAAGGACTACTTCCACTGGAACCCCAGAGGGCAGGAGGGATAGAAAGAGCTTTCTATTCCTCCTGCCATCTATGGCAACCTATGGCCCCCAAAGATCCCTTTTTCTGCATCTTGCAAATTAGCTTTTTAGCTGAGCAATTCTGCTGTCTTCCACCAACCTCCTTGCAAACACTGGGCTGACCCTCCCTCCCTCCCTTCTTCTGTTTTCCTCTCCTCTGTCCCACTATTATTGCAAAAATAAAGTATTTCTTTAAAAGATAGCAGCACCGTCTTGGTTTTCTGCTTCGCATTGCAGGATTCCTGTCAGACAGACTTGGTGGGCCTCCCAGATGCAGTTGAATCAAGGCACTGTCCCACCTGATCCTGTGTGGATCGGACCTCGCCTCGAATATCAAATTAGCTGGGCTGCAAAGGCTGCAACAGAAAGGCAGGCAGCCCAGATGGTCAGAGAACTAGAAGCAGCTTATCCAGGCCTGTAGGAGGAGAGGGGAAAGTCGTCTGTCGGAGGTGGCTCCCTCATTCGTGGTGCTGTATGAGGTTTGGAAAGGGGCTTGATGCTCCCTCAGATCCTTCCAGGTCACGGCTTCAGTGTGGAAATGGGCTGTGTTTTTCTGCTTCAAGAAACCCATGCGCATCTTTGATGTTTGCAGATAGGTAAAAAGGGTTGGGAGGAGCTTCAGCTCCGGTACAGTCATTGGAAGATTGGTAGGGCTGAAGGGCATTTTCCCATCTCACGGTTCTCACTTCCCCCGATCTCCCACCTCCGCTGCAGCCCCCACCAGCCAGTGCCCCGCATCTCTGATGAGCGACTGGTGGCCTTCTCGGGCTTCCTACATGACCACCAGCACCTCCAGGCTGGCCGGTACAGAGGAAGGTGGCTTTGAGTGACATCGGAGAGGCCGCCCTGCCCCTCTTGTATGCCCCCCAAACGCGTTGCTCACGAACAGGCAGCTTCCCATGTGAAAGGCGGAGGGCAAAGGCCACCAAGAGAGTCGGCCACAGGGCTGCCCGGCCACTCCTGGCGCCAAGAGAGCCCCCATCCTTGTGGAGGTTCAAAAGTGGCCGTTGAGGCGGTTTCCCCGGTTGCCAAGGGAACGAGGTTCCGAGCCTGCCTACACAGCCGCCAGCCGGGGCCCAGGCTGCTCGCTCCCTCTCTGGATTCTCCCGCTGGCTGGCAGGCACTCCCCTGAGCCTCTCCCGCTGGGGGCCTCTCCTCGCGCTCTTGCCTAGAAACTCAGGCACCCCGAGTGTGGCGTGGAGCTGATAAAAACTTGGTCCCTGAATTTGGGAGAGAGACTAACTTTGCAAAGTGGCTTTTTGCCTACCCGAAAACACGAATCACACAGTAATTCCTTTCAAGTCCTTTTCTAGGGCACAGAAACAAATGATACATACATTTGGTATATGTGATACATCAGAAAGCAAGTAACCAAACAATAAAAACATTGATTACATGTGAGAATTGAACAATAGGAAACACTGATTCTAGGTAACATTCCATAAGTGGCAAAAAAAAAAGGGGGGGGCGTAGTGAGTCTGTCAAACCCTGGTATCCAAGGCAAACAGAACCCTTGAGTTCCAAGTAAGGCTCTCACCTGGCACTTGAAAGCGTTCCCTTCAAAGTCAGGCACCCCGAGCGCCGTGGAGCTGAAGACCTAGTCCCTGAATTTGGGAGAGAAACTACTTAACCTTTGGAAAGGTGGCTTTCTTCCTACCCGAAAACACGAATCAGAAATGTATTTCAGGCAAAAGCAAAAAGCCCTTATTAAGGGGGATCAAACCCTTTTATAGGGCACGGAAACAAATGATACCTACGTTCAGTATAGGTGATATGTCATAAAGCAAGTAATCCAACAGTGAAAGACATTGATTACGTGTGAGACTTGAGCAATAGGAAACATTGATTCGAGATAACATCCCACAAGTGGCAAAGTTACAAGTCACATCACTCCCTTTCCCAGCCAGGTTTGTGTCTTTAAAACTTGCAAGTGTGTTCAAGGACTTTTAGAATATGCTCCCTATTGTGTTACCTGGAATTTTTAGGCTTTGTTATTAGTTTTTCAGGAAAGGTGATATTGACATTTCTAACATGGCAGTCTAGGCCTCTTTTCTAACTGTAGGAAAACATGTTTTTTCTTCTGGGCCAAGGCCATTTCTTCTGGTACGTGAGAACTTGCCTTTTCAGCAACTAAACAATAGGGAGCGTATTCTGGAAGTCCTTGAATACACCTGCAAGTTTCAAAAGATACAAACCCTGCTGGGAAAGGGAGTGATGTAACTCGTTAATTTTCCATTTGTGGAATGTGATCTAGAATCAACGTTTTCTATTGTTCAAGTCTCACATGTAATCAATGCCTCTTATTGTTTGATTACTTGCTTTATGACGTATCACGTATACTGAATGTACGTATCATTTGTTTCTGCACCCTATAAAAGGATTTGAATCAGGGCTTTCGCTTTTGCCTGAAACACATTTGTGCTTCGTGTTCTCGGGTAGGCAGAAAGCTACCTTTCCAAAGGTTACGTTCTTTCTCTCCCACATTCAGGCAATAGGTCTTCAGCTGCGCACCCAACTCGGGGTGCCTGAGTTTACAGGCAGCAATTTGGGGGCTCGTCCGGGATCTCAGCGTGGCACCCTCAGGGCTCGGATCGGCCTGCCTCAGTCACTGAACGCACCTGCCGGCACTGGGTGAGTTCACCCGTGCGTCTTCGGAGGAGGCAGAAGGCCGAGGAGCCAAGAGGGGGTAAGGGCCAGGAGGTAAGGAAATGGTACAGGGGAAGAGCGCACCCCTGGGGGGTCCATTGGGGCTCGGGGTCCAGTTGCGGGACCAGGGAAGGCTGTCTGTCCTCACCTGTGGAACCATCGCCCAGAGGAGAAGGAGCTATTACCAGCTCTGACCGATTATTTCAGGTATTTGAGAAGAGGTGCTCGGGCATAGGGGCGGAAACCTCAGGGTCTCCCCACCTTGTGAGAAAATCAACCAGACTGCAGTCAAAGGAATCACAAAACAACATGAAAAGCTAGCACAACTGAAAGAGGCCAATACACCCACAGGGGCAGCTGGACTGTTCCCTCTCATGATTGTACGTCAAGCTTATTAAAGAAAAATTCCTACAGGCTTGGGATGCTGGAAAGCTCTTGGTTCAACTTGGAATGGGTAAGAAACAAGCTTTTTCTTTTTCCTAAACAGACACTGGCTGAGATTTTTGGAAAAATTATGGTAAACAAAATTAGTCAGAATGGGGACCTTTTAATTGTTGTCAACTGAAACTTTTGCAACTTTTTTTTGGGGGGGGGAGAAAAAGAGGAGGAGGAGGAGGAGGAGGAGGAAATAAAAATGAAATACTGGTATTGTTGGGTACAACTTTCGGATGACATTTGTCCCTGCAATCCAGAAGCCGATTGTAACACTGTCTCGAGATCTTCTCCTTGTAATTCGGCTACAAATCAAAATTAACCCTATTAAGAGTACTCAAAGAAATACCAGGAAATTGATTGTTCAGAGATCTGATGAAACTCATGATGCATTTTGCGCCAAACACTGAAAGACCTTTTAAGCATGTGCAGCTTAATGTTAAAAATGAAAAAGGTCTTTAAGCTATAGTAGTTGTGTGTGTGTGCGTGTATTTGTGAATAATTTGCCACTGACCTTTGTATTTTTTTCCCTTATAAATATTGCTCCAAGTAAAGTAATAAGTGAATTGGAAATAATCAAGTGATTATTGCAAGGCTGTAATCTGAAACCACCAAAGCTAAGAGAAGATTGGTACCCAGCAAATACTACTACCAGGCCATTACGATCAGAATAATCAGCCTTTCTTTTAGTTAAGAATATGTAACTAATAGAACAATATATTTCTTTCTGTTTGCCTGTCTCCCTGTTGAATGGTTTGCTTGAATTCCACACGAACCTCCCCACCTGTGCACCAGGACCAGGTGTTTCTTTCTCCCAGCTGAGAGGTGGGGAGGAAGAATTGCTGTGTTCTTGCCGGGCTGTGATGGATTGCATGCGGGAGCAGACAGGGAGGTGTTTTGTCGATGTTAAGGCACCAGTGTGTGTTTTCTGCTTGTGAGCATTTTGTCTGTCTGGATTGGTGTGTGCATGTAAGGTTGAGAAAGTGTTTTGAGTTATGAGGAGGCAGTTTAAAAATTATGTGAGCCTGCCCCTTTAAAAACTGAATCTCTCTATGGTGGTAAAGGAATGTTTGGGGAATGGATGCAGGTTCTGGCCGTGCCTGCATCCACCATTCATGCTGGTGTGTTTTGTGTGTATTTTGTGCATTGTGATTGTGTAACTTGGGTGCATATTGCAAGAAAGTTGAGAGGTTTCTGTTAAGTCTTTGCCAGTTTGGTCTAGTGGTTAAGGTGCTGGGCTAGAAACCAGGAATAGCTTTGGCTGCTACTGTTCTACCTGCTCAAATATCAGAAGACTTGGCAATGGGTTTTCGATTAACTGTTTTTTGTTCCTCATGGGGTTGCTGAACTCAACTGTCTAGTCCCGCCTTAGGCTGGGTGACCTTGGGCCAGTCCCTCTCTCTCAGCCCCACTCACCTCACAGGGTGGTGGTTGTGGGGAAAGCAGGAGGAGGGAGGAGTATTCGGTATGTTTGCTGCCTTGAGTTATTTACAAAATAAAAAATAATAAAGGCGGGATAAAAATAAATAAACTTTATTCTTCATTGTTTGAAGTGTGTGTGCATGTGTGTTTCCCTATTTGCCTTAGTCTCCCCCAAGCCCCCCTCCTTCAGTCTGCCTCTTGCCTGCTTGTTACAAGCTTGAGGGTCAGAATGAAGAGGGGGGAGGAGGAAGAGGAGGACAGAGGGGGAATACGGTGCTTCCACAGAAAACCCTTTCTCCCCCCTCTTTTCAGGATTTTTTTTTTTTTGCAACACTTTCACACACATCAAATACAAGCTTTTGAGTTTGCACCAAGATTTCACTGAGTGTCTCTACATGTGCAGAGTGCAGATCATATAAGACTGAGATTGCCTGAGAAAAATAGAGGACGGAACAGAGGGGAAACCCTTTGGCGGGCTACAGGAACAGAGCTCAAATCCTCAAAATTTGAGCTTCGCTCCTGCAGTCCCACGAAGGATTTCCCCTCTGTGCATGTTGGGGAAGGGAAACCCTTCTACAGGCTGCAGGAATGGGGCTCAAATCCTGAAGATTTGAGCTTTGTTCCTGCAGCCCCACAAAGGATTTTTCCTCTGTGCATGGAAGGGAGGGGAAACCCTTCAACAGGCTGTGGGAATGTAGCTCAAATCCTGAAGATTTGAGCTTTGTTCCTGCAGTCCCACGAAGGATTTCCCCTCTGTGCATGTTGGGGAAGGGAAACCCTTCTACAGGCTGCAGGAATGGGGCTCAAATCCTGAAGATTTGAGCTTTGTTCCTGCAGCCCCACAAAGGATTTTTCCTCTGTGCATGGAAGGGAGGGGAAACCCTTCAACAGGCTGTGGGAATGTAGCTCAAATCCTGAAGATTTGAGCTTTGTTCCTGCAGTCCCACAAAGGATTTCCCCTCTGTGAATGGAGGGGAGGAGAAACCCTTCTACAGGTTGCAGGAACAGAGCTCAAATCCTGAAGATTTCAGCTTTGTTCCTGCAGCCCCACAAAGGAGTTCCCTTCTGTGCACAGAGGGAAGGGGAAACCCTTCAACAGGCTGTGGGAATGGGGCTCAAATCCTGAAGATTTGTGCTTTGCTCCTGCAGCCCCATATTCCCTTCTGTGCACGGGAAGGAGAGGAAAGCCTTTGGCAGACTGTACGAACAGTGCTCAAATCCACAAGATTTGAACTTCATTCCTGCAGTCCCACAAAGGATTTCCCCTACATGCCGGGCAGGCGGGGGGTGAGGGGAACCCTTTGTCAGGCAGAAGGAACAGAGGTCCACAGAGGTCGAGTTTGGTAAAAACATTGGCACTAAGCAACCTAAGAGCTCCAAAATGAGAGGCAGGGGGTAGCGATTCCTGATGGTGATCTGGTTTGGCAGCCAGTAGTCATTACACATCCAAAGCTCCCCTGAATTTTTCTTGACAAGACCGGAGCAGCTGCAGGTGAGGAAGAAGGCCTTGTAAACCTCCTCTTCAGATTTTTCTCAATGAAGTCCTGAAACATTGCTAACTGGCTCTGAAAGTGGGTAAATTCAGACTACTGGAATCTTGGCACCAGGAACCAGGTCAATGGAGCAGTCAATCTCTGGGCATTTTTGGCGGCAAGTTGATCCACGCTGATTTCCATTGCCACTTGGCTGGTAGTTAATTACTCTCCCGAGGTGACTGGGAGGTCATCTTCCAAGGAATCTGAGCTGGTCGTGACACTTCAGTCTTAGTCGCCGTCGTCGTCTCTGCTCTTTTGGAGATCACTTAACTCGCCGTTCTTCACCCAGAAGCTCGCACATATCAGCTGCTCTGATCACTAGAAAGATGGCAAGAGACAAGTGAGGGGAAGGGCCTTCACAGGCGGTCCCTGTGTCTGTTTCTCACTGGGCCAATTGTTCGTTAAATGACTCTCTCTCTCTCGTGCTTCCCTCTCTTCGAGATTCAGTTTATATAGAAACTTTTCTACCTTTGTGTTTTTTTAAAATAAAATCTAACTTTTATTTCAAGTACAAAGAGTACCAGTTAGTGTTCATTGATAGCGAGACTAAGCAAGCTATCTACATTCTATACAGCTATATTGTCATGAGTACTGATGGTGAGCAGGAGAGGGCCCCTATCCAGGGGGAAAAACACATGCGTAGTACTGAGGAGTTAAGCAGCCATTCAAAGAGACACAGATCAGACCCGCCTTAACTTTTGGGGTTTATCCGTCTGGGTTAATCCCAAGCTTCTTCAGTTTGTTAGGATTTTCTGTCTAATGTAGCAGTAATAAAACACTAGAGACCTAATCCTTGTCTCAGCGTGGTTCCTGACTGTTAGCACATATATTATTTAAATTTTTAATGGGTTGTTCTGCTACTTAATTACTCAGTATTCTTTTACACTCTCTTTACAGTCAGGAGGATATCCTCTTACAAGTGTTCCTGCTCAATTCAATTTTACAACATGAGGGATCCTGAGTGGGAAGCAGATGAGATTTCTCATTTGCCCATAATGATTCCCGTTGACTATTCGACATGCCGGTTACCTCTTTTATACAAAACAGGAAAATCAGAAGTGCGCAGCTTCTTCTGGGCAGGTGACCAAAGCTGTCGTCCTCTCTTCTCCATGGCTCACAGCTTGCTGCATCTGGTCTCCGGGCCTTTGCCTGCTCTGGCCTGGGTCCTTCTCCATTCAAAACCATCCCAACCAGCGATATGAATGAAAGGTGCTCTAAATATGTGAGGGAGAAAGGGCTCCATGTGAGCAGGGAGAGAGGAAATGGTCCCTGGGTCTTCTCACATGAACCTGCGTGATCTCTCCTGCCCACTGGGAAGGGGGTAAGGGCACTCACTGTCCCAAGGTGGATGGATTTGTTCCTCGGCTCCAGACCTGCCTCCCAACGGATTGACATAGAGAGCAGCACTGATTTTGCTTCCTTCTCTACGCTTAGCAGTATTTCAACACCAGCTGGCTGAGTTTTACATTTTTACTCTTTGTTCACTGATGAAGAAACAGAATGGAGCAAGTGCGCGAAATAACCTAAGCGACACGGTCAGAAGTAGCATTTCACTAGTTCTTGAATAACTTTAACCCATCAACAGCCACGTTAGGGTAAACATTACTATGGGGAACGCAAAGACCCCACCGGCCAAGTCCAGCAGCAGTTTTTTTTAAAGATTTTCTTTTATCCCACCTTTATGATTTTTGTAAATAACTCAAGGTGGGGAACATACATAATACTCCATCCTCCTTTTATTTTCCCCACAACAGCAACCCTGTGAGGTGAGTTGGGCTGATAGAGAGTGACTGGCCCAGTGTCACCCAGATGGCTTTCATGCCTAAGGAGAGATTAGAACTTGCCACCCCCTGGTGTCTAGCCCATTCCCTTAACCACTAGACCAAACTGGCTCTGGGCAAAATTCCTTCCCAGTCCTGTCAACAGGGAACTGACTTTGTCCATTGCGAGGGGATGGTATGGCACCCTAGCGGTCCTTCTCTCTGGTGACGCAAGATGTTCCCTGGTGTGGGAGGAAGGGCTCCCATTCCTGAAATGACAGAGAGATCAGGCAGTCGGTTTCTCTGCTCGCAGGCCTTGCCTCAACTTCACTGGGAGGAAGCCCATCAGTGGACATTCCTCCCTTCATGGGAAGGTCCTCTGCTTTTGGCCCCCACCCTCACAAAGCCGACTCAGGCCACAGCAAGTCCCCTCCCATCAGAGGAAAACCGTGGCCCTCTTCCCCTGCTCTCCCTCCATTGGCCTCTATGCTACACCTGGGGAAGCTGTTACCCAGTTTCCCTCACCGGTCCATCAGGCGGAAAGGCCGTCATATTCAGGGGGGTATCGTGGCCGCCTACAGCCTGCCACCAAGCGCCGGAGGGCAGCCACCAGCCCATCTTGAGAGTGGAGGGAGAAGGCCTTTTCCACCAAACCTTTTGTTCTCAGGGCGACTCGCCTGACTGCAGGGTCCTGGTCACCCAGAAGCTTTTCCAGATCTGCAAAGACAACAGTTAGACCAGAGTGTCAAAATGCATCCTGCCTAATACCTCTTTCCCTCCCTCCCTCCCTCCCTCCCTCCCTCCCTCCCTCCCACCCTTCTGCAAGCTGTGAACCCAAAGATGTTTCTCTTATCCCTTTGCACAGGAATTGCTTACAAGCAAGGTAGATGGAATGGGAACTGTCCCTCCAGTGAGGAGGCTGCCATTCAGATGAAGCAGGTGACCTATAGAAGAAAGGAGGGAGCAAAACACACCACTGTCTCTTTCAAAGCCCGCTTCTCCACTGAATGCAGCCGGAACGCCAGAATTCCCCACGCCTTTGATGATGGGGAAACAAGAAGCTTAGCAAGAGGACTCCAGGCTCATGCCTTGCCTGGCCTAAAGGAAGGTCCATGGCCCAAACAGGCCAGTGACTCTATGAAAGACTGCAGGGGGCCGTGCTTTTTGGCTGGAACATGGCTATCCCTGGACAGGAGAAACCCTGAACCTGGGGGATGAGACCTCCCGCCTGATTGCCCACAAAGAGCCTTCTCTTTCCATTACCAATGAACATAGCCGTTCTCCTCACTGAAGCCTGCTTGCTCTTACAGTATGAAAGGCAGGTGAACACCTCCATCTCCAACTGCCCCTCCAAGAAGGGGAACCGAATCTAGGAGAAGAGGCAGAAAAGGCAGAGATGGGATATGCCTTTGAAACAAGAGGAGAGAAAAAAGCTGGTGCCATTCCTCTACTGCTTTCATCGAGTGATCTCACCTCTAGAGGAGTACAGGAGACAGAGAAGGGCTCTTACCAGGCGCTTGGCGATTTGATGAAGAAGGTCCTGCAGGCTGTAAGTCCCCACCGCCTGGAGGGTGCCCCCAAGGTCCCAGCAGAGAGCCTCTGCCAGGTGCTGCAGCGTATCCTTTGCTGCTTTCAAAACAAGAGGAGAGAAAGAAGCTGGTGCCATTCCTCTACTGCTTTCCTCGAGTCAGCTAGCCAAGCTGCAACCCTCTTTTCCCAGGCAAGCTGGGCCCTCACCTTTGCCACCTCCTTCTCAAGATCTTCCACGTGCATCAGCACCGCAATGAGGGTGTGGATGGCTGTTGTCCCCTCAAGATCTTTCCGGTGCTGCAGAAGAGGCCAGACGTATTTCAAGGCTGCCCATCGAATGGTTGCCGCCTCCTAGGACAGACCAAGGAAAAGGCTGTTTTTCCTTGCCCTGCAAGGAATGGGTCCCATGGAGCCTCCCAGTTTAGGTTTCCATTGACTTTTTCCTCCTCTTCCAAGGAAGGAGGAGCTGAGGACTCACGTGGTCGAAGAGCAAGCGGTACTGGGCAGCCAAGGAGGCATTCAGTGGCGTCCAAACATCCTCCTGTGTCTGGAGGCCGAGCTGCTCCGCCAAGCCCAAGAACTGCAAGATGATGATTTGGCTGGAACTGCAGAGCCCACTGAGGATGGCATGACACAGCTCCTCAGGGGTCATCATCTGCAGAGAAAATGGGACATTCGAAAACTCTCCTCCAATGAAAGAGAGAAGAGAAACCTAACCCTAAGAAAGCCCACTGGCTAAATCTGTCCAGGCCAGCAACTTTATTGCTGTACAGTACTTCGAAAGAGAAGGTACTTGCTGGAAGGGGCTTCCGGGAAACCTCCTCTACGATTGTGACCAAAGAGGAGAAGCTCCGTGTTTGTCTATCCCCTGTGGGCGAGGGCCACTTACCACTTTGTAGTTCTCGCAGAGATGGAGAAGACCCTTCCTGCTCAGTTGGCGAACGGTCAGGCTGGGGTGTTCCAGCCTAGCCATGAGCAGCTTCCAGGTCCTCTCCATGGGGGCTTGGCTCTTGTAGTTAGTCAGCAGCTGAAAGAGAGCAGAGCAGTCGAAGGCCCGTCAGTGGCCGGAGGAGGAAAGAGAAGGAGAGAGCTAGCTTCACTGGGGAGAAGGTGCCCAAAAGGACCCCAGGGAAGATGCTTCACCCTTGCTCTTTGGGGAAGCAGGAACATGCCTCTAGGCTCTCCTTTAGTGGCAGGGAAAGCAAGAGAGATTGCTTTGGGAACTTTATGCCTCTCAACGGGACCTCACAGTGGCCTGGGTCGATTCCCATTTTCTCCTCCACATCACCCTTGTCAGCCAACTCCCACTGCCTCCCTGGCTCAGAATCCTACGGACTAAGGTGGGGATTTTCCCACCTCAACAAAGAAGGCCACTGCTGCAGCTGAATGCTCCTTTGCCTCTTCCTTCTCCAGGACAGAGCTCAGATGTCTCTGGAGGCTGCACATGGCAGGACGGGAGGTCTCCACGAGGGCCCTGCAACACACCAAAGCTCTTTTGAGAAAAAGCCATCAGACGGACAGGCCAGGCTGGGCTGGAAGGGGAGAAGAAAGGTTCTCTGTGGGGAGAAAAGCTGCCCTTTGCCCTCTGACGTACGTCACCAACATGGCCACGCCATGGAGGCAGCATCTGGGGCGGCACAACATCTCCCTGCAGGTCTCCTTCAGGGACAGGTGTGCCTCCCTGGCCAGCAGCACCTGGATGATGTCAACTGTCTCCCTGCAGAGGAGAGAAAGCCAGAGTCACCAAGGAACGATCCTGTAGTCTGAGGGGCAAAAGAAATCCTTTGCGTGATGCCCACAGGGAAGCTTCCCTCCTCAGGGTCTCTCCCTCCTTTCCCTGGAATGCCACCAGAAGCGCACAGAGGGGAGGGAGCTGCAGAGGGACCTTTCTTCTTCCTTGCAGCCATTGGCTACCAAATGGGAGTTGCTGCATCTGTGTGAGTTTGTCCCTCTACCCCACCCCAAGGGTGTTCTGGAAAAACACAAAGGCCAGATTCCATTTCCTTTCTTTTCTTTAAAGCTTCAGGACAGGCCTCATGGGAGAAGCAAGGCACTCAAGCTGGGAGCACTATGTGCTTGAGAGCATTTTTTCCAGGGGTCTATGCAACACCCGGGCTATCTCAGAAGAGGACTTGCTGGGCCACAAGGGCATTGCTAAACCAGAACTGCTGCTTGGATCTGTGAAGGGAAAAGGGGGAGGAACTCAGAAGCCCAAGAAGGAGAAGGAGGTTTCTCCTTCCCAGTGCCGCTGCTTACTCCAGAGGCAGATGGTCCTCTCCTTCAGATGATATATTCTGCAGCCTGGCGCCTTTCATGATGACATCTAGCAGGCAGAGCAGAATTTCGGGGAACCATGCCTCTAGCACCACGGGGCACTCCTCAGCCCAGACAATCCTCCCTATGAGCCTCGTTGCTCTGGCCTGAGGAGAGAAGGAGAGTCTGCCTCACCCACAGAGTTCCTAAGGAAAGTTGCCGAACGCAGCCCACCCTGCGTCTTGGTAGCATCCCTCTCTCTGACAAGACTCACTACCCAGAGGGCCTTCCTTCCTTCCCAAGCAGGATTCAAGAAGTGCCTTCTCGTTTGCCTGTTGGGAGGACAGCAGGTTTTGTCGTGGCAGCCCCCACTCCTGCCATTACTCTGCATCTCTGATGAGCAACGGTGGCCTTT
The DNA here is from genome assembly GCF_035149785.1 of Candoia aspera. Taxonomy (NCBI): domain Eukaryota; kingdom Metazoa; phylum Chordata; class Lepidosauria; order Squamata; family Candoiidae; genus Candoia; species Candoia aspera. The sequence continues at coordinate 167,251,165 of NC_086154.1, read as the reverse complement.
GTGGGCTTCCTACATGACCACCAATGTGCAAGTGGTAGAGTCAGGAGGACAAAGCTGGTAACACAGAGGAAGGACTGAGAAAGGAAGGTCAGATTGCCCAAGAGGCCCAGCGGAGAAGCAAGTCGGCCTCTCTGCCCCTCTCGGTGCTTTGTGCCACGCGTGACTGCGCTTATGTGCTGCTCACGAACAGGCAGCTTCCCACAGGAAAAGCAGAGGCCAAAGGCCACCAAGAGAGTCGACCACAGGGCTGCCGGCCACTCCTGGCCAGGAGACAGCAGCCATTCTTGGGCAGGTACAAAAGGTGGCCGATGGGGATGCTTCCCCGGTTGCCGAGGGAACGAGACTCAGCTCGCCTCTGAAGCCACAGGCCAGCCCCACGTTTTGAAAAGGTGTCCATTTTCCTGTTTTGAGAGCAACAGGGTACCAAGTACCAAGTCCTTCTCCCAAACCCCAGACTCGGCGGGGCACCATTGACGAGACACAAGAATCTGCAGGAGCCCCCAGTCTCCCCAAGACCACTTCCTGTCCATAAGGGGCTTGCAGGGGAAAAAACCACCGACAGGCTGGCTGGCCGGTTTGGAAAGGGGAGGCAGAGCTAGCTGGATGTTCTTCCATGTCTCACCTTCTTCCTCCGGCCAGGACCGAAGAGGCACAGGGATGGATCAAGGAGCAGGAAAACTCCCGCGATGGGGTCACCGCTTCTACCTCAGGGGTGAGGAGGGTTTGGCTATGTGGCCAGTGGGAGTTGCACCCTAGGCTTTAGCCAACTTATTGGTATGCAGAGTGCTTTCGATTTATGTTCATATTTAATACGAACAAATCTCATTTGCAAGATTCGATGGACGTCCAGGGGGGTCCAGAACCCACAGCCTGGAAGATGTGGAGTCCATTCCCGATTCGGCAAGCTACTTCTGCAAGGCTGGGATTTAGCTCATGGATGGGTTTTGAAAAGGGGATGGCAAAGAGAGAGCAAAGTGTCCTCTCCACTCCTCTTTCCAGTGAAAGCTCCATGTGGGTAAACCGAGGACAGTTGCACCTGCCACTGGGTGCAATCTTCTTTCCTATCCGGTTGCCAGATGCCCCGGACCTTGAGTTGCCCCCCTTATCCAGCTCTCATTCAACAAACTGAAAGTGAGCCCCTGAAATCCTCTCTTATTTTCCCGAACAGAGACTAACCCTCCTTAGCCCTGTATTCAGCTGAAGAACGTTTGGGTTGTAATTTTAGGATTCATCAGAAGAACCCCTGCCCTCGGACAAGACCAGCAACCTGGGGGACGTGAAGTGGGAAACGAGTCCCAATCCATCGAGGTAGGCGGCACCTCGGTGGGTGAAGATGTTGTGGCAGCTTCCCCAAGGGGAAGGGTTCAAAGGCTTTGGGGCATGCACAGGCTGATGATTTGGAAGAACCAGATCTGTCCTCCCATTCTGCCCTCTTTTCGGTCATTTCTCCTAGGACCGAAAAGACACAGGGACAGGCTGCAGAGGAGGCATTGGAGGCCCACATCTTTTCCAACCCATGGGTAAAGAAGGGCAAACCCTTTCTGTTGGGAGGGCTGCCGGCCACTCCTGGCCAGGAGACAGCAGCCATTCTTGGGCAGGTACAAAAGGTGGCCGATGGGGATGTTTCCCCAGTTGCCGAGGGAACGAGACTCAGCTCACCTCTGAAGCCACAGGCCAGCCCCCAGGCTGCTCACTCCCATTGTGGATTGGCCTGCCAGCTGGCAGACACTCCTCTGGGCCTCTCTTGCGGGTTGCCAATCCTTGCACCACCAATCTCGTTCCCTGCAGAGCCATCCAGCCTCTGCTATGGCGCTAGGACGGCTGTTCAGAGTAAGCGAGGCCCCCTCGGCCGCCTAGAAACCGGGAAGGGGGAGAAAGTCAAGGCCCCGACTCTCTCTCCCTGGCTCAGGTCTCTTTCTCTGCTCCCTTCTCCTCACAGAACATTTTGAAAAGGTGTCCATTTTCCTGTTTTGAGAGCAACAGTGTAGAAGACCTTCCTGTGCTGCCTGCCAGGTACCAAGTCCTTCTCCCAAACCCCGGAATCGGCGGGGCACCATTGATGAGCCACAAGAGTCTGCAGGAGCCCCCAGTCCACCAAGACCGCTGCCTGCCCACAAGGGGCTTGCAGGGGAAAAAACCACCGACAGGCTGGCTGGCCGGTCTTGGAAAGGGGAGGTTGAGCTAGCTGGATGTCCTTCCATGTCTCATTTTCTTCCTCCGGTCAGGTCCCAAGAGACACAGAGAATGGTCAAGGAACAGGAAAGCTCTCACGATGGGGTCACTGCTTCTACCTCAGGGGTAAGGAAGGATTGGCAACGTGGCTGGTGGGAGTTCATGCCTCAAGTCTTGGGGGGCGGGGAGGAATTCTCTCCTGTGAGGCCCAGCCAGGCTGGCAAACTGCAGGACAAGAGACCCTTGGATTTCTGGAAAGAGCTTTACGGCTTGGAGGGCAAGGGAACAACCTTTGGAGGGCCTTTCCAAGCAATCCTCCCACCCCACTCACGTAATTCTCCCTGATGCAATGAAGGCGCAGCTGCTCTGAACCTCCTCCTCATACTGACCCCCCTTCCTGGGTTGAGGAGCCTCTTCTTCAACGGTCCTGCTTCTTCCTCCTCCTTTTCCCCGCCATCTGGAAAGGGCATTCTAGTGTAGGGACTGGCAGTGGACCCATCTGCCTCTACTCTGGCCTCTGTGCCTGGCTTCTCCCCTGCCTCTAGTGCAAGATTCCAGATGGGTGGTTGGTAAAATAGCTGCCAGATGTTAGGTCACAGCTGGTGGAGGGACATCCATTGACAAAATGGTGATTGAGGAAGGGGCTGAGTGCCTAAGCATCCTTCTTTTCCTGACCCCCCCAAGGCGAAAAGGGGGAGGGATGCGACTTCCAAATAGTGCAGTCTTTGTGAAAAGTTGTCAAGCGCCCAGCCATGAGCGTAGCCTGTTTGGAGAATGGCTGGTGCTTATTCTGGAAGCAACATCCTCTTAACCTAAGGCTTCCAAAGGCCTCTTCCAGGGGGCTGAACCTTGCACCCTAGGCTTTAGCCTGAAGCCAATTTAGTGGCCTGCTAGAACCACTGAAATGGAGCAGAGCTTATAAGACAGCTGAGAAGCTGGCACAGAAAAAGAAAAGTTATCTTAGATAGCTTCAACGAGCACATCAGAGAGACACAGGTTATTGATCTTACACACTCAGCCCTCCCAAGCATAAAGAATCACACGCTCAGACGTATTGGGTTAAGAAGTAAAAAGAATCTAACTGACTTTATTGTTGCTTGTGTTACATCCATCTTGGTGGAAAAGATGAAGTTCCTTTGTTCTTCTTTTCTTTCAAAAAGACTGAGTTTTGCCCTAAACTCTCAGCCCTACAACTGCCAAGAGCTGTGTGGAAGAAAGGGGAATTCCAGGCCCACCACACGGTGCCCAGAATGGAGGAGAGCAGCACACATCCGTGTGCTTGCTTCTGGTGGAGAGGAAGGAAGAGAGAAAGAGGAAGCGGGAGTGGCAAGAAAGAGCTTCCTCAGAGTTGCATTGTGGGACAACTTAATTTACATATTAATTCACATGCAACTGAGGCGTGCTGGATTTGCCAGAACTTCCAAGATAGCCATCCTATTGGGATGCAGAGAGCTTTGGATTGATGGCTTAACATGAACAAATGTCATTTTCAGGATTCGATGGAAGTCCAGGGGGTCTCCAGGACCCAGAGCCTGGAAGATCTGGACTCCGTATCCGATTTGGCAAGGTACTGGCTCTCAGCTGATTCTGAAGCCCCCAAGAAGGCGGCTGCAGTGCCGTCCCACAGAAAAAGGGCTATGAGAAATGTCTGCTGAGGGGAGGGATAGATTTCTATGGGATGCACGCTCAACCGCCTGGACAGGAAGCCCTTCTCTCCTTAAAATATGAGATGAGGGGCCATATGGGGCCAATGGAGCAGCAGACAATGAAGGCACCTGGGCAGGGAGTGCATGCTTAAAGCAAGTAAAGTAAAGTAATGTAAAGTAAAAAGTAAAGTAAAAAGTAAACTTCTGATTATCTGAAGCATAACGTAAAATGACACAGTGCAAAAGGAAAAGGAAAAAAGAACCCATCCTACTCTCTAGCCCATCCGGTTGCTAGGGCTATGGCTTGGCCGACTGGGGCCGGACCAAAGCCTGTTTTTGCTGCTTCCTCACGGAGGTTCACTTCCTTTCTTTCTCTACCCCTACTTCTGATAAAAGGGAGAGTTACCAGCTCAACCCCCTTGGCAGGTCAGCTGACAGGCTTTTAGAGCACCCGTGTGGCCAGTCTTGAAAGATGGCCCAGGACTGGTGTTGACCTTTGGGCCCTTCAATCTCTCCCCAGTGATGACGAACCAGAGCAGAAGAGGTAGGGGCTCTACATGATAGAGGAGGTCTCCATTGCATTAGTAAGTTGTGACCAGCTCCCCACCCTTGCAACGGCAGAAGCCCTGTCTCTGCGGGTTTGAAGATAGGTCAGCAGATGGAACGGTGCTGGAGGCCGAGGTGCTATTTATGGACACGCTCTGGCAAGGACAGGCTACCCATCAGAAGCGTGCTCCTGCTCCCTCTTTTTCTCCTTCAACCTCCCTCTGCTGCTTTGCATCGCCCAGTGCTGCCAGATACCTGGAGGTTCCAACCAGTCAAGACAGAGGGGGAACTCTGCAAGGCTGCCATTTAGCTCACGGAGGGGTTTGGAAAAGGGGTCAGCAAAGAAAGGGCAAAGTGTCCTTGGTGCTCCTTTTTCTACCGAAAACTTCACACGGGTAAACCGAGGACATGTTGCTTCTTCCAATTGGTACAATATTTTTTCCAATATGGTTGCCAGATGCCCCTGACCTTGAGTTGCCTCCCTTAGTCAACATGGCCAGCCCTCATTCGACAAACTGAAACTGAGAACACCAAATCCTCTTATTTTCCCAGGTGGGGACTAACCCCCTTTAGCCCTGTATTCAGCTGAAGAACATTTGGGTTGTAATTTTAGGATTCATCAGAAGAACCGCTGCCCTCAAGGAAGACCAGCAGCCTGGGGGACGTGAAGTGGGAAAGGCGTCCTAATCCATCGAGGTAGGCAGCACCTCGGAGGGTGAAGATGTTGTGGCAGCTTCCCCAAGAGGAAGGGTTCAAAGGGTTTGGGGCCTGCACAGGCTGATGAATCTGGAATGAAGGGTGACTCACTGAGTGGTTTTTTTTTTCTCCTGCTTGTCTGAAGATCTCTCTTTAAAATTATTATACCCAAATGTGTTTTGAAAGTGAGGTTTTCGTCGAACCCAGTGCCCTCAAAGGCTCTACTGTGGCTGTGAGGTAGATTTCTCTTCCTGGTCTCCCAGCCGCTTCACTCTTGAGTCGACCGCAAGGATCACCAATTCCTGTGGTCTCCTCATGTGGAGCAGCCATACAGAATGCAGGTGGGCAATCGTTCGGTCACTCCATATACAGAGAGGCTCTGCTGACCTGGACTTGTCGCTGGGCCACCGGTCTGTGCTGGAACGCCATCTCCGCTTGCTCAGAGATGTCTTACTTTGCTGTAGTCCCCACGTGGAAGCCAGAGGGGAGGTGGCTTTGAATGAGAGGCTGCCCCAGCCCTCTTGTACGCCTCCCCCAATCTCTGTCACTACTTTCGGACCCTGGACCCCCACATTGGGATAAACAAGGGAAATTCTCCCCAGCCCCTGCTAAGAGGTGGGCAAGAGATACCAGGCTGTGCTGGCCTGAAGGGGAAAGGAAGGTCAGATTGCCCAAGCGGCCCAGCAGAGAAGCAAGTCGGCATCTCTGGCCCCTCTCTGTGCTTTGTGCCACGCGTGATTGTGCTTTTGCGCTGCTCACGAACAGACAGCTTCCCACATGAAAGGCAGAGGCCAAAGGCCACCAAGAGAGTCAGCCACTGGGCTGCCCAGCCACTCCTGGCTCCGAGAGAGCCGCCATCCTTGTGTAGGTTCAAAAAGTGGGCCTTGGCGATGTTTCCCTGGGGGCGGAGAGAACGAGGCTCCAAGCCTGCCTATAAAGTTCCTACGTCAGTGGGCACCAGGGTGGAAGGCCTTCCTGTGCTGTTGCCAGGTACCAAGACCTTCTCCCAAAACCCAGACTTGGTGGGGCACCATTGATGGGCCACAAGAGTCTACAGGAGCCCGAGACCGCTTCCTGTCCACAAGGGGCTTGCAGGGGAAAAAAGGGCCAACTGACTGACTGGCCGGTCTTGGAAAGGGGCGGCTGAGCTAGCTGGATGTTCCTTCACGTCTGACTTTCTTCCTCCGGTCAGGACCCAAATGGCACGGAGACGAATCGAGCGGGAAAGCTCTCATGATAGGGTCACCGCTTCCACCTCAGGGGTAAGGAGGGTTTGGCAATGTGGCCGGTGGGAGTTCATGCCTCAAGTATGTGGGGAGGGAGGAATTCCTGCCTGGTCAGCCCAGCCAGGCTGGCAAACTCGAGGACAACAGACCCTTGGATTCCTGGAAAGACCTTTAGGGCTTGGAGGGCAAAGGAACAACCTTTGGAAAGCCTTTCCAAGCAATCCTCCCGCCCCACTCGCGAAATACTCCCTGGCACAATTAGGCACAGCTGCTCTGAACCTCCTCCTGACGCTCCCCCCCTCCTGGGTTGAGGAGCCTTTTCTTCAACGGTCCCGCTTCTTCCTCCTCCATTGTCCCCGCCATGTGCAAAGGGCATCCGAGGGCAGGGACCGGCCGCAGACCCATCTGCCTCTAGTCCACCCTCCGTGCCTGGCTTCTCCCTGCCCCCGGTGCAAGATTCCAGATGGGTGGTTTGTAAAGTAGCTGCCAGATGTCAGGTCATGGCTGGTGGAGACATCCAGTGACAAAATGGTGATCGAGGAAGGTGCTGAGTGCATAAGCAGCCCCCTTTTCATGACCCCCTCCGAGGCGAAAGGAGAGAGGGATGCGACTTCCAATGGCGGAAGGGTCTTTGATTATGCCTTAATACAAACAAACGTCATTTCCAGGATTCGATGGAAGTCCAGGGGGCCTCCAGGACCCAGAGCCTGGAAGATGTGGACTCCGTCTCCGATTCAGCAAGGTACCTGCTCTCAGCTGATTCTGAAGCCCCCTGCAGTTCTGTCTCACAGAAAAAAGGCTATGAGAAATGTCTGCTGAGGGGAGGGATAGATTTCTATGGGATACACGCTCAACCCCCTGGACAGGAAGCCTTTCTCTTCTCTCCTAATCAATGGGATGGGGGGCCATTTGGGGCCAAGGGGGGACCAGACGATGAAGGTGCCTGGGCAGGGAACGCATGCTTAAAGCATAGCAAAGTAAGCAAGCTTCTGATTGTCCAAAGCCTAACTTTAAATGACACAGCACAAAAGGAAAAGGGAGGAGTGGGAAAAGGAAAAGGAAAACAAGGATTCTCCCATCCCACCCTCTGGCCCAGCCGGTCGCAAGGGCTGCTGCTTGGCTGACTGGGGAGGGCCCAAAGCCTGTTTGAGCTGCCACATAAGGGAGGTTCACCTCCTTTCCTTCTCAGCATCTGCTTCTGATAAAAGGAAGGAGGACTCAGGTCAACCCCCTTGGCAGGCCAGCCGACAGGCTCCTTAGAGCATCCATGTGGCCGCTCTTGAAAGAGGGCCCACAGCTAGTTCTGATCTCTGGGCCCTTCAATCTCTCCCCAGTGATGACGAACCGGAGCAGAAGAGGCAGGGGCTCTACACGATGGAGGAGGTCTCCACCCCATCAGTAAGTTGTGACCAGCTCCCCACCCTTGCAACGGCAGAAGCCCTGTCTCTGCGGGTTTGAAGATAGGTCAGCAGATGGAACGGTGCTGGAGGCCGAGGTGCTATTTATGGACACGCTCTGGCAAGGACAGGCTACCCATCAGAAGCGTGCTCCTGCTCCCTCCTTTTCTCCTTCAACCTCCCTCTGCTGCTTTGCATCGCCCAGTGCTGCCAGATACCTGGCCGTTCCAACCAGTCAAGATAGATGGGGAACTCTGCAGGGCTGGGATTGAGCTCACGGAGGGGTTTGGAAAAGCTGTTGGCAAAGAAAGTGTCCTCGCTGCTCCTTTTTCTACTGAAAACTCCATGTGGGTAAAGCGAGGACAGTTGCATCTGCCAATTGGTGCAATCTTCTTTCCAAACCGGTTGCCAGATGCCCCTGACCTTGAGTTGCCTCCCTTAGTCAAGATGGCCAGCCCTCATTTGACGAACTGAAACTGAGAACCCCAAATCCTCTCTTATTTTCCCAAGCGGGGACTAACCCCCTTTAGCCCTGTATTCAGTTGAAGAACATTTCGGTTGTCATTTTAGGAGTCCTCAGAAGAACCCCTGCCCTCAGACAAGACCGGCAGCCTGGGGGACGTGCAGTGGGAAACACGTCCCAATCCATCGAGGTAGGCAGCACCTCGGAGGGTGAAGATGTTGTGGCAGCCTCCCTAAGGGGGAGGGTTCAAAGGCTTTGAGGCCTGCACAGGCTGATGATTTGTTTCTGAGAGGCTGGGATAGCAGATCCCTCCTCCGATTCTGCCCTCTTTTGTGTCCTTTCTCCCAGGAGCGAAAAGGGACAGACTGCAGAGGAGGCACTGGAGGCCCACATCTCCTCCAGCCCCTGGGTAAAGAAGGGCGAGCTGTTTTCTGTTGGGCAGGGCCATGGGGAGGGGCTCCCTCTGTTCAGGTCTCCCACCCTGAGTGTACCATTCAGGGGCCCTGGGGGGTGCTGGGCCCTTGGGGCAACTTGCCCTGACTGGTGGCCTAAAAGGATGCGACCCCCTGCCCACGCCTTTCCTTTCTCTGCTTCATCCTCTCCAGCGCCCTGCTGCTTCCAGGCAGGGCTTTAACAGGAAAAGCGTACTTTTCCGGGGGATGGGTGGGGCGGGGCAGTATATTCCTCCAACTTGGGAGACGTATCATGCAGCAGAAGCACCGTTCTGGTCAGGCATCCTGCATTTGATAGGCCTTCCCTTTATTCTAGAATCCCCAAGACCCATGAAAATCGCAATTCTGAGGCACTTGCCCCTTTGTGGCCACAGAGGAATCATTGTCATTCACAGGATTCCCCTGACGAAAGCCAAGACACCTTGGACGATGTCAGCAGCCTGCAGGAGGAGGCCTGGGACCCCAGTCTCAGTTCAGACAGGTGCCCTATTTTCCAGCGGTTCAACCATTGAGGAACTGCCACCCCTTCCCCACAATACTTGGCGGAAAGGCATGAGGCCTTTCCCGCTCATTTATTTTAAACAGTGTTTGGTGGAAGCCTTGCAAGATGGTGGCTACTGCAGATAGAAATGCTTCTCTTTTCTCCCAATGGAGTGAAGGACCTACTGGGAAGCTGGTGGTCTGTGGGTGTGAGACAAATGTCACCCAGCCACTTGATGGCGGAGGGACCTGTCCAGGGAACAGAGGGGCCCTTGGTCGGATCCTGCACCGTTCCGTCTCAGCTGTACTTCTCTGTCCTCCTCCAGAAGCTAAGTTTCAGATGACTCCCTTCCAGATGACAAACTGACCCCTAATCTAGGTCTAATCATCCCATATCCCTCCTCTCAACAGCAGGTCAGGGGAAGAAATGTACAGCTCGGACCCGGACTCGGACCCGGAACCGGACCCGGACCCGGTCAACCACCTCGCGGGCATGTCAAGTAAGGCTTGTCACTCAGGGTTAAACTGAGGGCTTCCCCAGAGAAAGACCTCTTCCTGCAACCTCCAGTTCAGCCCTCCCCTGGAGGAATCGGCCTTTCACCATCACTTCCGTTTCCTCTTCCTTTCTCTCTTGCCTATGCAGAAAGCTCTGGATAAGATCTGCCGCCTGGCCTCCACTTGCTCCATTGGACTGAGCCAGGTCGTGCCCTCCCTACATGTCGTGGCCCGGAAGAACATGCAACTGGTCACGCAGCGCCTCTTAGAGCTGCCGTGGAGGTAGGCAGGGGTGCAGGTTCTTCCTCCCTTGAGTTGCAGGGAAGTCCAACATCAGGCTGACTCTTCTGTGTTCCTCCCTGTGGACCTGGGATGGGCAGAAGGGTCTGACACGGTTGCCGCCTGATTTTCTTCCCAGCACCTGCGGCGAGCTGCTCTGGGCCGTCATCGCCTCATCATACGGCAGCGGGGATAAGGTCCTGTCCCTTCTCCTGGCGAAGGTGAAGGAGGTCCCTTGGCTGCCTCAGGGAGAGGAACAGTCCACCCATCCTCTTCCTGCCACTCCGGTAAGGGGTAGAGCTCGGAAGGAGGTGGTCCTTTTGTATGCCCAGACTTCAACCTCTCCCTCTTGGAGATGCCATCGTGTCCCTGTGTCTGTGGGCTCCCAACAGGCAAACGAGAAGACACTTCTCGAATCCTGCTTGGGAAGGAGGGAAGGCCCTTTGGGTGGTGAGGGTTGGCAGAGAGAGCGATTCTACCAAGAGGCAGCGTGGGCTCCATTAGCCAACTTTCCTTAGGAGCTCTGTGGGTAAAGCAGACTCTCCTTCTCTCCTCAGGCCAGAGCAACGAGGCTGATAGGAAGGATTGTCCGGGCTGAGGAGTGCCCCGTGGTGCTGGCGGCTTGGTTCCCTGAAGCTCTGCTCTGCCTGGTGGATATTATCATCAAAGGCGCCAGGCAGCAGAATATATCAGCTGAAGGAGAGGACCGTCTGCCTCTGGAGTAAGCAGTGGCACTGGGAAGGAGAAACCTCCTTCTCCTTCTTGGGCTTCCAAGTTCCTCCTCTTTTTCCCTTCCCACATCCAAGCGGCACTTCTGGTTTAGCAATACCCCCCTGGCCCTGCAAGTCCTCTCCTCAGATAGGCCGGGTGTTGCATAGGCCCCAGGAAAAAAAGCTCTCCAGCACGTAGTGCTCCCAGCTTGGCTGCCTTGCTTTTCTCATGAGGTCTGTCCTGAAGCTTTGAGGAAAAGAAAGAAAATGCAATCTGTGGCCTCCGTGATGTTTCTGGAGCACCTTTGCGCTTGGGTGGAGGGACCAACTCACGCAGATGCAGCAAATCCCATTTGGTGGTGAACGGCTGCAAGGGAGAAGGAAAGCCCCTCTGGAGCTCCCTCCCTCTTTGCTCTTCTCGTGGCGTTCCAGGGAAAGGAGGGAGAGAAGCTGCGGAGGGAAGCTTCCCTGTGGGCATCACGCAAAGGGTTTCTTTTGCCCCTCAGACTACGGGATCATGCCTTGGTGACTCTGGCCTTCTTTCCTCTGCAGGGAGACGGTTGGCACCATCCAGGTGCTGCTGGCCAGGGAGGCACACCTGACCCTGAGGGAGACCTGCGGAGAGCTGTTGTGCCGCCCCAGCTGCTGCCTCCAGGGCGTGGCCGTGTTGGTGACGTAAGACAGAGGGCAAAGGGCAGCTTTTCTCCCCAAAGAGAACCTTTCTTCTCCCCTTCCAGCCCAGCCTGGCCTGTCCGTCTGATGGCTTTTTCTCAAAAGAGCTTTGGTGTGTTGCAGGGCCCTCGTGGAGACCTCTTGTCCTGCCATGTGCAGCCTCCAGAGACATCTCAGTTCTGTCCTGGAGGAGGAAGAGGCAAAGGAGCATTCAGCTGCAGCGCTGGCCTTCTTTATTGAGGTGGGAAAATCCCCCCCGCCCCAGTCTCTTGGATCGATCCAGGGAGGCAATGGGAGTTGGCTGAGCAGGGTGATGCAGAGGAGAAAAGGAGGGTTGCCCCAGGCCACCTTTAGGCAGGGATCAAGCTCCAAAACCCATCTCTCTTGCTTTCCCTGCCGCTCAAGGAGAGCCTAGAGGCATGTTCCTGCTTCCCCAAAGAGCAAGGGTGAAGCATCTTCCCTGGGGGCCCTTTGGGCACCTTCTCCCCAGTGAAGCTGCTCACTCCTTCCTTTTCCTCCTCTGGCCGCTGACAGGCCATCGACCGCTCTACTCTCTTTCAGCTGCTGACTAACTACAAGGGCCAAGCCCCCATGGAGAAGACCTGGAAGCTCCTTATGGCTCGGCTGGAACACCCCAGCCGGACCGTTCACCAACTGAGCAGGAAGGGTCTTCTCCATCTCTGCGAGAACTACAAGGTGGTAAGTGGCCCTCACCCACAGGGGACAGACAAATGCGGAGCTTCTCCTCTTCGGACACAACTGTAGAGGATGCTTCCTTCTAGGAAGCACCTTCACCTTAGAATTGCAGCAATAATGTTGCTGGCCTGGACAGATTTAGCTAGTGGGCCTTCTTACCCCAGGATGAGATCTAACCCCCTAGTCTAGGCAAGATGGAGCGCATGGGGAGGTGGCAGATCTTCCTTTTACTCAGTCCTGGGGATGAGGATGGCTTGCTGCTCTCACGTTCCATCTTCACTTCGATCTCTCTCAGAACTGAGAGTAGGTTGCTAGCTAAGATACCCAACTGTGATCAGAAAAGGTTAGGGTTCTCTTCTCTCTTTCCTTGGAGGAGAGTTTTTCCAATCTCCCATTTCCTCTGCAGATCATGAGGCCCAAGGAGCTGTGCCATGCTGTCCTCGGTGGGCTCTGCAGTTCCAGCCCTGCCATCACCTTGCAGTTCTTGGACTTGGCAGAGCAGCTCGGCCTGCAGACACAGGTGGATGTTTGGACGCCTCCTTGGCTGCCCAGTACTGCTCGCTCTTCCACCACGTGAGTCCTCAGCTCCTCCTTGCTTGGAAGAGGAGGAAAAAGTTAATGGAAACCTTAACTGGGAGTCTACACGGGACCCATTCCTTGCAGGACAAGAAAAAAAAAGTCTTTTCCTTGGTCCTTCACAGGAAGCAGCAACCATTCGATGGGCAGCCTTGAAGTATATCTGGCCTCTTCTGCAGCACCGGAAAGATCTTGAGGGGACAGCAGCCATCCACACCCTCATTGCGGTGCTGATGCACGTGGAGGATGTTGAGGAGAAGGTGGCGAAGGTGAGGGCCCAGCTTGCCTGGGAAAAGAGGGTTGCAGCTTAGCTAGCTGACTCACTCGAGGAAAGCAGTAGAAGAATGGCCCCAGCTTTTTTCTCTCCTCTGTTCTTGAAGGCAGCAAAAGATACCCTGCAGCACCTGGCAGAGGCTCTCCATTGGCACCTTGGGGGCACCCTCCTGGCGGGGAGGACTTACAGCCTGCAGGAGCTTCTGCATCAAATCGCCAAGCGCCTGGTAAGAGCCCTTCTCTGGCTCCCGTTCCCCTCTAGAGTGAGAGGCATGGGTGGGGCATGCAGCACTTGGCGATCTCCCACCTCTGTCTCTTCTGCCTCTTCTCCTCGATTCGGTTCCCCATCTCGGAGGGGCAGTTGGGGATGGAGGTGTTCACCTGCCTTTCGTACTTTAAGAGCAAGCCGGCTTCAGTGAGGAGAACGGCTGCCATGTTCATTGGTAATGGAAAGAGAAGCCTCTTTGTGGGCAATCAGGCGGGAGGTCTCATCCCCCAGGTTCAGGGTTTCTCCTGCCCAGGAATAGCCACGTTTCAGCCAAAAAAGCACGGCCCCCTGCAGGCTTTCAGAGAGTCACTGGCCTGCTTGGGCCATGGACCTTCCTTTAGCCCAGGCAAGGCATGAGCCTGTAGTCCTCTTGCTGAGCTTCTCATTTCCCCTGGGATCAAAGGCCTGGGGAGTTCTGGAGTTACGGCTGCAATCATTTGAGAATTGGGCTTTGAAAGAGACAGTAGTGTGTTTTTCTCCCTCTTTTCCTCTATAGGTCACCTGCTTCATCTGAATGGCAGCCTCCTCACGGAAGGGACAGTTCCCACCTACCTTGCTTGTAAGTAATGGCTGTGCAAAGTGATAAGAGGAACAGCTTTGGGTTTGCAGTGTGGGGAAGGGAAGGAGGGAGCGAAGGATTGTGCAGGATGCATTTTGATGCTCTGGTCTAAATTTTTTCTTTGCAGATCTGGAAAAGCTTCTGGGTGACCAGGACCCTGCAGTCAGGCGAGTCGCCCAGAGAACGAAAGCTTTGGTGGAAAAGGCCTTCTCCCTCCACTCTGCAGATGGGCTGGTGGCTGCCGTCCGGCGCTTGGCAGCAGGCTGTAGGCGGCAACGATACCCCCCCGAATATGACGGCCTTTCCATCTGATGGACCGGTGAGGGAAGCTGGGCAGCAGTTGCCCCAGGTGTCAGATGGAGGCTAACGGAGGGAAAGCAGGGGAAGAGGGGCAGGGTTTTCCTCCGATGGGACGGGACTTGCCGTGGCCTGAGTCGGCTCTCTTAGGGTGGGGCCAAAAGCAGAGGACCTTCCCATGGAGGGAGGAATGTCCCCTGACGGGCTTCCCCCAGTTAAGCTTGAGGCAAGGCTTGCGAGCAGAGAAACCGACTGCCTGATATGTCTGTGTCTTTTCAGGAATTTGAGCACTTCCTCCCGCACCAGGGAACATCTTGCGGCACCGCAGAGAAAGGCAGCTAGGGTGCCATACCATCCCCTTGCTATGCACAAAAGTCAGTTGCCGGGTGATGGGGCTGGGAAGGAATTTTACCCATAAAATGCCGCTGGAATTGGCCAGTGGGCTTCTTGCCTTCCCTGTAGTAACAGTCATCCTAAGTTGGCTGTTGATGTATTACAGTTGTTCAGGAAATAGAGAAATGCTGCTTTTGACCATGTCGCTTAAGTTATCTCCTGTGCTTGCTCCATTCTGTTTCTTCATCAGTGACCAAAGAGTAAAAATGTTATAAAAATCGTCAAGAGCATTGGTGTTGAAATACTGCCAAGAGTGGAGAAGGAAGAGAAATCAGTGCTGCTCTGTATGTCAGTCCATTGGGAGGCAGGCCTGGAGCCGAGGAGCAAATCCACCCGCGTTGGGACGGTGAGTCCTCTTCCCCCCTTCCCAGTGGACAGGGGGGATCACGCAGGTTCCTATCAGAAGACCCAGGGACCCTTTCCCCTCGCCCTGCTCACACGGAGCCCTTTCTCCCTCTCTCACTTTAGAGCACCTTTCACTCGTATCGGTTGTTGGGATAGTTTTGAAAGGAGAAGGAGCCAGGCCAGAACAGGCAGAGGACTTGAGTCCAGATGCAGCAGGCTTTGAGCCATGGAGAAGAGAGGATGGCAGCTTTTGTCACCCGCCCAGAAGAAGATGCACCCTCCTGATTTTCCTGTTTGTATAAAAGAGGTATTTGGCATCTCAAATAGCCAATGGGAATCATTATCGGCAAATGAGAGATGTCATCTGCTTCCCACTCAGGAGCCCTAGTGTTGTAGAATTGAACTGAGCAGGAACACTCGTAAGAGGATATCCTCCTGAACGTAAAGAGAGTGCTAAAAGAATACTGAGTAATTAAGTAGCAGAACAACCCTTTAAAAAAATAAAAGAAATGCTCACAATATAGCTGTATAGAGTGTAGATAGCTTGCTTAGTCCAGCTATTAATGAATGCTAGCTGGTACTCTTTGTATCTGAAGTGAAAGTTAGGTTTTATTTCTTAAGAAAACCAGTTTCTACATAAACTGAATCTTGAAGAGAGGGAAGCACGAGAGAGAGAGAGTCATTTAACTAACAATTGGCCCAGTGGGAAACAGACACAGGGACCGCCTGTGAAGGCCCTTCCCCTCATTTGTCTCTTGCCATCTGTCTAGTGATCAGAACAGCTGATATGTGCGAGCTTCTGGGTGAAGAATGGCGAGCGAAGACGTCTCCAAAACAGCAGAGACGATGACTGCGACTAAGACTGAGGTGTCAAGGCCAGTCTGATTCCTTGGAAGGTGAACCCCCAGTCACCCCAGGAGAGGAAATAACTACCAGCCAAGTGGCAACAGAAATCTTGAGTGCCCCATTGACCTGGTGGCTGGTGCCAAGATCCCAGTCGCCTGGATTTACCCACTTTCAGAGCCAGAGTGATCAACGTTGCAGGACTTCATTGAGAAAAATCTGAAGAGGAGGTTTCTAAGGGCTTCTTCCTCACCTGCAGCTGCTCCTGCCTTGGTTGTCAAGAAAAAAATCAGGGGAGCTCAGGATGTGTAATGACTGCCAGCTGCTAAACCAGATCACCATCAGGAATCGCTACCCCCCGCCTCTCCTTTCGGAGCTCTTAGAGAGGTTACATGGCCCCAAAGTTTTTACCAAACTCGACCTCTGTGGAGCTTACAACCTAGTGCATATCCAGAGTGGTGAGGAATAGAAGACCTCCTTTCGCACCCGCTATGGCCACTTTGAATACACATTCTCCTCTTCTCTTCTCTCTCTGGCCATGAGAAGTATGTCAGTATGGTATTACAGTGCCTCAGGGAAAGTCATTTTTGCCAAACTTGAAACATGTGAATTTGAGAAGAAGACTATTGATTTCTTGGGTCAGCGCATTTCTTCGGATGGCGTCATCATGGATCCTGATAAAGTGAAAGCACTTCTGACTTGGCAACCACCACGCAGAACGAAGGATGTTCAGGGTTTGCTGGGCTTCGTCAATTATTATAGAAATTTTATACTGGCCTTTGACTCACCTATTGTGAAAGAAAACACCTTTCGTTTTGGATGAAGATACACAACAGGCTTTTGAAGCCTTAAAGACAGCTTGTGCATCAGAACCCATCCTGTGGCGTCCAGTCCCTGCACAACCCTTCATTGTAGAAACTGATGCTTCTGATGTGGCCATAGTGGTGGTGCTACTACAAGCTGGCCAGCATTCAACCACCTTGTTCCCGTGTGCATAGTCCTAATGGAAACTTACAACATCCTAACAGAACTAGTGGTCAGGTAAACCATGTAAACGGAATATACAGGTAGTCCTCGCTTAATGATCTCTCACTTAAGGAACATTCAAAGTTGCAATAGCCTTGGAAAGGGTGCTTTACATGCCTGTTAAGCACTTCCAGTCACCATGAAACATCCCGCCGCCGGTCATGTGATTATATTTCGGGTGCTTAACAACCGGCTTGCATTTATGACCAGTTGCCAAGTGCCCCACGATCATGTGATCGCCATTTTCAATCTTCTCTGCCGGCTTCCCCAGAAAGTCAGTGGGGAAGGTGACAGCATAAGTTGGAAGCAGAGGGGATGGAGGGGAAGATAAATCCATGGTGGCACTGCAGGAGTGAAGCTCAAATCTCCAGGATTTGGGCTCTGTTCCTGCAGCCTGACAAAGGGTGTCCCCTCCCCTCCCCACATGGAGGGGAACTCCTTCGTGGGGCTGCAGGAGCAAAGCTCAAATCTCCAGGATTTGGGCTCTGTTCCTGAGCCTGACAAAGGGTGTCCCCTCCCCTCCCCACATGGAGGGGAACTCCTTCGTGGGGCTGCAGGAGCAAAGCTCAAATCTCCAGGATTTGGGCTCTGTTCCTGCAGCCTGACAAAGGGTGTCCCCTCCCCTCCCCACATGGAGGGGCACTCCTTCGTGGGGCTGCAGGAGCGAAGCTCAAATCTCCAGGATTTGGGCTCTGTTCCTGCAGCCTGACAAAGGGTGTCCCCTCCCCTCCCCGCATGGAGGGGAACTCCTTCGTGGGGCTGCAGGAGCAAAGCTCAAATCTCCAGGATTTGGGCTCTGTTCCTGCAGCCTGACAAGGGTGTCCCCTCCCCTCCCCACATGGAGGGGCACTCCTTCGTGGGGCTGCAGGAGCGAAGCTCAAATCTCCAGGATTTGGGCTTCGTTCCTGCAGCCTGTCCACCCATGTCCCCTCCCCTCCCCGCATGGAGGAGAACTCCTTCGTAGGGCTGCAGGAGCGAAGCTCAAATCTTCAGGACTTGGGCTTCGTTCCTGCAGCCTGCCAAAGGGTTTCCCATCCTCTCCGTCCCCTTCGTTCCCTCCACTTCCAACCTTCCTTGTCGGCTTCCCCATTGACTTTCTGGGGCAGCCAGCAGAGAAGATTGAAAACGGTGATGATGTGATCGAGGGGCACTTGGCAACTGGTTGTAAATGAGAGCCAGTTGCCAAGGACCCGAAATACAATGACATGACCACGGGGTGTGTGTTTGTGTGTTTCTGTGTGTGAGATGTTTTGTGATGGCCAGAAGTGCTTAACGGGCATGTAAAGCACCCTTTCCAAGGCTATCATAATGTTGAATGGCTGTTAAGTGACCAATCAATAAGCGAGGATTACCTGTATCTACCGTTGACATGGTTTACCTGACCATGGTTTCAGATAGTGGCCCACAATTCATTGCTACGTTTTGGCAAGAACTTTCCTAAGGTCTAGAGGTTGAGATCAACTTATCTTCTGTGTAGCATCTGGATTTGGAGAGACAGATGGAACAGGTGAATCAGATTCTGGAGCAATATCTCAGATGTTTTTTTACCTACCAGCAAGACAACTGGGTAGACCTCCTAGCACAGCCAGAGTTTGCTTAGAACAGTGCTCGGCATACCTCCAGCTAAATGATGCCATTCATGGCTAACTGTAGCTTGCACCTCCTATTCTTTCCACTGAGTTCACCAGCTTCTTCTGTTCCAGCCTTGGATCAGCTCTTGCAGGAACTGCAAGCAACTCATCAAGTTCTCCAAGATCAGTTACAAAAGGCCAAGGATGATTATAAATGATTTGCTGATCATCACTGCCAGGCAGGTTTCCTGATAGCCATGGGGGACTTAGTGTGGGTTTCATTTAAGAAGCTTGCTACTCGTCAGCCGTCAAAGAAATTGGATCACCGCTTCCTGGGACCATTCCAAGTGGAAGCTGTCATCAACCCAGTTGCTTTCTGGCTTAAGCTACCCTCCAGTTTCTGTGTTCATCCTGTATTCCATTGTTCTTTGTTGGTTCCTGCTGCACCTCCCAACCCTCATTGTTCCTCCACACTGGCCCCACCACCCATTGTGGTGGAAAGGGAACCTGAATATGCGGTAGCCCACATTCTGAACTCACGGGTCCTTTGGGACCACCTCCAGTATCTGGTGGATTGGAAGGGCTATGGACCATAGGAGCGTTCCTGGGAAGATGATGATGTTTATGCTCCCTGCCTCACACACCTGTTCCATTAACAGTACCTGGAGAAGCCCAGGCCTCAATCTGCAGGAGAGGAGGGCCCTGAGGTGGGGGATAGTGTCATGGCCAGCTCAGACTCCTTGGAAGATGACGAGGAGTTACAGAAGAGTCATCAGCCTGAGGGGATTCAGCTGAAAGAGCCTCTAAGTTAAGCTGGTTGACCTTTGGTGGGCTGGATATTTTGGGTGTGAGGGAGTACGATTGTTTGGTCAAAGCTTTTTGCCACTGGAGTTCTGTTTAAAAGCCTTTTTAGTAAATCTATAAAACTTACCTGCGTGTCAGTGATTTCCACGGGCCGGGACCGGACACGAAGGACCAGCGAGTAGTCCAGTCCCACAGAACCTCTCCGGATAAGGAGAGGATGGGAGATCACCCACTTCTGCTCTGGATGGCTGCTCCATGCGAGGAGACCCCAGGACAGCGGTTTCTCATGGGTTTGAGCACTGGGAGGTGAAGGGAGCCATTATGCTTTCATCCATGGCGGAGCACGTTTTGGTGCCTTCAGCAACAATCTTGGCACCTTCAAAAAGATTAGGAGGAGTCTCTCACAGTGTTCCTGTTGGTCCCCCAAATTTCCTTCTGTGGTGTTCTTCAAAGCCAGGCACCCAACTCGAAGGGGCCTCAGAGCTATTCAAGTGAACTAAGGCCAGAGTGAAGCCCGAAGGTCTCAGGTCACATTCTCGCTCAGTCCTTCCCTTCCAAAGAATGCATTGGTGCTCTGGTTTCCTTTCTGGTCTGCCAGGCAATTTCTCTAGTCGTGGCTACTTGCTGATAGTAAAAGATGGCCTCCTTTGCCCCATGCACAAGAAGATTCCCACTAGTAAGACTGGCTTGGAGCACCCTAAACTGTACAGAAAATGTCAACATTGTAGTTGGTTAATACCACTCAACCACTAAAAGTTGTTCTCTGCAGCACCTCCAATGCCCCTTAGATTTGGTATGAAAAAGCAGACACTCAAGACTACTTCCTATCACTAGATAGCAGTGTGATGATTGCCTTACTCTAAGTAAAACTCTCAGACTCAAAATGTCAATTCAGGTTCTGGATTTATTTAGAAAAGAGTGCAAACAGCTAAAAAGCTGAGAATGAGAAAAGCGCGCCTAAACTCAAACTAAATAGCGTCTTTGCAAACAACACCCCACCCCCTCCCTCACATACAGTTCGCCCCACATTCCCAGGTGCTCCTAACGAGCTCTGCTGATCAAGGGGCAAAAAGACCTTGACATTTCAGAGATAGCCTAAAGACATTCCTCCTGGCACAGTCCAGCGCGTCTCCTGTACAAGGCTCTCAGCAGCACCCTCCCAGCCCGAACACCTATCAGCACCTTGGCAAGCGAACCGTTATGATGTAGACAAACACCGGAACGGTGAACATGACAAGCAGCTTCATTTCTTCCTTTTATATGAAAGGTGCGTACTCACCATTTCTTTTCACAAGCACACAGATGGCACTGAAGTCAATGAATCAGCCCAAGCAGTTTTGCATTTGGATGATTACCCTTTAGATAATGAAACTGTGTGCCAATTTCCTTCTTTCAATTACATGTGAACAGATTGACTTGTTTGTTTGTTTGTTTGTTTGTTTGTTTGCCTTTTAGTTCTCTTAACACCTTTGCCTTGGGTTTGGTGCTAGGAT
Organism: Candoia aspera; assembly: GCF_035149785.1. Taxonomy (NCBI): domain Eukaryota; kingdom Metazoa; phylum Chordata; class Lepidosauria; order Squamata; family Candoiidae; genus Candoia; species Candoia aspera. Next base: position 167,230,787 of record NC_086154.1, on the reverse strand, counting down.
GCCTTCTCACTACAAATGTTGTTTTACAACCACACTGTTATTGCACAATAATGGTCAGCAGAAGGCCGTCTGTGAGAAAGAAACGGTTTCACATATTCAGTTCTGCAGTTGGCATAGCTAGTCCCAACACTGGCCTCTCCTGGGAAGGCCCCCCGATCATTGGCAGAACTCGGCTGTCTCAGAGTTGTTGGCGATACTCCCTGATGGCTGGCTAGTTTCTTAAGGCAACAAAAGGAGGCTAGAAGAGTGGGAAAGCGCTCTACAGATGCAAGCAGGAAGCAGCAGCAGTAGTCATTTTATTGTTCATACAACTGTAATTATGTCACAGGAAAGATGCTGGCGCAAGACAAATGGCATTTCTCACCTGGTTGCCTTCTGATTTCAGAAAAAGTATTGTAAAACAGCTTTGGTAAATGTTGGCCTGGCACCTATGGTCTCTTTGTTAAAAAACTTGTCAAAAAATAAGGCTTAATTCAAGTGTTTATAATAGTTTGACCCAAGAGTGCCTGAAGGACTTAAGTGCGTAGAGAATTAGACGTTCCTCCTTCATGGGGTGATACAGGCCTGATGGGAACACGCTTGGGGTAAAACTGGGCTTTGGTTGTGCCATACAAGCCAAAATGTGGCCAAACTGATTTCTGGAAGGAGTATTTTATATAGGAATCATACAATAACATCCAATCTATCTCCAACCTTTCCATTTTGGTAAGATGGTGGAGAAGGTGGTGGGCCTGCATTCCAGAAGGCCCCGGGAGCATTGGATTATCTGGGCCCTTTTTGTCTAGCTTTCAGGCCCAGCTCTAGTGCTGAGGCAGCATTGATTGAAGTAGTGGATGACCTCTGGTAGGACCAGAACAGGGGCAACCCTGCTGGCCAAGGACTTATTAGTTTCAAATGCATACTGTAAATCTCTCATCTCAAATGGGGAAACCTCCTGGTTGTTTATTTCTATTTCTTGTTAGGCTTCTTTTGAAAGGAGAGGCAGACAGGCCAGAACAGGCGGATGCAGCAGGCTTTGAGTCATGGAAGAGAGAGGATGGCAGCTTTTGTCATGGCAGCCCCCACTCCTGCATTACTCTGCATCTCAGATGAGCCACTGGTGGCCTTCTTGGGCTTCTTACATCACCACCAACGTCCAGGCTGGCTGGCGGAGAGGGGAGGTGGCTTTGAATGACATGAGAGAGGCTGCCCTGTCCCTCTTGTATGCCCCCCCAAACATCCAATCTATCTCCAACCTTTCCATTTTGATAAGATGGTTCTCATGATCACCGTTGCGATGTTCACTCCATCGTAACGCTTCGCATGCCAGAGTGTTGATGGATGTTCCTGGCTGGGAGGGTGCTGCTGATAAACCTTGTACGGGGAGATGTGTAGGGCTGTGCCAGGAAGGAATGTCTTTGGGTTATCTCTTAAATGTCAAGGTCTTTTTGCCCGTTGATCAGCAGAGCTCGTTAGGAGTACCTGGGACTGTGGGATTGTTCTATATGCAGGGGGGGGGGGGGATCGTTGTTGGAAACGGAGCTATTTAGTTTGAGTTTAGGTGCGCTTTTCTCATTCTCAGCTTTCTTTCTGTTTGCACCTTATTCTAAATAAACCAGACCTTAAACTTAGATTTGGAGTCTGAGCTTTTTATTTGAGTAGGGCAGTCGTTACATAAAGCTGAGAATCATTCCATGAACAAACCTCGCTAGTCTCTACCAAGGAATTTTTCTTGAGAGAGAAGAAGTTAGCGATGGCAGAATTGGGGAAGGAGTCGACGGGATTTGGGGGGCGACCAGACAGCTGTTGGAGACGGCGTTCCTGAGCAGGGACTCGGGCCCCCTCCCATCCCACCCTGCACCCCATTCCAGAGATCCAACCTCTAGCCCGGAGGAGAGGGAACCGACGGACGAAGGGCACGCCGAACACCAACAGTTCCTGTGGGGTGCCCTGGCAGACCCCCGGCCGGGGACGTCTCGCACCACATGGAAACTGCGATGCCCACTGACTCCTGAAAGAGAGTCCACAAAAGTGTCGGGAAGTCAGCGACCTGAAGGGCCGGGGCTGGAGGACTCTACCACGTCAGATAGGATCAGAGTCCTTGAATCCAAGATCGAATCCATGGAGTACATGCTACGCTCACTTTCAACCGCAGTGAGTGACCTGGTAAAGGTCGTTGGCGGTCCGGGGGCAGCAAGGGGTCCCAGCGTCCCACTAACCCCATCGCCAGCTCCGAGGGGAAGGGGCCGGCCAAGGGACTTTTCCCCAGCTCTCCGTGGTTCCACTCCGGTGGTAGTTACCCCGGCTCGTCCACCGGTTGGGGTGCCTCCGAGCGGCGGGGTAGCCAAGGACTTTTCAGTGAAGTTTGATGGTGACCCCACAAACTTGTCATTCTTCCTCAACAATGCGATGAACTATATGCAACAATATGGACATTGTTTTAGCTCAGAAGGGGCTAAAATTACAGCTATTGCCACTAAACCGAAGGGCAGAGCAGCTGACTGGTATGTCCAGTTATGCGAATCAAGAGCCCCAGCGCTGACCGCATTTGATTCCTTTCTAGCCGCTTTGAAACGGTATTTTGAGGATCCCCTGGCTAAGGAAAGGGCTAAGGATGCCCTGAATGAACTGGTTCAGGGACAAAAATTGGTTGCTGATTATGCCCTTGAATTTAAAGTTTTGGCAGGGAAAGTTCCCGAATGGTCGGAGGCTACTTGATCGAGAAATTTAAGGATGGCCTCAATCGGGAGGTGCTGCGATGGGCGCTGCGCAGAGACGATGCAGACTCCCTGCATGATTGGATCTGTCTGGCCGGGAAGGCTGAGCATGCCCAGCGCACCTTTATGCGAGCTACAAAAGGAGACAAGCCGCCCTGCAGTGCGAAGGGGCCGAGGATGCAGTCGGACTCCAGCTGGGCTGAGGAAAGGCAACGCCGTTTCACCCGGGGCCAGTGCATCAAGTGTGGCAAACCAGGCCACCACGCAGCGGACTGTCAAAAAGCTAAGGCAGCGGATCGCCCCTCTAAACCAACCCAAAAGGTACCCCAAAAGGCACCTAACCCCCCTGGCCGGCTGGCGGAGGTGCTGGCGCCCGTGGACGAAGAGGATGAGCTATACTTTACAGGAGACGCTTTGGCTGCCCTGGAGCAGCCGGCGGGAAGCACCTTCCACCTGCCTTAAACAGCGCCGCTGGGCAGGTGGTGGAGAATGGGTGCGATACCAACATGGTGAGTGCTGATTGCCCCATCCTAGCTGTAAAAATCCAGTTGACCTATCGATCCAAGACCGTCGACGTGTGGGCTTTGGTCGATTCAGGGTGTTCCAGATGTTTAATCCATCCCGACCTGGTCGCTGCTTTGGACTTGCCCTGCTCCCCTCTCCCTAAACCGCTGATTTTTCAGCAGCTCGATGGTTCCACGGTGGGAGGAGGTCCGGCCACCCAGTTTACTGGGGAGGTTACGCTGCAAATGGGCACACACATCGAACTGATCCAGTTCATAGTTACCCCAGTGGGCAATCCTTTGGTTGTTTTGGGGATCCCCTGGCTAACCGAGCACAACCCTTACGTTAATTGGAAAACCCGTACTCTAACGTTTGAGGATGGTTTCTACCAAGCTCCCGTTGTGGGGAGATCCCTAACTTTGGCTGCGGGGAGGGCTGAAATTGTTGACTCGCAAGCTCCCGCTCCCCCCCTGGAGGGACTGCCGGCAAGGTACTTGGACTTTGCTGACGTCTTCGGGGAGGAGGAGGCTGACCAGTTGGCCCCCCCCCATCGCAAGACTAACTCTGCCATTGAACTTCTTCCCGACGTTCCCTTACCCAAGCCGAAGATTTATCCTATGACCAAGAAAGAACTTGAGGCGTTACGGGAGTTCATTGATAAAAACCTGGCTAGGGGTTTTATTGAACCGGCTAACTCCCCGGTTGGGGCTCCCGTTTTATTCCGTGAGAAAAAGGATGGCACCCTAAGACTGTGCACGGACTATCAGGGGTTAAATTCCGCCTCCCTCTCAAACAAGTACCCTCTGCCTCTCGTAAAAGACATGTTAGCTCATTTGTCCACTGGTAGAATTTTTTCCAAGCTTGACCTTCGCGAGGCATACTACCGCATTCGCATTCGGGAGGGGGATGAATGGAAAACTGCTTTTAATTGCCCCTTGGGTTCGTTTCAATATAAGGTTCTTCCTTTTGGCCTTGCAGGGGCCCCAGGGGTTTTTATGCAACTCATTAATGAGGTGTTACATGAACATTTGTTTAAGGGCGTGTTGGTTTATTTGGATGATGTTCTCATCTACACCAAAATGGAGAAGGAGCACGAAAAGCTCCTTACACAGGTTCTCACCAAGCTCCGGAACGCTGAGCTGTACGCTAAGCTTTCTAAATGTGAATTCCATAAGTCTCGCTTAGATTCCTTGGGCTACAGGGTTTCTGACCAAGGCATTGAAATGGATCCTGTGAAGGTGCAGGCGGTTCTCAACTGGGAGCGCCCACGCACCCGTCGCCAACTTCAAAGTTTTTTGGGGTTCGCTAACTTTTACAGATCCTTTGTCCAGGGGTTCGCGGAGATTGCTCTGCCCCTGACTGATTTATTGCGCACCAAAGGGGTCGGGGAGACGCGCAAAGTGAAAAACCCGGGGGCCGTGCTCAATTGGACTCCTGCCTGTCAGGCTGCCTTTGATCAGTTAAAACCCTTTTTACAGCGGAGCCCATTCTATCCCACCCTGACCCTGAGCGGCCTTCCGTTGTTCAAGTTGATGCTTCTGATTTTTCTATTGGAGCTATTTTGTTGCAGAAGGATTCTGCTGGGCTTTTGAAGCCTTGTGCCTATCTCTCCCGTAAGTTTTCTGAAACGGAGAGATGCTGGCATGTTTGGGAAAAGGAGGCTTTTGCGGTTAAAGCTGCGTTGGAAGCTTGGCGTCACCTTTTGGAGGGGGCTACCTCCCCTTTTGAGGTTTGGACGGATCACCGCAACCTAGAAGCGCTCCGCACGCCCAGGCATCTCAGCCCAAAACAGATACGCCGGGCTCAGTTTTTTAGCCGTTTTAATTTTTAACTTAAGTTTATCCCGGGCAAGAAGAATTTTTTGGCTGATGCACTTTCCCGCTTGCCACAGGATGCAGAGCCTATCTCCGATGTTATTGGGACTGTGCTCACGGAGCCACAATTGGGTTTGGTCGCTGTCCCCAGGAGCCGCGCTCGGGGGCAGCCCCCTCCCTCCTCGCAAACGGCTCCGGTGCAGCGCTCTCGTGCCCGCAGGCATCCCCAAATGCCTGGTGGGTTGCGGGCAACTTTTGTCTCAGCTTTGAAGTCTGATCCCTGGCTTCTGGCTAACCCTGACAAGGTTTCCCTTGAGCACGACCTAGCTTGGGTGGGGGGGCGTTGATATGTGCCTGACTCTCAACGAGCTACAATACTTGCCTGTTCTCATGACAGCAAACAAGCTGGTCATTTTGGTTTTCTCAAATCCCTCCATTTGGTTTGGCTGCAATGTTGGTGGCCCTCCTTGAGAAAGGATGTCAAGGCTTATGTCGCTTCCTGCCCTGTCTGCGCTATGTCTAAGCGACTGTCAGGTAAACCCCAGGGGCTATTGCAGCCTGTGGCTGACCCTTCTCGCCCTTGGGAAGAAATCTCCATGGATTTTATTGTGGACTTGCCTCCCAGTCAGAAGAAGACTGTCATTTGGGTGGTCAAAGACTATTTTTCTAAGCAGGCCCACTTTGTTCCCTGTGCGTCCATTCCATCGGCTCAACAGCTGGCGAAACTCTTTTTGGTGCACGTCTACCGCCCCCACGGCTGCCCCTCTCGTTTGGTGACCGGTAGGGGCACACAATTTACCTCGCGCTTTTGGCGGGCTGTTTTGAAACTCATTGGCACTGAACAGGCATTGTCAACCTCTTGGCATCCCCAGACTGACGGATCTACGGAGGTCCTTAATGGCACCCAAGAGCAATTTCTTCACTCTTACATCAATTATCACCAGCATGACTGGGTTGATTTGCTCCCTTTTGCTGAGGTCGCTTACAATAACGCAGTGCACCAAAGCACTGGTCAACCCCCCTTTTGGGTTGTTTCAGGGTGGGATTTTGTGCCAATCCCTGAGTTTCCCCAACCTCCTGGCCCGGCTGTGGCGGCCTGTGACTGGGGTTCTCGGCTTGCTGATTCCTGGCCCTTCATTAAAACCGCTCGACAAGATGCCCAGGCTTCCTATAAGCTCCATGCTGACCGGCATCGCCGCCAACAGCCGTCTTTTCGCGTTGGGGACCTGGTCTATCTCTCTACCAGATTTATCAAGTCTCCTCAGCCTTCTAAGAAGCTGGCCCCTAAGTTTATTGGTCCCTTTCCTGTTACTGCTATTATCAATCCTGTCACTGTTCGTTTGGATCTGCCTCATAATTTCAAGCGTTTGCACCCTGTTTTTCACTGCAGCTTGCTCAAGCCTGCCCAGGACTCCTCTCGTTGGCATCCATGACCTCCTCCCCCTCCGCCTGTCATGATTGACGGCCAGCAGCACTTCGAGGTCAAGGAGATTCTCGACTCTCGCAGGCTTCAGGGGTCTCTTCACTATTTAGTTCGCTGGAAGCATTTTCCCCATCCTGAAAGGGTCGCTGCGCGCGATGTCCTCGCACCTGATTTAATCCACGCTTTTCATGTTGCCTACCCTTCTAAACCTTCTGCCTGATTTTTGTCGGGGGGGCAGTATGTCATGATCACCGTTGCGATGTTCGCTCCATCGTAACAGTTCGCATGCCAGAGTGTTGATGGGTGTTCCTGGCTGGCAGGGTGCTGCTGATAAACCTTGTACGGGGAGATGTGTAGGGCTGTGCCAGGAAGGAATGTCTTTGGGTTATCTCTTAAATGTCAAGGTCTTTTTGCCCGTTGATCAGCAGAGCTCGTTAGGAGTACCTGGGAACGTGGGATTGTTCTATATGTGGGGGGGGGGGATCGTTGTTGGAAACGGAGCTATTTAGTTTGAGTTTAGGCGCGCTTTTCTCATTCTCAGCTTTCTTTCTGTTTGCACCAAATTCTAAATAAACCAGACCTTAAACTTAGACTTGGAGTCTGAGCTTTTTATTTGAGTAGGGCAATCGTTACAATGCTGGAGAAGGTGGTGGGCCTGCATTCCAGAAGGCCCCGGGAGAATTGGATTATCTGGGCCCTTTTTGTCTAGCTTTCAGGCCCAGCTCTAGTGCTGAGGCAGCATTGATTGAAGTAGTGGATGACCTCTGGTAGGACCAGAACAGGGGCAACCCTGCTGGCCAAGGACTTATTAGTTTCAAATGCATACTGTAAATCTCTCATCTCAAATGGGGAAACCTCCTGGTCGTTTATTTCTATTTCTTGTTAGGCTTCTTTTGAAAGGAGAGGCAGACAGGCCAGAACAGGCGGATGCAGCAGGCTTTGAGTCATGGAAGAGAGAGGATGGCAGCTTTTGTCATGGCAGCCCCCACTCCTGCCATTACTCTGCATCTCAGATGAGCCACTGGTGGCCTTCTTGGGCTTCATACATCACCACCAACATCCAGGCTGGCTGGCGGAGAGGGGAGGTGGCTTTGAATGACATGAGAGAGGCCGCCCTGTTCCTCTTGTATGCCCCCCCAAACTGTTCAACCCCAGGCCCCCGCGCAGGGAAAAAGAAGAGAATTCTCCCCTGAGCAGACAGGACTCGGACCCCGCTAAGTGGTGGGCAAGAGATAGCAGGCTGTGCTGGCCCGAAGGGGAAAGGAAGGTCAGATTGCCCAAGAGGCCCAGCAGAGAAGCAAGGCGGCATCTCTGGCCCCTCTCTGTGCTTTGTGCCACGCGTGATTGTGCTTTTGCGCTGCTCACGAACAGACAGCTTGCCACACGAAAGGCAGAGGCCAAAGGCCACCAAGAGAGTCAGCCACTGGGCTGCCCGGCCACTCCTGGCCACCAGACAGCAGCCATTCTTGGGTAGGTACAAAAGGTGGCCAATGGGGATGTTTTCCCGGTTGCCAAGGGAACAAGACTCAGCAAACCTTTAAAGCCACAGGCCAACCCCCAGGCTGCTCATTCCCATTGTGGCTTTGCCTGCCAGCTGGCAGACACTACTCTGGACCTCGCTTGCTGGTTGCTAATCGTTGCACCACGAATCCCTTTCCCTGCAGAGCCATCCAGCCTCTGCTATGGCGCTACGGAGGCTATTCAGAGTAAGCGAGGCCCGCAGGGCCCCCAAGAAACTGGGAAGGGGGAGAAAGTCACGGGCCTCGAACCTCTCCCCCTGGCTCAAGTCTCTTTCTCTTCTCCCCTCTCCATACAGAACATCTTGAAAAGCTGTCCGTTTTCATGTTGTGCGAGGAACACAGTGGAAGACCTTCCTGTGCCACCTGCCAGGTACCGAGTCCTTCTCCCAAAACCCAGACTCGGCGGGGCACCATTGACAGGCCACAAGAGTCTGCAGGAGCCCAAGACCGCTGCCTGCCCACAAGGGGCTTGCAGGGGAAAAAAAGGCCGACTGACTGACTGGCTGGTCTTGGAAAGGGGAGGCAGAGGTAGCTGGATGTTCTTTCATGTCTCATCTTCTTCCTCCGGTCAGGACCCAAGTGGCACAGAGACGAATCGAGCGGGAAAGCTCTCATGATAGGGTCACCACTTCCACCTCAGGGGTAAGGAGGGTTTGGCAACGTGGCCAGTGGGACTTCATGCCTCAAGTCTTGGGGGGTGGGAGGAATTCCTGCCTGGGCAGCCCAGCCAGGCTGGCAAACCCGAGGACAACAGACCATTGGATTCCTGGAAAAACCTTTACGGCTTGGAGGGCAAGGGAACAACCTTTGGGGAGCCTTTCCAGGCAATCCTCCCGCCCCACTCGTGAAATTCTCCCTGGCACAATTGAGGCGCAGCTTCTCTGATCCTGCTCCTGACGCTCCCCCCCCTCCTGGGTTGAGGAGCCTCTTCCTCAATGGTCCCACTTTTTCCTCCTCTATTGTCCCCGCCATCTGCAAAGGGCATCCGAGGGCAGGGAGCGGCAGCGGACCCATCTGCCTCTACTCTGCCCTCCGTTCCTGGCTTCTCCCTGCCCCTGGTGCAAGATTTCAAATGGGTGGTTTGTAAGGTAGCTGCCAGATGTCAGGTCACAGCAGGTGGAGGGACATCCAGTGACAAAATGGTGAACGAGGAAGGGGCTGAGTGCCTAAGCTTCGCCCTTTTCCTTACCCCCTCTGAGGCAAAAGGAGAGAGGGAGGCATCTTCCAAACAGTGTCAAAGACTTTGTGAACAGTTGCCAAGTGCCCAGCCATGAGTATAGCCTGTTTGGAGAACAGCAGGTCCTTATTCTGGAAGCAGCATCCTCTTAACCTAAGGCCTCTGAAGACCTCTTCCTAGGGGGCTGAAATTGCGCCCTAGGCTTTAGCCATCCAATTGGGATGCAGAGAGCTTTGGATTTATGCCTCAATAAGAACAAATGTCATTTACAGGATTCGATGGAAGTCCAGGGGGCCTCCAGGAACCAGAGCCTGGAGGATGTGGAGTCCATTCTCAACTTGGCAAGGTACCTGCTCTCAGTTGATTCTGAAGCCCCAAGAAAACCAAGTCCTTCTCCCAAAACCCAGACTCGACGGGCCACCTTTGACGGGCCACAAGAGTCTGCAGGAGCCCAAGACCGCTGCCTGCCCACAAGGGGCTTGCGGGGGGAAAAAAGGCCAACTGACTGACTGGCTGGGCTTGGAACGGGGAGGGAGAGCTAGCTGGATGTTCTTTCATGTCTCACTTCTTCCTCCGGTCAGGTCCCAAGAGACACAGAGAATGGTCAAGGAGCAGGAGAGCTCTCACGATGGGGTCACTGCTTCTACTTCAGGGGTAAGGAGGGTTTGCCAACGTGGCTGGTGGCAGTTCATGCCTGAAGGCCTGGGGGCCGGGGAGGAATTGTCACCTGGGCAGCCTGGCCAGGCTGGCAAACTCCAGGACAACAGACCCTTGGATTCCTGGGAAGACCTTTACGGCTTGAAGGACAAAGGAACAAACTTTGGAGAGCCTTTCCAAGCAATCCTCCCGCCCCACTCGCGAAATTCTCCCGGGCACAATTGAGGCACAGCCGCTCTGAACCTCCTCCTGACGATCCTGCCCTGCTGGGTTGAGGAGCCAGTGACATCCAGTGACAAAATGGTGAACGAGGAAGGGGCTGAGTGCCTAAGCATCGCCCTTTTCCTTACCCCCTCTGAGGCAAAAGGAGAGAGGGAGGCATCTTCCAAACAGTGTCAAAGACTTTGTGAACAGTTGCCAAGTGCCCAGCCATGAGTATAGCCTGTTTGGAGAACAGCAGGTCCTTATTCTGGAAGCAGCATCCTCTTAACCTAAGGCCTCTGAAGACCTCTTCCTAGGGGGCTGAAATTGCACCCTAGGCTTTAGCCATCCAATTGGGATGCAGAGAGCTTTGGATTTATGCCTCAATAAGAACAAATGGGACGCGGTGGCGCTGCGGGTTAAACCGCTGAGCTGTCGATCGGAAGGTCGGCGGTTCGAAACCGCGCGGCGGGGTGAGCTCCCGTTGCTAGTCCCAGCTCCTGCACACCAAGCAGTTCGAAAACATGCAAATTTGAGTAGATTAATTGGTACCGCTTCAGCGGGAAGGTAACGGCGTTCCGTGAGTCATGCTGGCCACATGACCCGGAAGTATCTATGACAACGCCGGCTCTAAGGCTTAGAAACGGAGATGAGCACCGCCCCCTAGAGTCGGACACGACTGGACTTTACGTCAAGGGAAACCTTTACCTTTACCTTAAGAACAAATGTCATTTACAGGATTCGATGGAAGTCCAGGGGGCCTCCAGGAACCAGAGCCTGGAGGATGTGGAGTCCATTCTCAACTTGGCAAGGTACCTGCTCTCAGCTGATTCTGAAGCCCCAAGAAGACCAAGTCCTTCTCCCAAAACCCAGACTCGGCGGGCCACCCTTGATGGGCCACAAGGGTCTGCAGGAGCCGAAGACCGCTGCCTGCCCACAAGGGGCTTGCGGGGGGAAAAAAGGCCAACTGACTGACTGGCTTGTCTTGGAACGGGGAGGGAGAGCTAGCTGGATGTTCTTTCATGTCTCACTTCTTCCTCCGGTCAGGTCCCAAGAGACACAGAGAATGGTCAAGGAGCAGGAGAGCTCTCACGATGGGGTCACTGCTTCTACTTCAGGGGTAAGGAGGGTTTGCCAACGTGGCTGGTGGCAGTTCATGCCTGAAGGCCTGGGGGCCGGGGAGGAATTGTCACCTGGGCAGCCTGGCCATGCTGGCAAACTCCAGGACAACAGACCCTTGGATTCCTGGGAAGACCTTTACGGCTTGAAGGACAAAGGAACAAACTTTGGAGAGCCTTTCCAAGCAATCCTCCCGCCCCACTCGGGAAATTCTCCCGGGCACAATTGAGGCACAGCTGCTCTGAACCTCCTCCTGACGATCCTGCCCTCCTGGGTTGAGGAGCCAGTGACATCCAGTGACAAAATGGTGAACGAGGAAGGGGCTGAGTGCCTAAGCATCGCCCTTTCCCTTACCCCCTCTGAGGCAAAAGGAGAGAGGGATGCATCTTCCAAACAGTGTCAAAGACTTTGTGAACAGTTGCCAAGTGCCCAGCCATGAGTATAGCCTGTTTGGAGAACAGCAGGTCGTTATTCTGGAAGCAGCATCCTCTTAACCTAAGGCCTCTGAAGACCTCTTCCTAGGGGGCTGAAATTGCGCCCTAGGCTATAGCCATCCAATTGGGATACAGAGAGCTTTGGATTTATGCCTCAATAAGAACAAATGTCATTTACAGGATTCGATGGAAGTCCAGGGGGCCTCCAGGAACCAGAGCCTGGAGGATGTGGAGTCCATTCTCAACTTGGCAAGGTACCTGCTCTCAGCTGATTCTGAAGCCCCAAGAAGACCAAGTCCTTCTCCCAAAACCCAGACTCGGCGGGCCACCCTTGATGGGCCACAAGGGTCTGCAGGAGCCCAAGACCGCTGCCTGCCCACAAGGGGCTTGTGGGGGGAAAAAAGGCCAACTGACTGACTGGCTTGTCTTGGAACTGGGAGGGAGAGCTAGCTGGATGTTCTTTCATGTCTCACTTCTTCCTCCGGTCAGGTCCCAAGAGACACAGAGAATGGTCAAGGAGCAGGAGAGCTCTCACGATGGGGTCACTGCTTCTACCTCAGGGGTAAGGAGGGTTTGCCAACGTGGCTGGTGGCAGTTCATGCCTGAAGGCCTGGGGGCCGGGGAGGAATTGTCACCTGGGCAGCCTGGCCAGGCTGGCAAACTCCAGGACAACAGACCCTTGGATTCCTGGGAAGACCTTTACAGCTTGAAGTAAAAGGAACAAGCTTTGGAGAGCCTTTCCAAGCAATCCTCCCACCCCACTCGCGAAATTCTCCCGGGCACAATTGAGGCGCAGCCGCTCTGAACCTCCTCCTGACGATCCTGCCCTCCTGGGTTGAGGAGCTAGTGACATCCAGTGACAAAATGGTGAACGAGGAAGGGGCTGAGTGCCTAAGCATCGCCCTTTTCCTTACCCCCTCTGAGGCAAAAGGAGAGAGGGATGCATCTTCCAAACAGTGTCAAAGACTTTGTGAACGGTTGCCAAGTGCCCAGCCATGAGTATAGCCTGTTTGGAGAACAGCAGGTCCTTATTCTGGAAGCAGCATACTCTTAACCTAAGGCCTCTGAAGACCTCTTCCTAGGGGGCTGAAATTGCGCCCTAGGCTTTAGCCATCCAATTGGGATACAGAGAGCTTTGGATTTATGCCTCAATAAGAACAAATGTCATTTACAGGATTCGATGGAAGTCCAGGGGGCCTCTAGGAACCAGAGCCTGGAGGATGTGGAGTCCATTCTCAACTTGGCAAGGTACCTGCTCTCAGCTGATTCTGAAGCCCCAAGAAGACCAAGTCCTTCTCCCAAAACCCAGACTCGGCGGGCCACCTTTGACGGGCCACAAGAGTCTGCAGGAGCCCAAGACCGCTGCCTGCCCACAAGGGGCTTGCGGGGGGAAAAAAGGCCAACTGACTGACTGGCTTGTCTTGGAACGGGGAGGGAGAGCTAGCTGGATGTTCTTTCATGTCTCACTTCTTCCTCCGGTCAGGTCCCAAGAGACACAGAGAATGGTCAAGGAGCAGGAGAGCTCTCACGATGGGGTCACTGCTTCTACCTCAGGGGTAAGGAGGGTTTGCCAACGTGGCTGGTGGCAGTTCATGCCTGAAGGCCTGGGGGCCGGGGAGGAATTGTCACCTGGGCAGCCTGGCCAGGCTGGCAAATTCCAGGACAACAGACCCTTGGATTCCTGGGAAGACCTTTACGGCTTGAAGGACAAAGGAACAAGATTTGGAGAGCCTTTCCAAGCAATCCTCCCGCCCCACTCGCGAAATTCTCCTGGGCACAATTGAGGCGCAGCTGCTCTGAACCTCCTCCTGACGATCCTGCCCTCCTGGGTTGAGGAGCCTCTTCCTCAATGGTCCCACTTTTTCCTCCTCTATTGTCCCCGCCATCTGCCAAGGGCATCCGAGGGCAGGGAGCGGCAGCGGACCCATCTGCCTCTACTCTGCCCTCCGTTCCTGGCTTCGCCCTGCCCCTTGTGCAAGATTTCAGATGGGTGGTTTGTAAGGTAGCTGCCAGATGTCAGGTCACAGCAGGTGGAGTGACATCCAGTGACAAAATGGTGAACGAGGAAGGGGCTGAGTGCCTAAGCATCGCCCTTTTCCTTACCCCCTCTGAGGCAAAAGGAGAGAGGGAGGCATCTTCCAAACAGCGTCAAAGACTTTGTGAACAGTTGCCAAGTGCCCAGCCATGAGTATAGCCTGTTTGGAGAACAGCAGGTCCTTATTCTGGAAGCAGCATCCTCTTAACCTAAGGCCTCTGAAGACCTCTTCCTAGGGGGCTGAAATTGCGCCCTAGGCTTTAGCCATCCAATTGGGATGCAGAGAGCTTTGGATTTATGCCTCAATAAGAACAAATGGGACGCGGTGGCGCTGCGGGTTAAACCGCTGAGCTGTCGATCGGAAGGTCGGCGGTTCGAAACCGCGCGGCGGGGTGAGCTCCCGTTGCTAGTCCCAGCTCCTGCACACCAAGCAGTTCGAAAACATGCAAATTTGAGTAGATTAATTGGTACCGCTTCAGCGGGAAGGTAACGGCATTCCGTGAGTCATGCTGGCCACATGACCCGGAAGTATCTATGACAACGCCGGCTCTAAGGCTTAGAAACGGAGATGAGCACCGCCCCCTAGAGTCGGACACGACTGGACTTTACGTCAAGGGAAACCTTTACCTTTACCTTAAGAACAAATGTCATTTACAGGATTCGATGGAAGTCCAGGGGGCCTCCAGGAACCAGAGCCTGGAGGATGTGGAATCCATTCTCAACTTGGCAAGGTACCTGCTCTCAGCTGATTCTGAAGCCCCAGGAAGACCAAGTCCTTCTCCCAAAACCCAGACTCGGCGGGGCACATTTGATGGGCCAAAAGAGTCTGCAGGAGCCGAAGACCACTGCCTGCCCACAAGGGGCTTGCGGGGGGAAAAAAGGCCAACTGACTGACTGGCTGGTCTTGGAACGGGGAGGGAGAGCTAGCTGGATGTTCTTTCATGTCTCACTTCTTCCTCTGGTCAGGTCCCAAGAGACACAGAGAATGGTCAAGGAGCAGGAGAGCTCTCACGATGGGGTCACTGCTTCTACCTCAGGGGTAAGGAGGGTTTGCCAACATGGCTGGTGGCAGTTCATGCCTGAAGGCGGGGCCGGGGAGGAATTGTCACCTGGGCAGCCTGGCCAGGCTGGCAAACTCCAGGACAACAGACCCTTGGATTCCTGGGAAGACCTTTACGGCTTCGAAGGCAAAGGAACATCCTTTGGAGGGCCTTTCCAAACAATCCTCCTGCCCTACTCACGTAATTCTCCCTGGTACAATGAAGGCACAGCTGCTCTGAACCTCCTCCTGATACTGACCCCCCTTCCTGAGTTGAGGAGTCTCTTCCTCAATGGTCCTGCTTCTTCCTCCATTTTCCCCGCCATCTGGAAAAGGCATCTGAGAGCAGGGTCCGGCAGTGGGCCCATCTGCTTCTACTTCGACCTCTATGCTTGGCTTCTTCCCGCCCTCAGTGCAAGTTTCCAGATGGGTAGTTTGTCAAGGAGCTGCCTGATGTCAGGTCACAGCTGGTTGAAGGACATCCATTGAGAAAATGGTGATCAAGGAAGGGGCTGAGTGCATAAGCATCCCCCTTTTCTTGACCCCCTCCAAGGTGAAGGAGGGAGGGATGCGACTTCCAAATGGTGGAAGAGTCTTTGATTATGCCTGAATAGAAACAAATGTCATTTGCAGGATTCAATGGAAGTCCAGTGGGCCTCGAGGACCCAGAGCCTGGAAGATGTGGACTCCGTCTCCGATTTGGCAAGGTAGCTGCTCTCAGCTGATTCTGAAGCCCCCAAGAAGAGGCTGCAGTACCGTCCCACAGAAAAAAGGCTATGAGAAATGTCTGCTGAGGGGAGGGATAGATTTCTATGGGATGCACGCTCAACCCCCTGGACAGGAAGCCTTTCTCTTCTCTCCTTAATGGGATGGGGGGCCATTTGGGGCAAAAGGGGGACCAGACGATGAAGGCACCTGGGCAGGGAGTGCATGCTTAAAGCACAGGAAAGTAAGCAAGCTTCTGATTGTCCAAAGCCTAACGTTACAGGAGACAGCCCAAAAGGAAAAGGGAGGGGTGGGGAAAGGAAAACAAGGACCCTCCCATCCCACCCTCTGGCCCAGCCGGTCGCAAGGGCTGCTGCTTGGCTGACTGGGGAGGGCCCAAAGCCTGTTTGAGCTGCCACATAAGGGAGGTTCACCTCCTTTCCTTCTCAGCATCTGCTTCTGATAAAAGAAAGAAGGACTCAGGTCAACCCCCTTGGCAGGCCAGCCGACAGGCTCCTTAGAGCATCCATGTGGCCGCTCTTGAAAGAGGGCCCACAGCTAGTTCTGATCTCTGGGCCCTTCAATCTCTCCCCAGTGATGATGAACCGGAGCAGAAGAGGCAGGGGCTCTACACGATAGAGGAGGTCTCCACCCCATCAGTAAGTTGTGACCAGCTCCTCACCCTTGCAACGGCAGAAGCCCTGTCTCTGCGGGTTTGAAGTTAGGTCAGCAGATGGAACGGTGCTGGAGGCCGAGGTGCTATTTATGGACACGCTCTGCAAGGACAGGCTACCCATCAGAAGCGTGCTCCTGCTCCCTCTTTTTCTCCTTCAACCTCCCTCTGCTGCTTTGCATCGCCCAGTGCTGCCAGATACCTGGCGGTTCCAACCAGTCAAGACAGAGGGGGAACTCTGCAAGGCTGCCATTTAGCTCACGGAGGGGTTTGGAAAAGGGGTCAGCAAAGAAAGGGCAAAGTGTCCTTGGTGCTCCTTTTTCTACCGAAAACTTCACACGGGTAAACCGAGGACATGTTGCTTCTTCCAATTGGTACAATATTTTTTCCAATATGGTTGCCAGATGCCCCTGACCTTGAGTTGCCTCCCTTAGTCAACATGGCCAGCCCTCGTTCGACAAACTGAAACTGAGAACCCCAAATCCTCTCTTATTTTCCCAAGCGGGGACTAACCCCCTTTAGCCTGTATTCAGTTGAAGAAGATTTGGGTTGTCATTTTAGGATTCATCAGAAGAATCGCTGCCCTCAAGGAAGACCAGCAGCCTGGGGGATGTGAAGTGGGAAAGGCGTCCTAATCCATCGAGGTAGGCAGCACCTCGGAGGGTGAAGATGTTGTGACAGCTTCCCCAAGAGGAAGGTTTCAAAGGGTTTGGGGCCTGCACAGGCTGATGAATCTGGAATGAAGGGTGACTCACTGAGTGGTTTTTTGTTTCTCCTGCTTGTCTGAAGATCTCTCTTTAAAATTATTATACCCAAATGTGTTTTGAAAGTGAGGTTTTCGTCGAACCCAGTGCCCTCAAAGGCTCTACTGTGGCTGTGAGGTAGATTTCTCTTCCTGGTCTCCCAGCCGCTTCACTCCTGAGTCGACCGCAAGGATCACCAATTCCTGTGGTCTCCTCATGTGGAGCAGCCATACAGAATGCAGGTGGGCAATCGTTCGGTCACTCCATATACAGAGAGGCTCTGCTGACCTGGACTTGTCGCTGGGCCACCGGTCTGTGCTGGAACGCCGTCTCCGCTTGCTCAGAGATGTCTTACTTTGCTGTAGTCCCCACGTGGAAGCCAGAGGGGAGGTGGCTTTGAATGAGAGGCTGCCCCAGCCCTCTTGTACGCCTCCCCCAATCTCTGTCACTACTTTCGGACCCTGGACCCCCACATTGGGATAAACAAGGGAAATTCTCCCCAGCCCCTGCTAAGAGGTGGGCAAGAGATACCAGGCTGTGCTGGCCTGAAGGGGAAAGGAAGGTCAGATTGCCCAAGAGGCCCAGCAGAGAAGCAAGGCGGCATCTCTGGCCCCTCTCTGTGCTTTGTGCCACACGTGATTGTGCTTTTGCGCTGCTCACGAACAGACAGCTTCCCACACGAAAGGCAGAGGCCAAAGGCCACCAAGAGAGTCAGCCACTGGGCTGCCCGGCCACTCCTGGCTCCGAGAGAACCGCCATCCTTGTGTAGGTTCAAAAAGTGGGCCTTGACGATGTTTCCCTGGGGGCGGAGAGAACGAGGCTCCAAGCCTGCCCATAAAGTGCCTAGGTCAGTGGGCACCAGGGTGGAAGACCTTCCTGTGCTGTTGCCAGGTTCCAAGTCCTTCTCCCAAAACCCAGACTTGGTGGGGCACCATTGACGGGCCACAAGAGTCTGCAGGAGCCCGAGACCGCTTCCTGTCCACAAGGGGCTTGCAGGGGAAAAAAGGGCCAACTGACTGACTGGCCGGTCTTGGAAAGGGGAGGCTGAGCTAGCTGGATGTTCCTTCACGCCTGACTTTCTTCCTCCGGTCAGGTCCCAAATGGCACGGAGACGAATCGAGCGGGAAAGCTCTCATGATAGGGTCACCGCTTCCACCTCAGGGGTAAGGAGGGTTTGGCAATGTGGCCGGTGGGAGTTCATGCCTCGAGTATGTGGGGAGGGAGGAATTCCTGCCTGGGCAGCCCAGCCAGGCTGGCAAACTCGAGGACAACAGACCCTTGGATTCCTGGAAAGACCTTTAGGGCTTGGTGGGCAAAGGAACAACCTTTGGAGAGCCTTTCCAAGCAAACCTCCCGCCCCACTCGCGAAATTCTCCCTGGCACAATTGAGGCACATCTGCTCTGAACCTCCTCCTGACGCTCCCCCCCTCCTGGGTTGAGGAGCCTCTTCCTCAACGGTCCCGCTTCTTCCTCCTCCATTGTCCCCGCCATGTGCAAAGGGCATCCGAGGGCAGGGACCGGCCGCAGACCCATCTGCCTCCACTCCACCCTCCGTGCTTGGCTTCTCCCCGCCCCCGGTGCAAGATTCCAGATGGGTGGTTTGTAAAGTAGCTGCCGGATGTCAGGTCATGGCTGGTGGAGACATCCAGTGACAAAATGGTGATCGAGGAAGGTGCTGAGTGCATAAGCATCCCCCTTTTCCTGACCCCCTCCGAGGCGAAAGGAGAGAGGGATGCGACTTCCAAATGGCGGTAGGGTCTTTGATTATGCCTTAATACAAACAAACATCATTTCCAGGATTCGATGGAAGTCCAGGGGGCCTCCAGGACCCAGAGCCTGGAAGATGTGGACTCCGTCTCCGATTCAGCAAGGTACCTGCTCTCAGCTGATTCTGAAGCCCCCTGCAGTTCTGTCCCACAGAAAAAAGGCTATGAGAAATGTCTGCTGAGGGGAGGGATAGATTTCTATGGGATACACGCTCAACCCCCTGGACAGGAAGCCTTTCTCTTCTCTCCTAATCAATGGGATGGGGGGCCATTTGGGGCCAAGGGGGGACCAGACGATGAAGGTGCCTGGGCAGGGTATGCATGCTTAAAGCATAGCAAAGTAAGCAAGCTTCTGATTGTCCAAAGCCTAACTATAAATGACACAGCACAAAAGGAAAAGGGAGGAGTGGGAAAAGGAAAAGGAAAACAAGGATTCTCCCATCCCACCCTCTGGCCCAGCCGGTCGCAAGGGCTGCTGCTTGGCTGACTGGGGAGGGCCCAAAGCCTGTTTGAGCTGCCACATAAGGGAGGTTCACCTCCTTTCCTTCTCAGCATCTGCTTCTGATAAAAGGAAGGAGGACTCAGGTCAACCCCCTTGGCAGGCCAGCCGACAGGCTCCTTAGAGCATCCATGTGGCCGCTCTTGAAAGAGGGCTCACAGCTAGTTTTGATCTCTGGGCCCTTCAATCTCTCCCCAGTGATGACGAACCGGAGCAGAAGAGGCAGGGGCTCTACACGATAGAGGAGGTCTCCACCCCATCAGTAAGTTGTGACCAGCTCCTCACCCTTGCAACGGCAGAAGCCCTGTCTCTGCGGGTTTGAAGATAGGTCAGCAGATGGAACGGCGCTGGAGGCCGAGGTGCTATTTATGGACACGCTCTGCAAGGACAGGCTACCCATCAGAAGCGTGCTCCTGCTCCCTCCTTTTCTCCTTCAACCTCCCTCTGCTGCTTTGCATCGCCCAGTGCTGCCAGATACCTGGCCGTTCCAACCAGTCAAGATAGATGGGGAACTCTGCAGGGCTGGGATTGAGCTCACGGAGGGGTTTGGAAAAGCTGTTGGCAAAGAAAGTGTCCTCGCTGCTCCTTTTTCTACTGAAAACTCCATGTGGGTAAAGCGAGGACAGTTGCATCTGCCAATTGGTGCAATCTTCTTTCCAAACCGGTTGCCAGATGCCCCTGACCTTGAGTTGCCTCCCTTAGTCAAGATGGCCAGCCCTCATTCGACGAACTGAAACTGAGAACCCCAAATCCTCTCTTATTTTCCCAAGTGGGGACTAACCCCCTTTAGCCCTGTATTCAGTCGAAGAACATTTCGGTTGTCATTTTAGGAGTCCTCAGAAGAACCCCTGCCCTCAGACAAGACCGGCAGCCTGGGGGACGTGCAGTGGGAAACACGTCCCAATCCATCGAGGTAGGCAGCACCTCGGAGGGTGAAGATGTTGTGGCAGCCTCCCTAAGGGGGAGGGTTCAAAGGCTTTGAGGCCTGCACAGGCTGATGATTTGTTTCTGAGAGGCTGGGATAGCAGATCCCTCCTCCCATTCTGCCCTCTTTTGTGTCCTTTCTCCTAGGAGCGAAAAGGGACAGACTGCAGAGGAGGCACTGGAGGCCCACATCTCCTCCAGCCCCTGGGTAAAGAAGGGCGAGCTGTTTTCTGTTGGGCAGGGCCACGGGGAGGGGCTCCCTCTGTTCAGGTCTCCCACCCCGAGTGTACCATGCAGGGGTGCTGGGGGGTGCTGGGCCCTTGGGGCAACTTGCCCTGACTGGTGGCCTAAAAGGATGCGACCCCCTGCCCACGCCTTTCCTTTCTCTGCTTCACCCTCTCCAGCGCCCTGCTGCTTCCAGGCAGGGCTTTAACAGGAAAAGCGTACTTTTCCGGGGGATGGGTGGGGCGGGGCAGTGGATTCCTCCAACTTGGGAGACGTATCATGCAGCAGAAGCACCGTTCTGGTCAGGCATCCTGCATTTGATAGGCCTTCCCTTTATTCTAGAATCCCCAAGACCCATGAAAATCACAATTCTGAGGCACTTGCCCCTTTGTGGCCACAGAGGAATCATTGTCATTCACAGGATTCCCCTGACGAAGGCCAAGACACCTTGGACGATGTCAGCAGCCTGCAGGAGGAGGCCTGGGACCCCAGTCTCAGTTCAGACAGGTGCCCTATTTTCCAGCGGTTCAACCATTGAGGAACTGCCACCCCTTCCCCACAATACTTGGCGGAAAGGCATGAGGCCTTTCCCGCTCATTTATTTTAAACAGTGTTTGGTGGAAGCCTTGCAAGATGGTGGCTACTGCAGATAGAAATGCTTCTCTTTTCTCCCAATGGAGTGAAGGACCTACTGGGAAGCTGGTGGTCTGAGGGCGTGAGACAAAATGTCACCCGGCCACTTGATGGCGGAGGGACCTGTCCAGGGAACAGAGGGGCCCTTGGTCGGATCCTGCACCGTTCCGTCTCAGCTGTACTTCTCTGTCCTCCTCCAGAAGCTTAGTTTCAGATGACTCCCTTCCAGATGACAAACTGAGCCCTAATCTAGGTCTAATCATCCCATATCCCTCCTCTCAACAGCAGGTCAGGGGAAGAAATGTACAGCTCGGACCCAGACCCGGACCCGGTCAACCACCTCGCGGGCATGTCAAGTAAGGCTTGTCACTCAGGGTTAAACTGAGGGCTTCCCCAGAGAAAGACCTCTTCCTGCAACCTCCAGTTCAGCCCTCCCCTGGAGGAATCGGCCTTTCACCATCACTTCCGTTTCCTCTTCCTTTCTCTCTTGCCTATGCAGAAAGCGCTGGATAAGATCTGCCGCCTGGCCTCCACTTGCTCCCTTGGACTGAGCCAGGTCGTGCCCTCCCTACATGTCGTGGCCCGGAAGAACATGCAACTGGTCACGCAGCGCCTCTTAGAGCTGCCGTGGAGGTAGGCAGGGGTGCAGGTTCTTCCTCCCTTGAGTTGCAGGGAAGTCCAACATCAGGCTGACTCTTCTGTGTTCCTCCCTGTGGACCTGGGGTGGGCAGAAGGGTCTGACACGGTTGCCGCCTGATTTTCTTCCCAGCACCTGCGGCGAGCTGCTCTGGGCCGTCATCGCCTCATCATACGGCAGCGGGGATAAGGTCCTGTCCCTTCTCCTGGCGAAGGTGAAGGAGGTCCCTTGGCTGCCTCAGGGAGAGGAACAGTCCACCCATCCTCTTCCTGCCACTCCGGTAAGGGGTAGAGCTTGGAAGGAGGTGGTCCTTTTGTATGCCCAGACTTCAACCTCTCCCTCTTGGAGATGCCATCGTGTCCCTGTGTCTGTGGGCTCCCAACAGGCAAACGAGAAGACACTTCTCGAATCCTGCTTGGGAAGGAGGGAAGGCCCTTTGGGTGGTGAGGGTTGGCAGAGAGAGCGATTCTACCAAGAGGCAGCGTGGGCTCCATTAGCCAACTTTCCTTAGGAGCTCTGTGGGTAAAGCAGACTCTCCTTCTCTCCTCAGGCCTTCTCTTCTCTGCCTGGTGGATATCATCATCAAAGGCGCCAGGCAGCAGAATATATCAGCTGAAGGAGAGGACCGTCTGCCTCTGGAGTAAGCAGCGGCACTGGGAAGGAGAAACCTCCTTCTCCTTCTTGGGCTCCCACATCCAAGCGGCACTTCTGTTTTAGCAATACCCCCCTGGCCCTGCAAGTCCTCTCCTCAGATAGGCCGGGTGTTGCATAGGCCCCAGGAAAAAAAGCTCTCCAGCACGTAG
Source organism: Candoia aspera (assembly GCF_035149785.1). Lineage (NCBI taxonomy): Eukaryota > Metazoa > Chordata > Lepidosauria > Squamata > Candoiidae > Candoia > Candoia aspera. The sequence goes on along the minus strand of NC_086154.1, from coordinate 167,208,560 downwards.
TGCTCCCAGCTTGGCTGCCTTGCTTTTCTCATGAGGTCTGTCCTGAAGCTTTGAGGAAAAGAAAGAAAATGCAATCTGTGGCCTCCGTGATGTTTCTGGAGCACCCTTGCGCTTGGGTGGAGGGACCAACTCACGCAGATGCAGCAAATCCCATTTGGTGGTGAATGGCTGCAAGGGAGAAGGAAAGCCCCTCTGGAGCTCCCTCCCTCTTTGCTCTTCTCGTGGCGTTCCAGGGAAAGGAGGGAGAGAAGCTGCGGAGGGAAGCTTCCCTGTGGGCATCACGCAAAGGGTTTCTTTTGCCCCTCAGACTACGGGATCATGCCTTGGTGACTCTGGCCTTCTTTCCTCTGCAGGGAGACGGTTGGCACCATCCAGGTGCTGCTGGCCAGGGAGGCACACCTGACCCTGAGGGAGACCTGCGGGGAGCTGTTGTGCCGCCCCAGCTGCTGCCTCCAGGGCGTGGCCGTGTTGGTGACGTAAGACAGAGGGCAAAGGGCAGCTTTTCTCCCCAAAGAGAACCTTTCTTCTCCCCTTCCAGCCCAGCCTGGCCTGTCCGTCTGATGGCTTTTTCTCAAAAGAGCTTTGGTGTGTTGCAGGGCCCTCGTGGAGACCTCTTGTCCTGCCATGTGCAGCCTCCAGAGACATCTCAGTTCTGTCCTGGAGAAGGAAGAGGCAAAGGAGCATTCAGCTGCAGCGCTGGCCTTCTTTATTGAGGTGGGAAAATCCCCCCCGCCCCAGTCTCTTGGATCGATCCAGGGAGGCAATGGGAGTTGGCTGAGCAGGGTGATGCAGAGGAGAAAACGGGGGTTGCCCCAGGCCACCTTTAGGCAGGGATCAAGCTCCAAAACCCATCTCTCTTGCTTTCCCTGCCGCTCAAGGAGAGCCTAGAGGCATGTTCCTGCTTCCCCAAAGAGCAAGGGTGAAGCATCTTCCCTGGGGGCCCTTTGGGCACCTTCTCCCCAGTGAAGCTGCTCACTCCTTCCTTTTCCTCCTCTGGCCACTGACGGGCCTTCGACCGCTCTGCTCTCTTTCAGCTGCTGACTAACTACAAGGGCCAAGCCCCCATGGAGAAGACCTGGAAGCTGCTCATGGCTCGGCTGGAACACCCCAGCCGGACCGTTCGCCAACTGAGCAGGAAGGGTCTTCTCCATCTCTGCGAGAACTACAAGGTGGTAAGTGGCCCTCACCCACAGGGGACAGACAAATGCGGAGCTTCTCCTCTTCGGACACAACTGTAGAGGATGCTTCCTTCCAGGAAGCACCTTCACTTTAGAATTGCAGCAATAATGTTGCTGGCCTGGACAGATTTAGCCAGTGGGCCTTCTTACCGCAGGATGAGATCTAACCCCCTAGTCTAGGCAAGATGGAGTGCGTGGGGAGGTGGCAGATCTTCCTTTTACTCAGTCCTGGGGATGAGGATGGCTTGCTGCTCTCACGTTCCATCTTCACTTCGATCTCTCTCAGAGCTGAGAGTAGGTTGCTAGCTAAGATACCCAACTGTGATCAGAAAAGGTTAGGTTTCTCTTCTCTCTTTCCTTGGAGGAGAGTTTTTCCAATCTCCCATTTCCTCTGCAGATCATGAGGCCCGAGGAGCTGTGCCATTCTGTCCTCGGTGGGCTCTGCAGTTCCAGCCCTGCCATCACCTTGCAGTTCTTGGACTTGGCAGAGCAGCTCGGCCTCCAGACACAGGAGGATGTTTGGACGCCTCCTTGGCTGCCCAGTACTGCTCGCTCTTCCACCACGTGAGTCCTCAGCTCCTCCTTGCTTGGAAGAGGAGGAAAAAGTTAACGGAAACCTTAACTGGGAGTCTACACGGGACCCATTCCTTGCAGGACAAGAAAAAAAAAGTCTTTTCCTTGGTCCTTCACAGGAAGCAGCAACCATTCGATGGGCAGCCTTGAAGTATATCTGGCCTCTTCTGCAGCACCGGAAAGATCTTGAGGGGACAGCAGCCATCCACACCCTCATTGCGGTGCCGATGCACGTGGAGGATGTTGAGGAGAAGGTGGCGAAGGTGAGGGCCCAGCTTGCCTGGGAAAAGAGGGTTGCAGCTTGGCTAGCTGACTCACTCGAGGAAAGCAGTAGAAGAATGGCCCCAGCTTTTTTCTCTCCTCTGTTCTTGAAGGCAGCAAAAGATACCCTGCAGCACCTGGCAGAGGCTCTCCATTGGCACCTTGGGGGCACCCTCCTGGCGGGGAGGACTTACAGCCTGCAGGAGCTTCTGCATCAAATCGCCAAGCGCCTGGTAAGAGCCCTTCTCTGGCTCCCGTTCCCCTCTAGAGTGAGAGGCATGGGTGGGGCACGCAGCACTTGGCGATCTCCCACCTCTGTCTCTTCTGCCTCTTCTCCTCGATTCGGTTCCCCATCTCGGAGGGGCAGTTGGGGATGGAGGTGTTCACCTGCCTTTCGTACTTTAAGAGCAAGCCGGCTTCAGTGAGGAGAACGGCTGCTATGTTCATTGGTAATGGAAAGAGAAGCCTCTTTGTGGGCAATCAGGCGGGAGGTCTCATCCCCCAGGTTCAGGGTTTCTCCTGCCCAGGAATAGCCACGTTTCAGCCAAAAAAGCACGGCCCCCTGCAGGCTTCCATAGACATAAACTTCCTGCTTGGGCCATGGACCTTCCTTTAGCCCAGGCAAGGCATGAGCCTGTAGTCCTCTTGCTGAGCTTCTCATTTCCCCTGGGATCAAAGGCCTGGGGAGTTCTGGAGTTACGGCTGCAATCAGTTGAGAATTGGGCTTTGAAAGAGACAGTGGTGTGTTTTTCTCCCTCTTTTCCTCTACAGGTCACCTGCTTCATCTGAATGGCAGCCTCCTCACGGAAGGGACAGTTCCCACCTACCTTGCTTGTAAGTAATGGCTGTGCAAAGTGATAAGAGGAACAGCTTTGGGTTTGCAGTGTGGGGAAGGGAAGGAGGGAGCGAAGGATTGTGCAGGATGCATTTTGACGCTCTGGTCTAAATTTTTTCTTTGCAGATCTGGAAAAGCTTCTGGGTGACCAGGACCCTGCAGTCAGGCGAGTCGCCCAGAGAACGAAAGCTTTGGTGGAAAAGGCCTTCTCCCTCCACTCTGCAGATGGGCTGGTGGCTGCCGTCCGGCGCTTGGCAGCAGGCTGTAGGCGGCAACGATACCCCCCCGAATGTGGCGGCCTTTCCATCTGATGGACCGGTGAGGGAAGCTGGGCAGCAGCTGCCCAGGTGTCAGATGGAGGCTAACGGAGGGAAAGCAGGGGACGAGGGGCAGGGTTTTCCTCTGATGGGACGGGACTTGCCGTGGCCTGAGTCGGCTCTCTTAGGGTGGGGCCAAAAGCAGAGGACCTTCCCATGGAGGGAGGAATGTCCCCTGACGGGCTTCCTCCCAGTTAAGCTTGAGGCAAGGCTTGCGAGCAGAGAAACCAACTGCCTGATACGTCTGTGTCTTTTCAGGAATTTGAGCACTTCCTCCCGCACCAGGGAACATCTTGCGGCACCGCAGAGAAAGGCAGCTAGGGTGCCATACCATCCCCTTGCTATGCACAAAAGTCAGTTGCCGGGTGATGGGGCTGGGAAGGAATTTTGCCCATAAAATGCCGCTGGAATTGGCCAGTGGGCTTCTTGCCTTCCCTGTAGTAACAGTCATCCTAAGTTGGCTGTTGATGTATTACAGTTGTTCAGGAAATAGAGAAATGCTGCTTTTGACCATGTCGCTTAAGTTATCTCCTGTGCTTGCTCCATTCTGTTTCTTCATCAGTGACCAAAGAGTAAAAATGTTATAAAAATCGTCAAGAGCATTGGTGTTGAAATACTGCCAAGAGTGGAGAAGGAAGAGAAATCAGTGCTGCTCTGTATGTCAGTCCATTGGGAGGCAGGCCTGGAGCCGAGGAGCAAATCCACCCGCGTTGGGACGGTGAGTCCTCTTCCCCCCTTCCCAGTGGACAGGGGGGATCACGCAGGTTCCTATCAGAAGACCCAGGGACCGTTTCCTCTCGCCCTGCTCACACGGAGCCCTTTCTCCCTCTCTCACTTTAGAGCACCTTTCATTCGTATCGGTCGTTGGGATGGTTTTGAAAGGAGAAGGAGCCAGGCCAGAGCAGGCAAAGGACTTGAGACCAGATGCAGCAGGCTTTGAGCCATGGAGAAGAGAGGATGGCAGCTTTTGTCACCCGCCCAGAAGAAGATGCACCCTCCTGATTTTCCTGTTTGTATAAAAGAGGTATTTGGCATCTCAAATAGCCAATGGGAATCATTATGGGCAAATGAGAAAGCTCATCTGCTTCCCACTCAGGAGCCCTAGTGTTGTAGAATTGAACTGAGCAGGAACACTTGTAAGAGGATATCCTCCTGAACGTAAAGAGAGTGCTAAAAGAATACTGAGTAATTAAGTAGCAGAACAACCCTTTAAAGAAATAAAAGAAATGCTCACAATATAGCTGTATAGAATGTAGATAGCTTGCTTAGTCCAGCTATTAATGAATGCTAGCTGGTACTCTTTGTATCTGAAGTGAAAGTTAGGTTTTATTTTTTAAGAAAACCAGTTTCTACATAAACTCAATCTTGAAGAGAGGGAAGCACGAGAGAGAGAGAGAGAGAGAGAGAGAGAGAGAGTCATTTAACTAACAATTGACCCAGTGGGAAACAGACACAGGGAGCGCCTGTGAAGGCCCTTCCCCTCATTTGTCTCTTGCCATCTGTCTAGTGACCAGAACAGCTGATATGTGCGAGCTTCTGGGTGAAGAATGACGAGCGAAGACGTCTCCAAAACAGCAGAGACGACGACTGCGACTAAGACTGAAGTGTCAAGGCCAGCTCGGATTCCTTGGAAGGTGAACCCCCAGTTGCCCCAGGAGAGGAAATAACTACCAGCCAAGTGGCAACAGAAATCTTGAGTGCCCCATTGACCTGGTGGCTGGTGCCAAGATTCCAGTCGCCTGGATTTACCCACTTTCAGAGCCAGAGTGATCAACGTTGCAGGACTTCATTGAGAAAAATCTGAAGAGGAGGTTTCTAAGGGCTTCTTCCTCACCTGCAGCTGCTCCTGCCTTGGTTGTCAAGAAAAAAATCAGGGGAGCTCAGGATGTGTAATGACTACCAGCTGCTAAACCAGATCACCATCAGGAATCGCTACCCCCCGCCTCTCCTTTCCGAGCTCTTAGAGAGGTTACATGGCCCCAAAGTTTTTACCAAGCTCGACCTCTGTGGAGCTTACAACCTAGTGCATATCCAGAGTGGTGAGGAATAGAAGACCTCCTTTCGCACCCGCTATGGCCACTTTGAATACACATTCTCCTCTTCTCTTCTCTCTCTGACCATGAGAAGTATGTCAGTATGGTATTACAGTGCCTCAGGGAAAATCATTTTTGCCAAACTTGACACATGTGAATTTGAGAAGAAGACTATTGATTTCTTGGGTCAGCGCATTTCTTCGGATGGCGTCACCATGGATCCTGATAAAGTGAAAGCACTTCTGACTTGGCAACCACCACGCAGAACGAAGGATGTTCCGGGTTTGCTGGTCTTCGTCAATTATTATAGAACTTTTATACTGGCCTTTGACTCACCTATTGTGAAAGAAAACACCTTTCGTTTTGGATGAAGATACACAACAGGCTTTTGAAGCCTTAAAGACAGCTTGTGCATCAGAACCCATCCTGTGGCGTCCAGTCCCTGCACAACCCTTCATTGTAGAAACTGATGCTTCTGATGTGGCCATAGTGGTGGTGCTACTACAAGCTGGCCAGCATTCAACCACCTTGTTCCCATGTGCGTAGTCCTAATGGAAACTTACAACATCCTAACAGAACTAGTGGTCAGGTAAACCATGTAAACGGTATATACAGGTAGTCCTCGCTTAATGATCTCTCACTTAAGGACCATTCAAAGTTGCAATAGCCTTGGAAATGGTGCTTTACATGCCTGTTAAGCACTTCCAGCCACCATAAAACATCCCGCCGCCGGTCATGTGATTGTATAGCGGGTGCTTAACAACCGGCTTGCATTTATGACCAGTTGCCAAGTGCCCCACGATCATGTGATCGCCACTTGCAATCTTCTCTGCCGGCTTCCCCAGAAAGTCAGTGGGGAAGGTGACAGCATAGGTTGGAAGCAGAGGGGATGGAGGGGAAGATAAATCCATGGTGGCACTGCAGGAGCGAAGCTCAAATCTCCAGGATTTGGGCTCTGTTCCTGCAGCCTGACAAAGGGTGTCCCCTCCCCTCCCCACATGGAGGGGCACTCCTTCGTGGGGCTGCAGGAGCAAAGCTCAAATCTCCAGGATTTGGGCTCTGTTCCTGCAGCCTGACAAAGGGTGTCCCCTCCCCTCCCCACATGGAGGGGAACTCCTTCGTGGGGCTGCAGGAGCAAAGCTCAAATCTCCAGGATTTGGGCTCTGTTCCTGCAGCCTGACAAAGGGTGTCCCCTCCCCTCCCCACATGGAGGGGCACTCCTTCGTGGGGCTGCAGGAGCAAAGCTCAAATCTCCAGGATTTGGGCTCTGTTCCTGCAGCCTGCAAAAGGGTGTCCTCTCCCCTCCCTGCATGGAGGGGAACTCCGTGGGGCTGCAGGAGCGAAGCTCAAATCTTCAGGATTTGGGCTTCGTTCCTGCAGCCTGTCCACCCATGTCCCCTCCCCTCCCCGCATGGAGGGGAACTCCTTCGTAGGGCTGCAGGAGCAAAGCTCAAATCTTCAGGACTTGGGCTTCGTTCCTACAGCCTGCCAAAGGTTTCCCATCCTCTCCGTCCCCTTCGTTCCCTCCACTTCCAACCTTCCTTGTCGGCTTCCCCATTGACTTTCTGGGGCAGCCAGCAGAGAAGATTGAAAACGGTGATGACGTGATCGAGGGGCACTTGGCAACTGATTGTAAATGAGAGCCAGTTGCCAAGGACCCAAAATACAATGACATGACCATGGTGTGTGTGTGTGTGTGCGTGTGTGCGTGTGTGTGAGATGTTTTATGATGGCCAGAAGTGCTTAACAGGCATGTAAAGCACCCTTTCCAAGGCTATCATAATGTTGAATGGTTGTTCAGTGACCAATCTATAAGCGAGGATTACCTGTATCTACCGTTGACATGGTTTACCTGACCACGGTTTCAGATCGTGGCCCACAATTCATTGCTAAGTTTTGGCAAGAACTTTCCTAAGGTCTAGAGGTTGAGACCAACTTATCTTCTGTGTATCATCTGGATTTGGAGAGACAGATGGAACAGGTGAATCAGATTCTGGAGCAATATCTCAGATGTTTTTTTACCTACCAGCAAGACAACTGGGTAGACCTCCTAGCACAGCCAGAGTTTGCTTATAACAGTGCTCGGCATACCTCCAGCTAAATGATGCCATTCATGGCTAACTGTAGCTTGCACCTCCTATTCTTTCCACTGAGTTCACCAGCTTCTTCTGTTCCAGCCTTGGATCAGCTCTTGCGGGAACTGCAAGCAACTCATCAAGTTCTCCAAGATCAGTTACAAAAGGCCAAGGATGATTATAAATGGTTTGCTGAGCATCACTGCCAGGCAGGTCTACTGATAGCCATGGGGGACTTAGTGTGTGTTTCATTTAAGAAGCTTGCTACTCGTCAGCCGCCAAAGAAATTGGATCACCGCTTCCTGGGACCATTCCAAGTGGAAGCTGTCATCAACCCAGTTGCTTTCTGGCTTAAGCTACCCTCCAGTTTCTGTGTTCATCCTGTATTCCATTGTTCTTTGTTGGTTCCTGCTGCACCTCCCAACCCTCATTGTTCCTCCATACTGGCCCCACCACCCATTGTGGTGGAAAGGGAACCTGAATATGAGGTAGCCCACATTCTGAACTCACGGGTCCTTCGGGACCACCTCCAGTATCTGGTGGATTGGAAGGGCTATGGACCATAGCAGCGTTCCTGGGAAGATGATGATGTTTATGCTCCCTGCCTCACACACCTGTTCCATTAACAGTACCTGGAGAAGCCCAGGCCTCAATCTGCAGGAGAGGAGGGCCCTGAGGTGGGGGATAGTGTCATGGCCAGCTCAGACTCCTTGGAAGATGACGAGGAGTTACAGAAGAGTCATCAGCCTGAGGGGATTCAGCTGAAAGAGCCTCTAAGTTAAGCTGGTTGAGCTTTGGTGGGCTGGATATTTTGGGTGTGAGGGAGTACGATTGTTTGGTCAAAGCTTTTTGCCACTAGAGTTCTGTTTAAAAGCCTTTTTAGTAAATCTATAAAACTTACCTGCGTGTCAGTGATTTCCACGGGCCGGGACCGGACACGAAGGACCAGCGAGTAGTCCGGTCCCACAGAACCTCTCCGGATAAGGAGAGGATGGGAGATCACCCACTTCTGCTCTGGATGGCTGCTCCATGCAAGGAGACCCCAGGACAGTGGTTTCTCATGGGTTTGAGCACTGGGAGGTGAAGGGAGCCATTATGCTCTCATCCATGGCGGAGCACGTTTTGGTGCCTTCGGCAACAATCTTGGCACCTTCAAAAAGATTAGGAGGAGTCTCTCACAGTGTTCCTGTTGGTCCCCCAAATTTCCTTCTGTGGTGTTCTTCAAAGCCAGGCACCCAACTCGAAGGGGCCTCAGAGCTATTCAAGTGAACTAAGGCCAGAGTGAAGCCCGAAGGTCTCAGGTCACATTCTCGCTCAGTCCTTCCCTTCCAAAGAATGCATTGGTGCTCTGGTTTCCTTTCTGGTCTGCCAGGCAATTTCTCTAGTCGTGGCTACTTGCTGATAGTAAAAGATGGCCTCCTTTGCCCCATGCACAAGAAGATTCCCACTAGTAAGACTGGCTTGGAGCACCCTAAACTGTACAGAAAATGTCAACATTGTAGTTGGTTAATACCACTCAACCACTAAAAGTTGTTCTCTGCAGCACCTCCAATGCCCTTTAGATTTGGTATGAAAAAGCAGACACTCAAGACTACTTCCTATCACTAGATAGCAGTGTGATGATTGCCTTACTCTAAATAAAACTCTCAGACTCAAAATGTCAATTCAGGTTCTGGATTTATTTAGAAAAGAGTGCAAACAGCTAAAAAGCTGAGAATGAGAAAAGCGCGCCTAAACTCAAACTAAATAGCGTCTTTGCAAACAACACCCCACCCCCTCCCTCACATACAGTTCGCCCCACATTCCCAGGTGCTCCTAACGAGCTCTGCTGATCAAGGGGCAAAAAGACCTTGACATTTCAGAGATAGCCTAAAGACATTCCTCCTGGCACAGTCCAGCGCGTCTCCTGTACAAGGCTCTCAGCAGCACCCTCCCAGCCCGAACACCTATCAGCACCTTGGCAAGCGAACCGTTATGATGTAGACAAACACCGGAACGGTGAACATGACAAGCAGCTTCATTTCTTCCTTTTATATGAAAGGTGCGTACTCACCATTTCTTTTCACAAGCACACAGATGGCACTGAAGTCAATGAATCAGCCCGAGCAGGTTTGCATTTGGATGATTACCCTTTAGATACTGAAACTGTGTGCCAATTTCCTTCTTTCAATTACATGTGAACAGATTGACTTGTTTGTTTGTTTGTTTGTTTGTTTGTTTGTTTGTTTGCCTTTTAGTTCTCTTAACACCTTTGCCTTGGGTTTGGTGCTAGGATGCCTTCTCACTACAAATGTTGTTTTACAACCACACTGTTATTGCACAATAATGGTCAGCAGAAGGCCTTCTGTGAGAAAGAAATGGTTTCACATATTCAGTTCTGCAGTTGGCATAGCTAGTCCCAACACTGGCCTCTCCTGGGAAGGCCCCCCGATCATTGGCAGAACTCGGCTGTCTCAGAGTTGTTGGCGATACTCCCTGATGGCTGGCTAGTTTCTTAAGGCAACAAAAGGAGGCTAGAAGAGTGGGAAAGCGCTCTACAGATGCAAGCAGGAAGCAGCAGCAGTAGTCATTTTATTGTTCATACAACTGTAATTATGTCACAGGAAAGATGCTGGCGCAAGACAAATGGCATTTCTCACCTGGTTGCCTTCTGATTTCAGAAAAAGTATTGTTAAACAGCTTTGGTAAATGTTGGCCTGGCACCTATGGTCTCTTTGTTAAAAAACTTGTCAAAAAATAAGGCTTAATTCAAGTGTTTATAATAGTTTGACCCAAGAGTGCCTGAAGGACTTAAGTGCGTAGAGAATTAGACGTTCCTCCTTCATGGGGTGATACAGGCCTGATGGGAACACGCTTGGGGTAAAACTGGGCTTTGGTTGTGCCATACAAGCCAAAATGTGGCCAAACTGATTTCTGGAAGGAGTATTTTATATAGGAATCATAGCGATGTGATGACAAGTAGAATTGAAATGAAACTGGTAAGTGTTAAGAGTCCAAGGCAAAATTGAATGAAAAGAAACCATTCCATGAATGTGTTGAAAAATGGTAAGGCTATAGAAGCAGATGCTGCAACTGGATATGTGTAATGGCTGCCTTGCGCTCAGAAAGACACGGACTCACTTAGATGGGGCTAAGGATATCCTGTTTACTGAGAACAGAATGCATACACGCAAAGAGACGGGAATGAGCACATGGCGTGCGGGGTACCCCGTAAATACCCCTGGCGCGGACCTGGCCCTTCTCCACCCCCCATTGTCCCACAGTCCGGATCCTGTTTCTTGATGGGCGATCGGGGGTGCGATACCGGTGTGTCCCCCGGGGTAATGCAGGGATGTCTGGGCGATATGCTGATGCCTTCTCTGGTCAGGGCAAAGGTGTGTCCCCTTTGTCCTTATGATTGCGTTTGTGTTTGAGTGTTTAAGGGATTAGGATGATTCCTTCCTCCTTCCTTCCCCTTTTCCTGAAAGGCATGTTCCCCGTTGTGATGCGTGCATGCGTTGCAACGGGGGTCATGACATACTGCCCCCCCAAGAAAACTTCAAGGCGCCGGTTTGTCAGGATATGCTTCGTGGAAGCGTTTGACAAGCCGCTGCACTGAGACATCCCGAGCCTGTACCCACTCGGGGTGGGGGAAATGTCTCCAGCGGACCAGGTACTGGAGGGTGCCCCGTAGCCTTCTGGAGTCCAGTACTTCCTTGATTTCGAAATGTTGTTGTCCCTCTATCATGATGGGCGGAGGCGGGGGGGGGGGTCATTGTGCCATTTTGACGAGGTAACCGGTTTCAGTAATGCACAATGGAACACTGCGTGTATGCGTTTTAGGTTGTGCGGTAAATCTAATTTGAAAGTTACCGGGTTGATTATCTCTATGATTGGGAATGGGCAAATGAACTTGGGGGCCAACTTCTTAGAGGGCTGCGGAGACTTAATGAACTTAGTGGAGAGGTAGACCTTATCTCCCAATTTGAAGTTTGGCTGCGCCGCCCTGTGGTTCTCCGCAAATCGTGCGCCCTGTCCTCAAGAAGCCAAAGCTAGATTAAGACTGTTGGATAACATCCAATCTATCTCCAACCTTTCCATTTTGGTAAGATGGTGGAGAAGGTGGTGGGCCTGCATTCCAGAAGGCCCCGGGAGCATTGGATTATCTGGGCCCCTTTTGTCTAGCTTTCAGGCCCAGCTCTAGTGCTGAGACAGCATTGATTGAAGTAGTGGATGACCTCTGGTAGGACCAGAACTGGGGCAACCCTGCTGGCCAAGGACTTATTAGTTTCAAATGCATACTGTAAATCTCTCATCTCAAATGGGGAAACCTCCTGGTCGTTTATTTCTATTTCTTGTTAGGCTTCTTTTAAAAGGAGAGGCAGACAGGCCAGAACAGGCGGATGCAGCAGCCTTTGAGTCATGGAAGAGAGAGGATGGCAGCTTTTGTCATGGCAGCCCCCACTCCTGCATTACTCTGCATCTCAGATGAGCCACTGGTGGCCTTCTTGGGCTTCTTACATCACCACCAACGTCCAGGCTGGCTGGCGGAGAGGGGAGGTGGCTTTGAATGACATGAGAGAGGCTGCCCTGTCCCTCTTGTATGCCCCCCCAAACATCCAATCTATCTCCAACCTTTCCATTTTGATAAGATGGTTCTCATGATCACCGTTGCGATGTTCACTCCATCGTAACGCTTCACATGCCAGAGTGTTGATGGGTGTTCCTGGCTGGGAGGGTGCTGCTGATAAACCTTGTATGGGGAGATGTGTAGGGCTGTGCCAGGAAGGAATGTCTTTGGGTTATCTCTTAAATGTCAAGGTCTTTTTGCCCGTTGATCAGCAGAGCTCGTTAGGAGTACCTGGGACTGTGGGATTGTTCTATATGCAGGGGGGGGGGGATCGTTGTTGGAAACGGAGCTATTTAGTTTGAGTTTAGGTGCGCTTTTCTCATTCTCAGCTTTCTTTCTGTTTGCACCTTATTCTAAATAAACCAGACCTTAAACTTAGATTTGGAGTCTGAGCTTTTTATTTGAGTAGGGCAGTCGTTACATAAAGCTGAGAATCATTCCATGAACAAACCTCGCTAGTCTCTACCAAGGAATTTTTCTTGAGAGAGAAGAAGTTAGCGATGGCAGAATTGGGGAAGGAGTCAACGGGATTTGGGGGGTGACCAGACAGCTGTTGGAGACGGCGTTCCTGAGCAGGGACTCGGGCCCCCTCCCATCCCACCCTGCACCCCATTCCAGAGATCCAACCTCTAGCCCGGAGGAGAGGGAACCGACGGACAAAGGGCTCGCCGAACACCAACAGTTCCTGTGGGGTGCCCTGGCAGACCCCCGGCCGGGGACGTCTCGCACCACATGGAAACTGCGATGCCCACTGACTCCTGAAAGAGAGTCCACAAAAGTGTCGGTAAGTCAGCGACCTGAAGGGCCAGGGCTGGAGGACTCTACCACGCCAGATAGGATCAGAGTCCTTGAGTCCAAGATCGAATCCATGGAGTACATGCTACGCTCACTTTCAACCGCAGTGAGTGACCTGGTAAAGGTCATGGGCGGTCCGGGGGCAGCAAGGGGTCCCAGCGTCCCACCAACCCCATCGCCAGCTCCGAGGGGAAGGGGCCGGCCAAGGGACTTTTCCCCGGCTCTCCGTGGTTCCACTCCGGTGGTAGTTACCCCGGCTCGTCCACTGGTTGGGGCGCCTCCGAGCGGCGGGGTAGCCAAGGACTTTTCAGTGAAGTTTGATGGTGACCCCACAAACTTGTCATTCTTCCTCAACAATGCGATGAACTATATGCAACAATATGGACATTGTTTTAGCTCAGAAGGGGCTAAAATTACAGCTATTGCCACTAAACCGAAGGGCAGAGCAGCTGACTGGTATGTCCAGTTATGCGAATCAAGAGCCCCAGCGCTGACCGCATTTGATTCCTTTCTAGCCGCTTTGAAACGGTATTTTGAGGATCCCCTGGCTAAGGAAAGGGCTAAGGATGCTCTGAATGAACTGGTTCAGGGACAAAAATTGGTTGCTGATTATGCCCTTGAATTTAAAGTTTTGGCAGGGAAAGTTCCCGAATGGTCGGAGGCTACTTGATCGAGAAATTTAAGGATGGCCTCAATCGGGAGGTGCTGCGATGGGCGCTGCGCAGAGACGATGCAGACTCCCTGCATGATTGGATCTGTCTGGCCGGGAAGGCTGAGCATGCCCAGCGCACCTTTATGCGAGCTACAAAAGGAGACAAGCCGCCCTGCAGTGCGAAGGGGCCGAGGATGCAGTCGGACTCCAGCTGGGCTGAGGAAAGGCAACGCCGTTTCACCCGGGGCCAGTGCATCAAGTGTGGCAAACCAGGCCACCACGCAGCGGACTGTCAAAAAGCTAAGGCAGCGGATCGCCCCTCTAAACCAACCCAAAAGGTACCCCAAAAGGCACCTAACCCCCCTGGCCGGCTGGCGGAGGTGCTGGCGCCCGTGGACGAAGAGGATGAGCTATACTTTACAGGAGACGCTTTGGCTGCCCTGGAGCAGCCGGCGGGAAGCACCTTCCACCTGCCTTAAACAGCGCCGCTGGGCAGGTGGTGGAGAATGGGTGCGATACCAACATGGTGAGTGCTGATTGCCCCATCCTAGCTGTAAAAATCCAGTTGACCTATCGATCCAAGACCGTCGACGTGTGGGCTTTGGTCGATTCAGGGTGTTCCAGATGTTTAATCCATCCCGACCTGGTCGCTGCTTTGGACTTGCCCTGCTCCCCTCTCCCTAAACCGCTGATTTTTCAGCAGCTCGATGGTTCCACGGTGGGAGGAGGTCCGGCCACCCAGTTTACTGGGGAGGTTACGCTGCGAATGGGCACACACATCGAACTGATCCAGTTCATAGTTACCCCAGTGGGCAATCCTTTGGTTGTTTTGGGGATCCCCTGGCTAACCGAGCACAACCCTTACGTTAATTGGAAAACCCGTACTCTAACGTTTGAGGATGGTTTCTACCAAGCTCCCGTTGTGGGGAGATCCCTAACTTTGGCTGCGGGGAGGGTTGAAATTGTTGACTCGCAAGCTCCCACTCCCCCCCCTGGAGGGACTGCCGGCAAAGTACTTGGACTTTGCTGACGTCTTCAGGGAGGAGGAGGCTGACCAGTTGCCCCCCCCCATCGCAAGACTAACTGTGCCATTGAACTTCTTCCCGACGTTCCCTTACCCAAGCCGAAGATTTATCCTATGACCAAGAAAGAACTTGAGGCGTTACGGGAGTTCATTGATAAAAACCTGGCTAGGGGTTTTATTGAACCGGCTAACTCCCCGGTTGGGGCTCCCGTTTTATTCCGTGAGAAAAAGGATGGCACCCTAAGACTGTGCACGGACTATCAGGGGTTAAATTCCGCCTCCCTCTCAAACAAGTACCCTCTGCCTCTCGTAAAAGACATGTTAGCTCATTTGTCCACTGGTAGAATTTTTTCCAAGCTTGACCTTCGCGAGGCATACTACCGCATTCGCATTCGGGAGGGGGATGAATGGAAAACTGCTTTTAATTGCCCCTTGGGTTCGTTTCAATATAAGGTTCTTCCTTTTGGCCTTGCAGGGGCCCCAGGGGTTTTTATGCAACTCATTAATGAGGTGTTACATGAACATTTGTTTAAGGGCGTGTTGGTTTATTTGGATGATGTTCTCATCTACACCAAAATGGAGAAGGAGCACGAAAAGCTCCTTACACAGGTTCTCACCAAGCTCCGGAACGCTGAGCTGTACGCTAAGCTTTCTAAATGTGAATTCCATAAGTCTCGCTTAGATTCCTTGGGCTACAGGGTTTCTGACCAAGGCATTGAAATGGATCCTGTGAAGGTGCAGGCGGTTCTCAACTGGGAGCGCCCACGCACCCGTCGCCAACTTCAAAGTTTTTTGGGGTTCGCTAACTTTTACAGATCCTTTGTCCAGGGGTTTGCGGAGATTGCTCTGCCCCTGACTGATTTATTGCGCACCAAAGGGGTCGGGGAGACGCGAAAAGTGAAAAACCCGGGGGCCGTGCTCAATTGGACTCCTGCCTGTCAGGCTGCCTTTGATCAGTTAAAACCCTTTTTACAGCGGAGCCCATTCTATCCCACCCTGACCCTGAGCGGCCTTCCGTTGTTCAAGTTGATGCTTCTGATTTTTCTATTGGAGCTATTTTGTTGCAGAAGGATTCTGCTGGGCTTTTGAAGCCTTGTGCCTATCTCTCCCGTAAGTTTTCTGAAACGGAGAGATGCTGGCATGTTTGGGAAAAGGAGGCTTTTGCGGTTAAAGCTGCGTTGGAAGCTTGGCGTCACCTTTTGGAGGGGGCTACCTCCCCTTTTGAGGTTTGGACGGATCACCGCAACCTAGAAGCGCTCCGCACGCCCAGGCATCTCAGCCCAAAACAGATACGCCGGGCTCAGTTTTTTAGCCGTTTTAATTTTTAACTTAAGTTTATCCCGGGCAAGAAGAATGTTTTGGCTGATGCACTTTCCCGCTTGCCACAGGATGCAGAGCCTATCTCCGATGTTATTGGGACTGTGCTCACGGAGCCACAATTGGGTTTGGTCGCTGTCCCCAGGAGCCGCGCTCGGGGGCAGCCCCCTCCCTCCTCGCAAACGGTTCCGGTGCAGCGCTCTCGTGCCCGCAGGCATCCCCAAATGCCTGGTGGGTTGCGGGCAACTTTTGTCTCAGCTTTGAAGTCTGATCCCTGGCTTCTGGCTAACCCTGACAAGGTTTCCCTTGAGCACGACCTAGCTTGGGTGGGGGGGCGTTGATATGTGCCTGACTCTCAACGAGCTACAATACTTGCCTGTTCTCATGACAGCAAACAAGCTGGTCATTTTGGTTTTCTCAAATCCCTCCATTTGGTTTGGCTGCAATGTTGGTGGCCCTCCTTGAGAAAGGATGTCAAGGCTTATGTCGCTTCCTGCCCTGACTGCGCTATGTCTAAGCGACTGTCAGGTAAACCCCAGGGGCTATTGCAGCCTGTGGCTGACCCTTCTCGCCCTTGGGAAGAAATCTCCATGGATTTTATTGTGGACTTGCCTCCCAGTCAGAAGAAGACTGTCATTTGGGTGGTCAAAGACTATTTTTCTAAGCAGGCCCACTTTGTTCCCTGTGCGTCCATTCCATCGGCTCAACAGCTGGCGAAACTCTTTTTGGTGCACGTCTACCGCCCCCACGGCTGCCCCTCTCGTGTGACCGGTAGGGGCACACAATTTACCTCGCGCTTTTGGCGGGCTGTTTTGAAACTCATTGGCACCGAACAGGCATTGTCAACCTCTTGGCATCCCCAGACTGACGGATCTACGGAGGTCCTTAATGGCACCCTAGAGCAATTTCTTCACTCTTACATCAATTATCACCAGCATGACTGGGTTGATTTGCTCCCTTTTGCTGAGGTCGCTTAAAATAACGCAGTGCACCAAAGCACTGGTCAACGCCCCTTTCGGGTTGTTTCAGGGTGGGATTTTGTGCCAATCCCTGAGTTTCCCCAACCTCCTGGCCCGGCTGTGGCGGCCTGTGACTGGGGTTCTCGGCTTGCTGATTCCTGGCCCTTCATTAAAACTGCTCGACAAGATGCCCAGGCTTCCTATAAGCTCCATGCTGACCGGCATCGCCGCCAACAGCCGTCTTTTCGCGTTGGGGACCTGGTCTATCTCTCTACCAGATTTATCAAGTCTCCTCAGCCTTCTAAGAAGCTGGCCCCTAAGTTTATTGGTCCCTTTCCTGTTACTGCTATTATCAATCCTGTCACTGTTCGTTTGGATCTGCCTCATAATTTCAAGCGTTTGCACCCTGTTTTTCACTGCAGCTTGCTCAAGCCTGCCCAGGACTCCTCTCGTTGGCATCCATGACCTCCTCCCCCTCCGCCTGTCATGATTGACGGCCAGCAGCACTTCGAGGTCAAGGAGATTCTCGACTCTCGCAGGCTTCAGGGGTCTCTTCACTATTTAGTTCGCTGGAAGCATTTTCCCCATCCTGAAAGGGTCGCTGCGCGCGATGTCCTCGCACCTGATTTAATCCACGCTTTTCATGTTGCCTACCCTTCTAAACCTTCTGCCTGATTTTTGTCGGGGGGGCAGTATGTCATGATCACCGTTGCGATGTTCGCTCCATCGTAACGGTTCGCATGCCAGAGTGTTGATGGGTGTTCCTGGCTGGCAGGGTGCTGCTGATAAACCTTGTACGGGGAGATGTGTAGGGCTGTGCCAGGAAGGAATGTCTTTGGGTTATCTCTTAAATGTCAAGGTCTTTTTGCCCGTTGATCAGCAGAGCTCGTTAGGAGTACCTGGGAACGTGGGATTGTTCTATATGTGGGGGGGGGGATCGTTGTTGGAAACGGAGCTATTTAGTTTGAGTTTAGGCGCGCTTTTCTCATTCTCAGCTTTCTTTCTGTTTGCACCAAATTCTAAATAAACCAGACCTTAAACTTGGACTTGGAGTCTGAGCTTTTTATTTGAGTAGGGCAATCGTTACAATGCTGGAGAAGGTGGTGGGCCTGCATTCCAGAAGGCCCCGGGAGCATTGGATTATCTGGGCCCTTTTTGTCTAGCTTTCAGGCCCAGCTCTAGTGCTGAGGCAGCATTGATTGAAGTAGTGGATGACCTCTGGTAGGACCAGAACAGGGGCAACCCTGCTGGCCAAGGACTTATTAGTTTCAAATGCATACTGTAAATCTCTCATCTCAAATGGGGAAACCTCCTGGTCGTTTATTTCTATTTCTTGTTAGGCTTCTTTTGAAAGGAGAGGCAGACAGGCCAGAACAGGCGGATGCAGCAGGCTTTGAGTCATGGAAGAGAGAGGATGGCAGCTTTTGTCATGGCAGCCCCCACTCCTGCCATTACTCTGCATCTCAGATGAGCCACTGGTGGCCTTCTTGGGCTTCATACATCACCACCAACATCCAGGCTGGCTGGCGGAGAGGGGAGGTGGCTTTGAATGACATGAGAGAGGCCGCCCTGTTCCTCTTGTATGCCCCCCCAAACTGTTCAACCCCAGGCCCCCGCGCAGGGAAAAAGAAGATAATTCTCCCCTGAGCAGACAGGACTCGGACCCCGCTAAGTGGTGGGCAAGAGATAGCAGGCTGTGCTGGCCCGAAGGGGAAAGGAAGGTCAGATTGCCCAAGAGGCCCAGCAGAGAAGCAAGGCGGCATCACTGGCCCCTCTCTGTGCTTTGTGCCACACGTGATTGTGCTTTTGCGCTGCACACGAACAGACAGCTTGCCACACGAAAGGCAGAGGCCAAAGGCCACCAAGAGAGTCAGCCACTGGGCTGCCCGGCCACTCCTGGCCACCAGACAGAAGCCATTCTTGGGTAGGTACAAAAGGTGGCCAATGGGGATGTTTTCCCGGTTGTCAAGGGAACAAGACTCAGCAAACCTTTAAAGCCACAGGCCAACCCCCAGGCTGCTCATTCCCATTGTGGCTTTGCCTGCCAGCTGGCAGACACTACTCTGGACCTCGCTTGCTGGTTGCTAATCGTTGCACCACGAATCCCTTTCCCTGCAGAGCCATCCAGCCTCTGCTATGGCGCTACGGAGGCTATTCAGAGTAAGCGAGGCCCGCAGGGCCCCCAAGAAACTGGGAAGGGGGAGAAAGTCACGGGCCTCGAACCGCTCCCCCTGGCTCAAGTCTCTTTCTCTGCTCCCCTCTCCATACAGAACATCTTGAAAAGCTGTCCGTTTTCATGTTGTGCGAGGAACACGGTGGAAGACCTTCCTGTGCCACCTGCCAGGTACCGAGTCCTTCTCCCAAAACCCAGACTCGGCGGGGCACCATTGACAGGCCACAAGAGTCTGCAGGAGCCCAAGACCGCTGCCTGCCCACAAGGGGCTTGCAGGGGAAAAAAAGGCCGACTGACTGACTGGCTGGTCTTGGAAAGGGGAGGCAGAGGTAGCTGGATGTTCTTTCAGGTCTCACCTTCTTCCTCCGGTCAGGACCCAAGTGGCACAGAGACGAATCGAGCGGGAAAGCTCCCATGATAGGGTCACCACTTCCACCTCAGGGGTAAGGAGGGTTTGGCAACGTGGCCAGTGGGACTTCATGCCTCAAGTCTTGGGGGGCGGGAGGAATTCCTGCCTGGGCAGCCCAGCCAGGCTGGCAAACTCAAGGACAACAGACCATTGGATTCCTGGAAAAACATTTACGGCTTGGAGGGCAAGGGAACAACCTTTGGGGAGCCTTTCCAGGCAATCCTCCCGCCCCACTCGCGAAATTCTCCCTGGCACAATTGAGGCGCAGCCTCTCTGATCCTGCTCCTGACGCTCCCCCCCCTCCTGGGTTGAGGAGCCTCTTCCTCAATGGTCCCACTTTTTCCTCCTCTATTGTCCCCGCCATCTGCAAAGGGCATCCGAGGGCAGGGAGCGGCAGCGGACCCATCTGCCTCTACTCTGCCCTCCGTTCCTGGCTTCTCCCTGCCCCTGGTGCAAGATTTCAAATGGGTGGTTTGTAAGGTAGCTGCCAGATGTCAGGTCACAGCAGGTGGAGGGACATCCAGTGACAAAATGGTGAACGAGGAAGGGGCTGAGTGCCTAAGCTTCGCCCTTTTCCTTACCCCCTCTGAGGCAAAAGGAGAGAGGGAGGCATCTTCCAAACAGTGTCAAAGACTTTGTGAACAGTTGCCAAGTGCCCAGCCATGAGTATAGCCTGTTTGGAGAACAGCAGGTCCTTATTCTGGAAGCAGCATCCTCTTAACCTAAGGCCTCTGAAGACCTCTTCCTAGGGGGCTGAAATTGCGCCCTAGGCTTTAGCCATCCAATTGGGATGCAGAGAGCTTTGGATTTATGCCTCAATAAGAACAAATGTCATTTACAGGATTCGATGGAAGTCCAGGGGGCCTCCAGGAACCAGAGCCTGGAGGATGTGGAGTCCATTCTCAACTTGGCAAGGTACCTGCTCTCAGTTGATTCTGAAGCCCCAAGAAAACCAAGTCCTTCTCCCAAAACCCAGACTCGACGGGCCACCTTTGACGGGCCACAAGAGTCTGCAGGAGCCCAAGACCGCTGCCTGCCCACAAGGGGCTTGCGGGGGGAAAAAAGGCCAACTGACTGACTGGCTGGGCTTGGAACGGGGAGGGAGAGCTAGCTGGATGTTCTTTCATGTCTCACTTCTTCCTCCGGTCAGGTCCCAAGAGACACAGAGAATGGTCAAGGAGCAGGAGAGCTCTCACGATGGGGTCACTGCTTCTACTTCAGGGGTAAGGAGGGTTTGCCAACGTGGCTGGTGGCAGTTCATGCCTGAAGGCCTGGGGGCCGGGGAGGAATTGTCACCTGGGCAGCCTGGCCAGGCTGGCAAACTCCAGGACAACAGACCCTGGGATTCCTGGGAAGACCTTTACGGCTTGAAGGACAAAGGAACAAACTTTGGAGAGCCTTTCCAAGCAATCCTCCCGCCCCACTCGCGAAATTCTCCCGGGCACAATTGAGGCACAGCCGCTCTGAACCTCCTCCTGACGATCCTGCCCTGCTGGGTTGAGGAGCCAGTGACATCCAGTGACAAAATGGTGAATGAGGAAGGGGCTGAGTGCCTAAGCATCGCCCTTTTCCTTACCCCCTCTGAGGCAAAAGGAGAGAGGGAGGCATCTTCCAAACAGTGTCAAAGACTTTGTGAACAGTTGCCAAGTGCCCAGCCATGAGTATAGCCTGTTTGGAGAACAGCAGGTCCTTATTCTGGAAGCAGCATCCTCTTAACCTAAGGCCTCTGAAGACCTCTTCCTAGGGGGCTGAAATTGCGCCCTAGGCTTTAGCCATCCAATTGGGATGCAGAGAGCTTTGGATTTATGCCTCAATAAGAACAAATGGGACGCGGTGGCGCTGCGGGTTAAACCGCTGAGTTGTCGATCGGAAGGTCGGCGGTTCGAAACCGCGCGGCGGGGTGAGCTCCCGTTGCTAGTCCCAGCTCCTGCACACCAAGCAGTTCGAAAACATGCAAATTTGAGTAGATTAATTGGTACCGCTTCAGCGGGAAGGTAACGGCGTTCCGTGAGTCATGCTGGCCACATGACCCGGAAGTATCTATGACAACGCCGGCTCTAAGGCTTAGAAACGGAGATGAGCACCGCCCCCTAGAGTCGGACACGACTGGACTTTACGTCAAGGGAAACCTTTACCTTTACCTTAAGAACAAATGTCATTTACAGGATTCGATGGAAGTCCAGGGGGCCTCCAGGAACCAGAGCCTGGAGGATGTGGAGTCCATTCTCAACTTGGCAAGGTACCTGCTCTCAGCTGATTCTGAAGCCCCAAGAAGACCAAGTCCTTCTCCCAAAACCCAGACTCGGCGGGGCACATTTGATGGGCCAAAAGAGTCTGCAGGAGCCCAAGACCGCTGCCTGCCCACAAGGGGCTTGCGGGGGGAAAAAAGGCCAACTGACTGACTGGCTGGTCTTGGAACGGGGAGGGAGAGCTAGCTGGATGTTCTTTCATGTCTCACTTCTTCCTCCGGTCAGGTCCCAAGAGACACAGAGAATGGTCAAGGAGCAGGAGAGCTCTCACGATGGGGTCACTGCTTCTACCTCAGGGGTAAGGAGGGTTTGCCAACGTGGCTGGTGGCAGTTCATGCCTGAAGGCCTGGGCCCGGGGAGGAATTGTCACCTGGGCAGCCTGGCCAGGCTGGCAAACTCCAGGACAACAGACCCTTGGATTCCTGGGAAGACCTTTATGGCTTGAAGGACAAAGGAACAAGATTTGGAGAGCCTTTCCAAGCAATCCTCCCGCCCCACTCGCGAAATTCCCCCAGGCACAATTGAGGCGCAGCCGCTCTGAACCTCCTCCTGACGATCCTGCCCTCCTGGGTTGAGGAGCCTCTTCCTCAATGGTCCCACTTTTTCCTCCTCTATTGTCCCCGCCATCTGCCAAGGGCATCCGAGGGCAGGGAGCGGCAGCGGACCCATCTGCCTCTACTCTGCCCTCCGTTCCTGGCTTCGCCCTGCCCCTTGTGCAAGATTTCAGATGGGTGGTTTGTAAGGTAGCTGCCAGATGTCAGGT
The DNA here is from genome assembly GCF_035149785.1 of Candoia aspera. Classification (NCBI taxonomy): domain Eukaryota; kingdom Metazoa; phylum Chordata; class Lepidosauria; order Squamata; family Candoiidae; genus Candoia; species Candoia aspera. The sequence goes on along the minus strand of NC_086154.1, from coordinate 167,186,338 downwards.
CACAGCAGGTGGAGTGACATCCAGTGACAAAATGGTGAACGAGGAAGGGGCTGAGTGCCTAAGCATCGCCCTTTTCCTTACCCCCTCTGAGGCAAAAGGAGAGAGGGAGGCATCTTCCAAACAGTGTCAAAGACTTTGTGAACAGTTGCCAAGTGCCCAGCCATGAGTATAGCCTGTTTGGAGAACAGCAGGTCCTTATTCTGGAAGCAGCATCCTCTTAACCTAAGGCCTCTGAAGACCTCTTCCTAGGGGGCTGAAATTGCGCCCTAGGCTTTAGCCATCCAATTGGGATGCAGAGAGCTTTGGATTTATGCCTCAATAAGAACAAATGGGACGCGGTGGCGCTGCGGGTTAAACCGCTGAGCTGTCGATCGGAAGGTCGGCGGTTCGAAACCGCGCGGCGGGGTGAGCTCCCGTTGCTAGTCCCAGCTCCTGCACACCAAGCAGTTCGAAAACATGCAAATTTGAGTAGATTAATTGGTACCGCTTCAGCGGGAAGGTAACGGCGTTCCGTGAGTCATGCTGGCCACATGACCCGGAAGTATCTATGACAACGCCGGCTCTAAGGCTTAGAAACGGAGATGAGCACCGCCCCCTAGAGTCGGACACGACTGGACTTTACGTCAAGGGAAACCTTTACCTTTACCTTAAGAACAAATGTCATTTACAGGATTCGATGGAAGTCCAGGGGGCCTCCAGGAACCAGAGCCTGGAGGATGTGGAGTCCATTCTCAACTTGGCAAGGTACCTGCTCTCAGCTGATTCTGAAGCCCCAAGAAGACCAAGTCCTTCTCCCAAAACCCAGACTCGGCGGGGCACATTTGATGGGCCAAAAGAGTCTGCAGGAGCCGAAGACCGCTGCCTGCCCACAAGGGGCTTGCGGGGGGAAAAAAGGCCAACTGACTGACTGGCTGGTCTTGGAACGGGGAGGGAGAGCTAGCTGGATGTTCTTTCATGTCTCACTTCTTCCCTCGGTCAGGTCCCAAGAGACACAGAGAATGGTCAAGGAGCAGGAGAGCTCTCACGATGGGGTCACTGCTTCTACCTCAGGGGTAAGGAGGGTTTGCCAACGTGGCTGGTGGCAGTTCATGCCTGAAGGCCTGGGGGCCGGGGAGGAATTGTCACCTGGGCAGCCTGGCCAGGCTGGCAAACTCCAGGACAACAGACCCTTGGATTCCTGGGAAGACCTTTACGGCTTCGAAGGCAAAGGAACATCCTTTGGAGGGCCTTTCCAAACAATCCTCCTGCCCTACTCACATAATTCTCCCTGGTACAATGAAGGCACAGCTGCTCTGAACCTCCTCCTGATACTGACCCCCCTTCCTGAGTTGAGGAGTCTCTTCCTCAATGGTCCTGCTTCTTCCTCCATTTTCCCCGCCATCTGGAAAAGGCATCTGAGAGCAGGGTCCGGCAGTGGGCCCATCTGCTTCTACTTCGACCTCTGTGCTTGGCTTCTTCCCGCCCTCAGTGCAAGTTTCCAGATGGGTGGTTTGTCAAGGAGCTGCCTGATGTCAGGTCACAGCTGGTTGAAGGACATCCATTGAGAAAATGGTGATCAAGGAAGGGGCTGAGTGCATAAGCATCCCCCTTTTCTTGACCCCCTCCAAGGTGAAGGAGGGAGGGATGCGACTTCCAAATGGTGGAAGAGTCTTTGATTATGCCTGAATAGAAACAAATGTCATTTGCAGGATTCAATGGAAGTCCAGTGGGCCTCGAGGACCCAGAGCCTGGAAGATGTGGACTCCGTCTCCGATTTGGCAAGGTAGCTGCTCTCAGCTGATTCTGAAGCCCCCAAGAAGAGGCTGCAGTACCGTCCCACAGAAAAAAGGCTATGAGAAATGTCTGCTGAGGGGAGGGATAGATTTCTATGGGATGCACGCTCAACCCCCTGGACAGGAAGCCTTTCTCTTCTCTCCTTAATGGGATGGGGGGCCATTTGGGGCAAAAGGGGGACCAGACGATGAAGGCACCTGGGCAGGGAGTGCATGCTTAAAGCACAGGAAAGTAAGCAAGCTTCTGATTGTCCAAAGCCTAACGTTACAGGAGACAGCCCAAAAGGAAACGGGAGGGGTGGGGAAAGGAAAACAAGGACCCTCCCATCCCACCCTCTGGCCCAGCCGGTCGCAAGGGCTGCTGCTTGGCTGACTGGGGAGGGCCCAAAGCCTGTTTGAGCTGCCACATAAGGGAGGTTCACCTCCTTTCCTTCTCAGCATCTGCTTCTGATAAAAGAAAGAAGGACTCAGGTCAACCCCCTTGGCAGGCCAGCCGACAGGCTCCTTAGAGCATCCATGTGGCCGCTCTTGAAAGAGGGCCCACAGCTAGTTCTGATCTCTGGGCCCTTCAATCTCTCCCCAGTGATGATGAACCGGAGCAGAAGAGGCAGGGGCTCTACACGATAGAGGAGGTCTCCACCCCATCAGTAAGTTGTGACCAGCTCCTCACCCTTGCAACGGCAGAAGCCCTGTCTCTGCGGGTTTGAAGTTAGGTCAGCAGATGGAACGGTGCTGGAGGCCGAGGTGCTATTTATGGACACGCTCTGGCAAGGACAGGCTACCCATCAGAAGCGTGCTCCTGCTCCCTCTTTTTCTCCTTCAACCTCCCTCTGCTGCTTTGCATCGCCCAGTGCTGCCAGATACCTGGCGGTTCCAACCAGTCAAGACAGAGGGGGAACTCTGCAAGGCTGCCATTTAGCTCACGGAGGGGTTTGGAAAAGGGGTCAGCAAAGAAAGGGCAAAGTGTCCTTGGTGCTCCTTTTTCTACCGAAAACTTCACACGGGTAAACCGAGGACATGTTGCTTCTTCCAATTGGTACAATATTTTTTCCAATATGGTTGCCAGATGCCCCTGACCTTGAGTTGCCTCCCTTAGTCAACATGGCCAGCCCTCGTTCGACAAACTGAAACTGAGAACCCCAAATCCTCTCTTATTTTCCCAAGTGGGGACTAACCCCCTTTAGCCCTGTATTCAGTTGAAGAAGATTTGGGTTGTCATTTTAGGATTCATCAGAAGAATCGCTGCCCTCAAGGAAGACCAGCAGCCTGGGGGATGTGAAGTGGGAAAGGCGTCCTAATCCATCGAGGTAGGCAGCACCTCGGAGAGTGAAGATGTTGTGGCAGCTTCCCCAAGAGGAAGGGTTCAAAGGGTTTGGGGCCTGCACAGGCTGATGAATCTGGAATGAAGGGTGACTCACTGAGTGGTTTTTTGTTTCTCCTGCTTGTCTGAAGATCTCTCTTTAAAATTATTATACCCAAATGTGTTTTGAAAGTGAGGTTTTCGTCGAACCCAGTGCCCTCAAAGGCTCTACTGTGGCTGTGAGGTAGATTTCTCTTCCTGGTCTCCCAGCCGCTTCACTCCTGAGTCGACCGCAAGGATCACCAATTCCTGTGGTCTCCTCATGTGGAGCAGCCATACAGAATGCAGGTGGGCAATCGTTCGGTCACTCCATATACAGAGAGGCTCTGCTGACCTGGACTTGTCGCTGGGCCACCGGTCTGTGCTGGAACGCCGTCTCCGCTTGCTCAGAGATGTCTTACTTTGCTGTAGTCCCCACGTGGAAGCCAGAGGGGAGGTGGCTTTGAATGAGAGGCTGCCCCAGCCCTCTTGTACGCCTCCCCCAATCTCTGTCACTACTTTCGGACCCTGGACCCCCACATTGGGATAAACAAGGGAAATTCTCCCCAGCCCCTGCTAAGAGGTGGGCAAGAGATACCAGGCTGTGCTGGCCTGAAGGGGAAAGGAAGGTCAGATTGCCCAAGAGGCCCAGCAGAGAAGCAAGGCGGCATCTCTGGCCCCTCTCTGTGCTTTGTGCCACACGTGATTGTGCTTTTGCGCTGCTCACGAACAGACAGCTTCCCACACGAAAGGCAGAGGCCAAAGGCCACCAAGAGAGTCAGCCACTGGGCTGCCCGGCCACTCCTGGCTCCGAGAGAACCGCCATCCTTGTGTAGGTTCAAAAAGTGGGCCTTGGCGATGTTTCCCTGGGGGCGGAGAGAACGAGGCTCCAAGCCTGCCCATAAAGTGCCTAGGTCAGTGGGCACCAGGGTGGAAGACCTTCCTGTGCTGTTGCCAGGTTCCAAGTCCTTCTCCCAAAACCCAGACTTGGTGGGGCACCATTGACGGGCCACAAGAGTCTGCAGGAGCCCGAGACCGCTTCCTGTCCACAAGGGGCTTGCAGGGGAAAAAAGGGCCAACTGACTGACTGGCCGGTCTTGGAAAGGGGAGGCTGAGCTAGCTGGATGTTCCTTCACACCTGACTTTCTTCCTCCGGTCAGGTCCCAAATGGCACGGAGACGAATCGAGCGGGAAAGCTCTCATGATAGGGTCACCGCTTCCACCTCAGGGGTAAGGAGGGTTTGGCAATGTGGCCGGTGGGAGTTCATGCCTCGAGTATGTGGGGAGGGAGGAATTCCTGCCTGGGCAGCCCAGCCAGGCTGGCAAACTCGAGGACAACAGACCCTTGGATTCCTGGAAAGACCTTTAGGGCTTGGAGGGCAAAGGAACAACCTTTGGAGAGCCTTTCCAAGCAATCCTCCCGCCCCACTCGCGAAATTCTCCCTGGCACAATTGAGGCACAGCTGCTCTGAACCTCCTCCTGATGCTCCCCCCCTCCTGGGTTGAGGAGCCTCTTCCTCAACGGTCCCGCTTCTTCCTCCTCCATTGTCCCCGCCATGTGCAAAGGGCATCCGAGGGCAGGGACCGGCCGCAGACCCATCTGCCTCCACTCCACCCTCCGTGCCTGGCTTCTCCCCGCCCCCGGTGCAAGATTCCAGATGGGTGGTTTGTAAAGTAGCTGCCGGATGTCAGGTCATGGCTGGTGGAGACATCCAGTGACAAAATGGTGATCGAGGAAGGTGCTGAGTGCATAAGCAGCCCCCTTTTCATGACCCCCTCCGAGGCGAAAGGAGAGAGGGATGCGACTTCCAATGGCGGAAGGGTCTTTGATTATGCCTTAATACAAACAAACGTCATTTCCAGGATTCGATGGAAGTCCAGGGGGCCTCCAGGACCCAGAGCCTGGAAGATGTGGACTCCGTCTCCGATTCAGCAAGGTACCTGCTCTCAGCTGATTCTGAAGCCCCCTGCAGTTCTGTCCCACAGAAAAAAGGCTATGAGAAATGTCTGCTGAGGGGAGGGATAGATTTCTATGGGATACACGCTCAACCCCCTGGACAGGAAGCCTTTCTCTTCTCTCCTAATCAATGGGATGGGGGGCCATTTGGGGCCAAGGGGGGACCAGACGATGAAGGTGCCTGGGCAGGGAACGCATGCTTAAAGCATAGCAAAGTAAGCAAGCTTCTGATTGTCCAAAGCCTAACTTTAAATGACACAGCACAAAAGGAAAAGGGAGGAGTGGGAAAAGGAAAAGGAAAACAAGGATTCTCCCATCCCACCCTCTGGCCCAGCCGGTCGCAAGGGCTGCTGCTTGGCTGACTGGGGAGGGCCCAAAGCCTGTTTGAGCTGCCACATAAGGGAGGTTCACCTCCTTTCCTTCTCAGCATCTGCTTCTGATAAAAGGAAGGAGGACTCAGGTCAACCCCCTTGGCAGGCCAGCCGACAGGCTCCTTAGAGCATCCATGTGGCCGCTCTTGAAAGAGGGCCCACAGCTAGTTTTGATCTCTGGGCCCTTCAATCTCTCCCCAGTGATGACGAACCGGAGCAGAAGAGGCAGGGGCTCTACACGATAGAGGAGGTCTCCACCCCATCAGTAAGTTGTGACCAGCTCCTCACCCTTGCAACGGCAGAAGCCCTGTCTCTGCGGGTTTGAAGATAGGTCAGCAGATGGAACGGCGCTGGAGGCCGAGGTGCTATTTATGGACACGCTCTGCAAGGACAGGCTACCCATCAGAAGCGTGCTCCTGCTCCCTCCTTTTCTCCTTCAACCTCCCTCTGCTGCTTTGCATCGCCCAGTGCTGCCAGATACCTGGCCGTTCCAACCAGTCAAGATAGATGGGGAACTCTGCAGGGCTGGGATTGAGCTCACGGAGGGGTTTGGAAAAGCTGTTGGCAAAGAAAGTGTCCTCGCTGCTCCTTTTTCTACTGAAAACTCCATGTGGGTAAAGCGAGGACAGTTGCATCTGCCAATTGGTGCAATCTTCTTTCCAAACCGGTTGCCAGATGCCCCTGACCTTGAGTTGCCTCCCTTAGTCAAGATGGCCAGCCCTCATTCGACGAACTGAAACTGAGAACCCCAAATCCTCTCTTATTTTCCCAAGTGGGGACTAACCCCCTTTAGCCCTGTATTCAGTCGAAGAACATTTCGGTTGTCATTTTAGGAGTCCTCAGAAGAACCCCTGCCCTCAGACAAGACCGGCAGCCTGGGGGACGTGCAGTGGGAAACACGTCCCAATCCATCGAGGTAGGCAGCACCTCGGAGGGTGAAGATGTTGTGGCAGCCTCCCTAAGGGGGAGGGTTCAAAGGCTTTGAGGCCTGCACAGGCTGATGATTTGTTTCTGAGAGGCTGGGATAGCAGATCCCTCCTCCCATTCTGCCCTCTTTTGTGTCCTTTCTCCTAGGAGCGAAAAGGGACAGACTGCAGAGGAGGCACTGGAGGCCCACATCTCCTCCAGCCCCTGGGTAAAGAAGGGCGAGCTGTTTTCTGTTGGGCAGGGCCACGGGGAGGGGCTCCCTCTGTTCAGGTCTCCCACCCCGAGTGTACCATGCAGGGGTGCTGGGGGGTTGCTGGGCCCTTGGGGCAACTTGCCCTGACTGGTGGCCTAAAAGGATGCGACCCCCTGCCCACGCCTTTCCTTTCTCTGCTTCACCCTCTCCAGCGCCCTGCTGCTTCCAGGCAGGGCTTTAACAGGAAAAGCGTACTTTTCCGGGGGATGGGTGGGGCGGGGCAGTGGATTCCTCCAACTTGGGAGACGTATCATGCAGCAGAAGCACCGTTCTGGTCAGGCATCCTGCATTTGATAGGCCTTCCCTTTATTCTAGAATCCCCAAGACCCATGAAAATCACAATTCTGAGGCACTTGCCCCTTTGTGGCCACAGAGGAATCATTGTCATTCACAGGATTCCCCTGACGAAGGCCAAGACACCTTGGACGATGTCAGCAGCCTGCAGGAGGAGGCCTGGGACCCCAGTCTCAGTTCAGACAGGTGCCCTATTTTCCAGCGGTTCAACCATTGAGGAACTGCCACCCCTTCCCCACAATACTTGGCGGAAAGGCATGAGGCCTTTCCCGCTCATTTATTTTAAACAGTGTTTGGTGGAAGCCTTGCAAGATGGTGGCTACTGCAGATAGAAATGCTTCTCTTTTCTCCCAATGGAGTGAAGGACCTACTGGGAAGCTGGTGGTCTGAGGGCGTGAGGCAAAATGTCACCCGGCCACTTGATGGCGGAGGGACCTGTCCAGGGAACAGAGGGGCCCTTGGTCAGATCCTGCACCGTTCCATCTCAGCTGTACTTCTCTGTCCTCCTCCAGAAGCTTAGTTTCAGATGACTCCCTTCCAGATGACAAACTGACCCCTAATCTAGGTCTAATCATCCCATATCCCTCCTCTCAACAGCAGGTCAGGGGAAGAAATGTACAGCTCGGACCCAGACTCGGACCCGGACCCAGTCAACCACCTCGCGGGCATGTCAAGTAAGGCTTGTCACTCAGGGTTAAACTGAGGGCTTCCCCAGAGAAAGACCTCTTCCTGCAACCTCCAGTTCAGCCCTCCCCTGGAGGAATCGGCCTTTCACCATCACTTCCGTTTCCTCTTCCTTTCTCTCTTGCCTATGCAGAAAGCGCTGGATAAGATCTGCCGCCTGGCCTCCACTTGCTCCCTTGGACTGAGCCAGGTCGTGCCCTCCCTACATGTCGTGGCCCGGAAGAACATGCAACTGGTCACGCAGCGCCTCTTAGAGCTGCCGTGGAGGTAGGCAGGGGTGCAGGTTCTTCCTCCCTTGAGTTGCAGGGAAGTCCAACATCAGGCTGACTCTTCTGTGTTCCTCCCTGTGGACCTGGGATGGGCAGAAGGGTCTGACACGGTTGCCGCCTGATTTTCTTCCCAGCACCTGCGGCGAGCTGCTCTGGGCTGTCATCGCCTCATCATACGGCAGCGGGGATAAGGTCCTGTCCCTTCTCCTGGCGAAGGTGAAGGAGGTCCCTTGGCTGCCTCAGGGAGAGGAACAGTCCACCCATCCTCTTCCTGCCACTCCGGTAAGGGGTAGAGCTCGGAAGGAGGTGGTCCTTTTGGATGCCCAGACTTCAACCTCTCCCTCTTGGAGATGCCATCGTGTCCCTGTGTCTGTGGGCTCCCAACAGGCAAACGAGAAGACACTTCTCGAATCCTGCTTGGGAAGGAGGGAAGGCCCTTTGGGTGGTGAGGGTTGGCAGAGAGAGCGATTCTACCAAGAGGCAGCGTGGGCTCCATTAGCCAACTTTCCTTAGGAGCTCTGTGGGTAAAGCAGACTCTCCTTCTCTCCTCAGGCCTTCTCTCCTCTGCCTGGTGGATATCATCATCAAAGGCGCCAGGCAGCAGAATATATCAGCTGAAGGAGAGGACCGTCTGCCTCTGGAGTAAGCAGCGGCACTGGGAAGGAGAAACCTCCTTCTCCTTCTTGGGCTCCCACATCCAAGCAGCACTTCTGGTTTAGCAATACCCCCCTGGCCCTGCAAGTCCTCTCCTCAGATAGGCCGGGTGTTGCATAGGCCCCAGGAAAAAAAGCTCTCCAGCACGTAGTGCTCCCAGCTTGGCTGCCTTGCTTTTCTCATGAGGTCTGTCCTGAAGCTTTGAGGAAAAGAAAGAAAATGCAATCTGTGGCCTCCGTGATGTTTCTGGAGCACCCTTGCGCTTGGGTGGAGGGACCAACTCACGCAGATGCAGCAAATCCCATTTGGTGGTGAATGGCTGCAAGGGAGAAGGAAAGCCCCTCTGGAGCTCCCTCCCTCTTTGCTCTTCTCGTGGCGTTCCAGGGAAAGGAGGGAGAGAAGCTGCGGAGGGAAGCTTCCCTGTGGGCATCACGCAAAGGGTTTCTTTTGCCCCTCAGACTACGGGATCATGCCTTGGTGACTCTGGCCTTCTTTCCTCTGCAGGGAGACGGTTGGCACCATCCAGGTGCTGCTGGCCAGGGAGGCACACCTGACCCTGAGGGAGACCTGCGGGGAGCTGTTGTGCCGTCCCAGCTGCTGCCTCCAGGGCGTGGCCGTGTTGGTGACGTAAGACAGAGGGCAAAGGGCAGCTTTTCTCCCCAAAGAGAACCTTTCTTCTCCCCTTCCAGCCCAGCCTGGCCTGTCCGTCTGATGGCTTTTTCTCAAAAGAGCTTTGGTGTGTTGCAGGGCCCTCGTGGAGACCTCTTGTCCTGCCATGTGCAGCCTCCAGAGACATCTCAGTTCTGTCCTGGAGAAGGAAGAGGCAAAGGAGCATTCAGCTGCAGCGCTGGCCTTCTTTATTGAGGTGGGAAAATCCCCCCCGCCCCAGTCTCTTGGATCGATCCAGGGAGGCAATGGGAGTTGGCTGAGCAGGGTGATGCAGAGGAGAAAACGGGGGTTGCCCCAGGCCACCTTTAGGCAGGGATCAAGCTCCAAAACCCATCTCTCTTGCTTTCCCTGCCGCTCAAGGAGAGCCTAGAGGCATGTTCCTGCTTCCCCAAAGAGCAAGGGTGAAGCATCTTCCCTGGGGGCCCTTTGGGCACCTTCTCCCCAGTGAAGCTGCTCACTCCTTCCTTTTCCTCCTCTGGCCACTGACGGGCCTTCGACCGCTCTGCTCTCTTTCAGCTGCTGACTAACTACAAGGGCCAAGCCCCCATGGAGAAGACCTGGAAGCTGCTCATGGCTCGGCTGGAACACCCCAGCCGGACCGTTCGCCAACTGAGCAGGAAGGGTCTTCTCCATCTCTGCGAGAACTACAAGGTGGTAAGTGGCCCTCACCCACAGGGGACAGGCAAATGCGGAGCTTCTCCTCTTCGGACACAACTGTAGAGGATGCTTCCTTCCAGGAAGCACCTTCACTTTAGAATTGCAGCAATAATGTTGCTGGCCTGGACAGATTTAGCCAGTGGGCCTTCTTACCCCAGGATGAGATCGAACCCCCTAGTCTAGGCAAGATGGAGCGCGTGGGGAGGTGGCAGATCTTCCTTTTACTCAGTCCTGGGGATGAGGATGGCTTGCTGCTCTCACGTTCCATCTTCACTTCGATCTCTCTCAGAGCTGAGAGTAGGTTGCTAGCTAAGATACCCAACTGTGATCAGAAAAGTTTAGGTTTCTCTTCTCTCTTTCCTTGGAGGAGAGTTTTTCCAATCTCCCATTTCCTCTGCAGATCATGAGGCCCGAGGAGCTGTGCCATGCTGTCCTCGGTGGGCTCTGCAGTTCCAGCCCTGCCATCACCTTGCAGTTCTTGGACTTGGCAGAGCAGCTCGGCCTCCAGACACAGGAGGATGTTTGGACGCCTCCTTGGCTGCCCAGTACTGCTCGCTCTTCCACCACGTGAGTCCTCAGCTCCTCCTTGCTTGGAAGAGGAGGAAAAAGTTAACGGAAACCTTAACTGGGAGTCTACACGGGACCCATTCCTTGCAGGACAAGAAAAAAAAAGTCTTTTCCTTGGTCCTTCACAGGAAGCAGCAACCATTCGATGGGCAGCCTTGAAGTATATCTGGCCTCTTCTGCAGCACCGGAAAGATCTTGAGGGGACAGCAGCCATCCACACCCTCATTGCGGTGCCGATGCACATGGAGGATGTTGAGGAGAAGGTGGCGAAGGTGAGGGCCCAGCTTGCCTGGGAAAAGAGGGTTGCAGCTTGGCTAGCTGACTCACCCGAGGAAAGCAGTAGAAGAATGGCCCCAGCTTTTTTCTCTCCTCTGTTCTTGAAGGCAGCAAAAGATACCCTGCAGCACCTGGCAGAGGCTCTCCATTGGCACCTTGGGGGCACCCTCCTGGCGGGGAGGACTTACAGCCTGCAGGAGCTTCTGCATCAAATCGCCAAGCGCCTGGTAAGAGCCCTTCTCTGGCTCCCGTTCCCCTCTAGAGTGAGAGGCATGGGTGGGGCACGCAGCACTTGGCGATCTCCCACCTCTGTCTCTTCTGCCTCTTCTCCTCGATTCGGTTCCCCATCTCGGAGGGGCAGTTGGGGATGGAGGTGTTCACCTGCCTTTCGTACTTTAAGAGCAAGCCGGCTTCAGTGAGGAGAACGGCTGCCATGTTCATTGGTAATGGAAAGAGAAGCCTCTTTGTGGGCAATCAGGCGGGAGGTCTCATCCCCCAGGTTCAGGGTTTCTCCTGCCCAGGAATAGCCACGTTTCAGCCAAAAAAGCACGGCCCCCTGCAGGCTTCCATAGACATAAACTTCCTGCTTGGGCCATGGACCTTCCTTTAGCCCAGGCAAGGCATGAGCCTGTAGTCCTCTTGCTGAGCTTCTCATTTCCCCTGGGATCAAAGGCCTGGGGAGTTCTGGAGTTACGGCTGCAATCAGTTGAGAATTGGGCTTTGAAAGAGACAGTGGTGTGTTTTTCTCCCTCTTTTCCTCTACAGGTCACCTGCTTCATCTGAATGGCAGCCTCCTCACAGAAGGGACAGTTCCCACCTACCTTGCTTGTAAGCAATGGCTGTGCAAAGTGATAAGAGGAACAGCTTTGGGTTTGCAGTGTGGGGAAGGGAAGGAGGGAGCGAAGGATTGTGCAGGATGCATTTTGATGCTCTGGTCTAAATTTTTTCTTTGCAGATCTGGAAAAGCTTCTGGGTGACCAGGACCCTGCAGTCAGGCGAGTCGCCCAGAGAACGAAAGCTTTGGTGGAAAAGGCCTTCTCCCTCCACTCTGCAGATGGGCTGGTGGCTGCCGTCCGGCGCTTGGCAGCAGGCTGTAGGCGGAAACGATACCCCCCCGAATGTGGCGGCCTTTCCATCTGATGGACCGGTGAGGGAAGCTGGGCAGCAGCTGCCCAGGTGTCAGATGGAGGCTAACGGAGGGAAAGCAGGGGACGAGGGGCAGGGTTTTCCTCTGATGGGACGGGACTTGCCGTGGCCTGAGTCGGCTCTCTTAGGGTGGGGCCAAAAGCAGAGGACCTTCCCATGGAGGGAGGAATGTCCCCTGACGGGATTCCTCCCAGTTAAGCTTGAGGCAAGGCTTGCGAGCAGAGAAACCGACTGCCTGATACGTCTGTGTCTTTTCAGGAATTTGAGCACTTCCTCCCGCACCAGGGAACATCTTGCGGCACCGCAGAGAAAGGCAGCTAGGGTGCCATACCATCCCCTTGCTATGCACAAAAGTCAGTTGCCGGGTGATGGGGCTGGGAAGGAATTTTGCCCATAAAATGCCGCTGGAATTGGCCAGTGGGCTTCTTGCCTTCCCTGTAGTAACAGTCATCCTAAGTTGGCTGTTGATGTATTACAGTTGTTCAGGAAATAGAGAAATGCTCCTTTTGACCATGTCACTTAAGTTATCTCCTGTGCTTGCTCCATTCTGTTTCTTCATCAGTGACCAAAGAGTAAAAATGTTATAAAAATCGTCAAGAGCATTGGTGTTGAAATACTGCCAAGAGTGGAGAAGGAAGAGAAATCAGTGCTGCTCTGTATGTCAGTCCATTGGGAGGCAGGCCTGGAGCCGAGGAGCAAATCCACCCGCGTTGGGACGGTGAGTCCTCTTCCCCCCTTCCCAGTGGACAGGGGGGATCACGCAGGTTCCTATCAGAAGACCCAGGGACCGTTTCCTCTCGCCCTGCTCACACGGAGCCCTTTCTCCCTCTCTCACTTTAGAGCACCTTTCATTCGTATCGGTCGTTGGGATGGTTTTGAAAGGAGAAGGAGCCAGGCCAGAGCAGGCAAAGGACTTGAGACCAGATGCAGCAGGCTTTGAGCCATGGAGAAGAGAGGATGGCAGCTTTTGTCACCCGCCCAGAAGAAGATGCACCCTCCTGATTTTCCTGTTTGTATAAAAGAGGTATTTGGCATCTCAAATAGCCAATGGGAATCATTATGGGCAAATGAGAAAGCTCATCTGCTTCCCACTCAGGAGCCCTAGTGTTGTAGAATTGAACTGAGCAGGAACACTTGTAAGAGGATATCCTCCTGAACGTGAAGAGAGTGCTAAAAGAATACTGAGTAATTAAGTAGCAGAACAACCCTTTAAAGAAATAAAAGAAATGCTCACAATATAGCTGTATAGAATGTAGATAGCTTGCTTAGTCCAGCTATTAATGAATGCTAGCTGGTACTCTTTGTATCTGAAGTGAAAGTTAGGTTTTATTTCTTAAGAAAACCAGTTTCTACATAAACTCAATCTTGAAGAGAGGGAAGCACGAGAGAGAGAGAGAGAGAGAGAGAGAGAGTCATTTAACTAACAATTGACCCAGTGGGAAACAGACACAGGGAGCGCCTGTGAAGGCCCTTCCCCTCATTTGTCTCTTGCCATCTGTCTAGTGACCAGAACAGCTGATATGTGCGAGCTTCTGGGTGAAGAATGGCGAGCGAAGACGTCTCCAAAACAGCAGAGACGACGACTGCGACTAAGACTGAAGTGTCAAGGCCAGCTCTGATTCCTTGGAAGGTGAACCCCCAGTTGCCCCAGGAGAGGAAATAACTACCAGCCAAGTGGCAACAGAAATCTTGAGTGCCCCATTGACCTGGTGGCTGGTGCCAAGATTCCAGTCGCCTGGATTTACCCACTTTCAGAGCCAGAGTGATCAACGTTGCAGGACTTCATTGAGAAAAATCTGAAGAGGAGGTTTCTAAGGGCTTCTTCCTCACCTGCAGCTGCTCCTGCCTTGGTTGTCAAGAAAAAAATCAGGGGAGCTCAGGATGTGTAATGACTACCAGCTGCTAAACCAGATCACCATCAGGAATCGCTACCCCCCGCCTCTCCTTTCCGAGCTCTTAGAGAGGTTACATGGCCCCAAAGTTTTTACCAAGCTCGACCTCTGTGGAGCTTACAACCTAGTGCATATCCAGAGTGGTGAGGAATAGAAGACCTCCTTTCGCACCCGCTATGGCCACTTTGAATACACATTCTCCTCTTCTCTTCTCTCTCTGACCATGAGAAGTATGTCAGTATGGTATTACAGTGCCTCAGGGAAAATCATTTTTGCCAAACTTGACACATGTGAATTTGAGAAGAAGACTATTGATTTCTTGGGTCAGCGCATTTCTTCGGATGGCGTCACCATGGATCCTGATAAAGTGAAAGCACTTCTGACTTGGCAACCACCACGCAGAACGAAGGATGTTCCGGGTTTGCTGGTCTTCGTCAATTATTATAGAACTTTTATACTGGCCTTTGACTCACCTATTGTGAAAGAAAACACCTTTCGTTTTGGATGAAGATACACAACAGGCTTTTGAAGCCTTAAAGACAGCTTGTGCATCAGAACCCATCCTGTGGCGTCCAGTCCCTGCACAACCCTTCATTGTAGAAACTGATGCTTCTGATGTGGCCATAGTGGTGGTGCTACTACAAGCTGGCCAGCATTCAACCACCTTGTTCCCATGTGCGTAGTCCTAATGGAAACTTACAACATCCTAACAGAACTAGTGGTCAGGTAAACCATGTAAACGGTATATACAGGTAGTCCTCGCTTAATGATCTCTCACTTAAGGACCATTCAAAGTTGCAATAGCCTTGGAAATGGTGCTTTACATGCCTGTTAAGCACTTCCAGCCACCATAAAACATTCCGCCGCCGGTCATGTGATTGTATAGCGGGTGCTTAACAACCGGCTTGCATTTATGACCAGTTGCCAAGTGCCCCACGATCATGTGATCGCCACTTGCAATCTTCTCTGCCGGCTTCCCCAGAAAGTCAGTGGGGAAGGTGACAGCATAGGTTGGAAGCAGAGGGGATGGAGGGGAAGATAAATCCATGGTGGCACTGCAGGAGCGAAGCTCAAATCTCCAGGATTTGGGCTCTGTTCCTGCAGCCTGACAAAGGGTGTCCCCTCCCCTCCCCACATGGAGGGGCACTCCTTCGTGGGGCTGCAGGAGCAAAGCTCAAATCTCCAGGATTTGGGCTCTGTTCCTGCAGCCTGACAAAGGGTGTCCCCTCCCCTCCCCACATGGAGGGGCACTCCTTCGTGGGGCTGCAGGAGCAAAGCTCAAATCTCCAGGATTTGGGCTCTGTTCCTGCAGCCTGACAAAGGGTGTCCCCTCCCCTCCCCACATGGAGGGGCACTCCTTCGTGGGGCTGCAGGAGCAAAGCTCAAATCTCCAGGATTTGGGCTCTGTTCCTGCAGCCTGCCAAAGGGTGTCCTCTCCCCTCCCTGCATGGAGGGGAACTCCGTGGGGCTGCAGGAGCGAAGCTCAAATCTTCAGGATTTGGGCTTCGTTCCTGCAGCCTGTCCACCCATGTCCCCTCCCCTCCCCGCATGGAGGGGAACTCCTTCGTAGGGCTGCAGGAGCAAAGCTCAAATCTTCAGGATTTGGGCTCCGTTCCTGTAACCTGCTGAACCATGTCCCCTCTCCTCCACCCATGAACTCCTTTGTGTGGCTTCAGGAGCGAAGCTCAAATCTTCAGGACTTGGGCTTCGTTCCTACAGCCTGCCAAAGGTTTCCCATCCTCTCCGTCCCCTTCGTTCCCTCCACTTCCAACCTTCCTTGTCGGCTTCCCCATTGACTTTCTGGGGCAGCCAGCAGAGAAGATTGAAAACGGTGATGACGTGATCGAGGGGCACTTGGCAACTGATTGTAAATGAGAGCCAGTTGCCAAGGACCCAAAATACAATGACATGACCATGGTGTGTGTGTGCGTTTGCGTGTGTGCGTGTGTGTGAGATGTTTTATGATGGCCAGAAGTGCTTAACAGGCATGTAAAGCACCCTTTCCAAGGCTATCATAATGTTGAATGGTTGTTCAGTGACCAATCTATAAGCGAGGATTACCTGTATCTACCGTTGACATGGTTTACCTGACCACGGTTTCAGATCGTGGCCCACAATTCATTGCTAAGTTTTGGCAAGAACTTTCCTAAGGTCTAGAGGTTGAGACCAACTTATCTTCTGTGTATCATCTGGATTTGGAGAGACAGATGGAACAGGTGAATCAGATTCTGGAGCAATATCTCAGATGTTTTTTTACCTACCAGCAAGACAACTGGGTAGACCTCCTAGCACAGCCAGAGTTTGCTTATAACAGTGCTCGGCATACCTCCAGCTAAATGATGCCATTCATGGCTAACTGTAGCTTGCACCTCCTATTCTTTCCACTGAGTTCACCAGCTTCTTCTGTTCCAGCCTTGGATCAGCTCTTGCGGGAACTGCAAGCAACTCATCAAGTTCTCCAAGATCAGTTACAAAAGGCCAAGGATGATTATAAATGGTTTGCTGAGCATCACTGCCAGGCAGGTCTACTGATAGCCATGGGGGACTTAGTGTGTGTTTCATTTAAGAAGCTTGCTACTCGTCAGCCGCCAAAGAAATTGGATCACCGCTTCCTGGGACCATTCCAAGTGGAAGCTGTCATCAACCCAGTTGCTTTCTGGCTTAAGCTACCCTCCAGTTTCTGTGTTCATCCTGTATTCCATTGTTCTTTGTTGGTTCCTGCTGCACCTCCCAACCCTCATTGTTCCTCCACACTGGCCCCACCACCCATTGTGGTGGAAAGGGAACCTGAATATGAGGTAGCCCACATTCTGAACTCACGGGTCCTTCGGGACCACCTCCAGTATCTGGTGGATTGGAAGGGCTATGGACCATAGCAGCGTTCCTGGGAAGATGATGATGTTTATGCTCCCTGCCTCACACACCTGTTCCATTAACAGTACCTGGAGAAGCCCAGGCCTCAATCTGCAGGAGAGGAGGGCCCTGAGGTGGGGGATAGTGTCATGGCCAGCTCAGACTCCTTGGAAGATGACGAGGAGTTACAGAAGAGTCATCAGCCTGAGGGGATTCAGCTGAAAGAGCCTCTAAGTTAAGCTGGTTGAGCTTTGGTGGACTGGATATTTTGGGTGTGAGGGAGTACGATTGTTCGGTCAAAGCTTTTTGCCACTAGAGTTCTGTTTAAAAGCCTTTTTAGTAAATCTATAAAACTTACCTGCGTGTCAGTGATTTCCACGGGCCGGGACCGGACACGAAGGACCAGCGAGTAGTCCGGTCCCACAGAACCTCTCCGGATAAGGAGAGGATGGGAGATCACCCACTTCTGCTCTGGATGGCTGCTCCATGCGAGGAGACCCCAGGACAGCGGTTTCTCATGGGTTTGAGCACTGGGAGGTGAAGGGAGCCATTATGCTCTCATCCATGGCGGAGCACGTTTTGGTGCCTTCGGCAACAATCTTGGCACCTTCAAAAAGATTAGGAGGAGTCTCTCACAGTGTTCCTGTTGGTCCCCCAAATTTCCTTCTGTGGTGTTCTTCAAAGCCAGGCACCCAACTCGAAGGGGCCTCAGAGCTATTCAAGTGAACTAAGGCCAGAGTGAAGCCCGAAGGTCTCAGGTCACATTCTCGCTCAGTCCTTCCCTTCCAAAGAATGCATTGGTGCTCTGGTTTCCTTTCTGGTCTGCCAGGCAATTTCTCTAGTCGTGGCTACTTGCTGATAGTAAAAGATGGCCTCCTTTGCCCCATGCACAAGAAGATTCCCACTAGTAAGACTGGCTTGGAGCACCCTAAACTGTACAGAAAATGTCAACATTGTAGTTGGTTAATACCACTCAACCACTAAAAGTTGTTCTCTGCAGCACCTCCAATGCCCTTTAGATTTGGTATGAAAAAGCAGACACTCAAGACTACTTCCTATCACTAGATAGCAGTGTGATGATTGCCTTACTCTAAATAAAACTCTCAGACTCAAAATGTCAATTCAGGTTCTGGATTTATTTAGAAAAGAGTGCAAACAGCTAAAAAGCTGAGAATGAGAAAAGCGCGCCTAAACTCAAACTAAATAGCGTCTTTGCAAACAACACCCCACCCCCTCCCTCACATACAGTTCGCCCCACATTCCCAGGTGCTCCTAACGAGCTCTGTTGATCAAGGGGCAAAAAGACCTTGACATTTCAGAGATAGCCTAAAGACATTCCTCCTGGCACAGTCCAGCGCGTCTCCTGTACAAGGCTCTCAGCAGCACCCTCCCAGCCCGAACACCTATCAGCACCTTGGCAAGCGAACCGTTACGATGTAGACAAACACCGGAACGGTGAACATGACAAGCAGCTTCATTTCTTCCTTTTATATGAAAGGTGCGTACTCACCATTTCTTTTCACAAGCACACAGATGGCACTGAAGTCAATGAATCAGCCCGAGCAGGTTTGCATTTGGATGATTACCCTTTAGATACTGAAACTGTGTGCCAATTTCCTTCTTTCAATTACATGTGAACAGATTGACTTGTTTGTTTGTTTGTTTGTTTGTTTGCCTTTTAGTTCTCTTAACACCTTTGCCTTGGGTTTGGTGCTAGGATGCCTTCTCACTACAAATGTTGTTTTACAACCACACTGTTATTGCACAATAATGGTCAGCAGAAGGCCTTCTGTGAGAAAGAAACGGTTTCACATATTCAGTTCTGCAGTTGGCATAGCTAGTCCCAACACTGGCCTCTCCTGGGAAGGCCCCCCGATCATTGGCAGAACTCGGCTGTCTCAGAGTTGTTGGCGATACTCCCTGATGGCTGGCTAGTTTCTTAAGGCAACAAAAGGAGGCTAGAAGAGTGGGAAAGCGCTCTACAGATGCAAGCAGGAAGCAGCAGCAGTAGTCATTTTATTGTTCATACAACTGTAATTATGTCACAGGAAAGATGCTGGCGCAAGACAAATGGCATTTCTCACCTGGTTGCCTTCTGATTTCAGAAAAAGTATTGTAAAACAGCTTTGGTAAATGTTGGCCTGGCACCTATGGTCTCTTTGTTAAAAAACTTGTCAAAAAATAAGGCTTAATTCAAGTGTTTATAATAGTTTGACCCAAGAGTGCCTGAAGGACTTAAGTGCGTAGAGAATTAGACGTTCCTCCTTCATGGGGTGATACAGGCCTGATGGGAACACGCTTGGGGTAAAACTGGGCTTTGGTTGTGCCATACAAGCCAAAATGTGGCCAAACTGATTTCTGGAAGGAGTATTTTATATAGGAATCATACAATAACATCCAATCTATCTCCAACCTTTCCATTTTGGTAAGATGGTGGAGAAGGTGGTGGGCCTGCATTCCAGAAGGCCCCGGGAGCATTGGATTATCTGGGCCCTTTTTGTCTAGCTTTCAGGCCCAGCTCTAGTGCTGAGGCAGCATTGATTGAAGTAGTGGATGACCTCTGGTAGGACCAGAACAGGGGCAACCCTGCTGGCCAAGGACTTATTAGTTTCAAATGCATACTGTAAATCTCTCATCTCAAATGGGGAAACCTCCTGGTTGTTTATTTCTATTTCTTGTTAGGCTTCTTTTGAAAGGAGAGGCAGACAGGCCAGAACAGGTGGATGCAGCAGGCTTTGAGTCATGGAAGAGAGAGGATGGCAGCTTTTGTCATGGCAGCCCCCACTCCTGCATTACTCTGCATCTCAGATGAGCCACTGGTGGCCTTCTTGGGCTTCTTACATCGCCACCAATGTCCAGGCTGGCTGGCGGAGAGGGGAGGTGGCTTTGAATGACATGAGAGAGGCTGCCCTGTCCCTCTTGTATGCCCCCCCAAACATCCAATCTATCTCCAACCTTTCCATTTTGATAAGATGGTTCTCATGATCACCGTTGCGATGTTCACTCCATCGTAACGCTTCGCATGCCAGAGTGTTGATGGATGTTCCTGGCTGGGAGGGTGCTGCTGATAAACCTTGTACGGGGAGATGTGTAGGGCTGTGCCAGGAAGGAATGTCTTTGGGTTATCTCTTAAATGTCAAGGTCTTTTTGCCCGTTGATCAGCAGAGCTCGTTAGGAGTACCTGGGACTGTGGGATTGTTCTATATGCAGGGGGGGGGGATCGTTGTTGGAAACGGAGCTATTTAGTTTGAGTTTAGGTGCGCTTTTCTCATTCTCAGCTTTCTTTCTGTTTGCACCTTATTCTAAATAAACCAGACCTTAAACTTAGATTTGGAGTCTGAGCTTTTTATTTGAGTAGGGCAGTCGTTACATAAAGCTGAGAATCATTCCATGAACAAACCTCGCTAGTCTCTACCAAGGAATTTTTCTTGAGAGAGAAGAAGTTAGCGATGGCAGAATTGGGGAAGGAGTCGACGGGATTTGGGGGGCGACCAGACAGCTGTTGGAGACGGCGTTCCTGAGCAGGGACTCGGGCCCCCTCCCATCCCACCCTGCACCCCATTCCAGAGATCCAACCTCTAGCCCGGAGGAGAGGGAACCGACGGACAAAGGGCTCGCCGAACACCAACAGTTCCTGTGGGGTGCCCTGGCAGACCCCCGGCCGGGGACGTCTCGCACCACATGGAAACTGCGATGCCCACTGACTCCTGAAAGAGAGTCCACAAAAGTGTCGGGAAGTCAGCGACCTGAAGGGCCGGGGCTGGAGGACTCTACCACGTCAGATAGGATCAGAGTCCTTGAATCCAAGATCGAATCCATGGAGTACATGCTACGCTCACTTTCAACCGCAGTGAGTGACCTGGTAAAGGTCGTTGGCGGTCCGGGGGCAGCAAGGGGTCCCAGCGTCCCACCAACCCCATCGCCAGCTCCGAGGGGAAGGGGCCGGCCAAGGGACTTTTCCCCAGCTCTCCGTGGTTCCACTCCGGTGGTAGTTACCCCGGCTCGTCCACCGGTTGGGGTGCCTCCGAGCGGCGGGGTAGCCAAGGACTTTTCAGTGAAGTTTGATGGTGACCCCACAAACTTGTCATTCTTCCTCAACAATGCGATGAACTATATGCAACAATATGGACATTGTTTTAGCTCAGAAGGGGCTAAAATTACAGCTATTGCCACTAAACTGAAGGGCAGAGCAGCTGACTGGTATGTCCAGTTATGCGAATCAAGAGCCCCAGCGCTGACCGCATTTGATTCCTTTCTAGCCGCTTTGAAACGGTATTTTGAGGATCCCCTGGCTAAGGAAAGGGCTAAGGATGCTCTGAATGAACTGGTTCAGGGACAAAAATTGGTTGCTGATTATGCCCTTGAATTTAAAGTTTTGGCAGGGAAAGTTCCCGAATGGTCGGAGGCTACCTTGATCGAGAAATTTAAGGATGGCCTCAATTGGGAGGTGTTGCGATGGGCACTGCGCAGAGACGATCCAGACTCCCTGCATGATTGGATCTGTCTGGCCGGGAAGGCTGAGCGTGCCCAGCGCACCTTTATGCGAGCTACAAAAGGAGACAAGCCGCCCTGCAGTGCGAAGGGGCCGAGGATGCAGTCGGACTCCAGCTGGGCTGAGGAAAGGCAACGCCGTTTCACCCGGGGCCAGTGCATCAAGTGTGGCAAACCAGGCCACCACTCAGCGGACTGTCAAAAAGCTAAGGCAGCGGATCGCCCCTCTAAACCAACCCAAAAGGTACCCCAAAAGGCACCTAACCCCCCTAGCCGGCTGGCGGGGGTGCTGGCGCCCGTGGACGAAGAGGATGAGCTATACTTTACAGGAGACGCTTTGGTCGCCCTGGAGCAGCCGGCGGGAAACGCCTTCCACCTGCCTTAAACAGCGCTGCTGGGCAGGTGGTGGAGAATGGGCGCGATACCAACATGGTGAGTGCTGATTGCCCCATCCTAGCTGTAAAAATCCAGTTGACCTATCGATCCAAGACCGTCGACGTGTGGGCTTTGGTCGATTCAGGGTGTTCCAGATGTTTAATCCATCCCGACCTGGTTGCTGCTTTGGTCTTGCCCTGCTCCCCTCTCCCTAAACCGCTGATTTTTCAGCAGCTCGATGGTTCCACGGTGGGAGGAGGTCCAGCCACCCAGTTTACTGGGGAGGTTACGCTGCAAATGGGCACACACATCGAACTGATCCAGTTCATAGTTACCCCAGTGGGCAATCCTTTGGTTGTTTTGGGGATCCCCTGGCTAACCGAGCACAACCCTTACGTTAATTGGAAAACCCGTACTCTAACGTTTGAGGATGGTTTCTACCAAGCTCCCGTTGTGGGGAGATCCCTAACTTTGGCTGCGGGGAGGGCTGAAATTGTTGACTCGCAAGCTCCTGCTCCCCCCCTGGAGGGACTGCCGGCAAGGTACTTGGACTTTGCTGACGTCTTCGGGGAGGAGGAGGCTGACCAGTTGCCCCCCCCCCCCCATCGCAAGACTAACTCTGCCATTGAACTTCTTCCCGACGTTCCCTTACCCAAGCCGAAGATTTATCCTATGACCAAGAAAGAACTTGAGGCGTTACGGGAGTTCATTGATAAAAACCTGGCTAGGGGTTTTATTGAACCGGCTAACTCCCCGGTTGGGGCTCCCGTTTTATTCCGTGAGAAAAAGGATGGCACCCTAAGACTGTGCATGGACTATCGGGGGTTAAATTCCGCCTCCCTCTCAAACAAGTACCCTCTGCCTCTCGTAAAAGACATGTTAGCTCATTTGTCCACTGGTAGAATTTTTTCCAAGCTTGACCTTCGCGAGGCATACTACCGCATTCGCATTCGGGAGGGGGATGAATGGAAAACTGCTTTTAATTGCCCCTTGGGTTCGTTTCAATATAAGGTTCTTCCTTTTGGCCTTGCAGGGGCCCCAGGGGTTTTTATGCAACTCATTAATGAGGTGTTACATGAACATTTGTTTAAGGGCGTGTTGGTTTATTTGGATGATGTTCTCATCTACACCAAAATGGAGAAGGAGCACGAAAAGCTCCTTACACAGGTTCTCACCAAGCTCCGGAACGCTGAGCTGTACGCTAAGCTTTCTAAATGTGAATTCCATAAGTCTCGCTTAGATTCCTTGGGCTACAGGGTTTCTGACCAAGGCATTGAAATGGATCCTGTGAAGGTGCAGGCGGTTCTCAACTGGGAGCGCCCACGCACCCGTCGCCAACTTCAAAGTTTTTTGGGGTTCGCTAACTTTTACAGATCCTTTGTCCAGGGGTTCGCGGAGATTGCTCTGCCCCTGACTGATTTATTGCGCACCAAAGGGGTCGGGGAGACGCGCAAAGTGAAAAACCCGGGGGCCGTGCTCAATTGGACTCCTGCCTGTCAGGCTGCCTTTGATCAGTTAAAACCCTTTTTACAGCGGAGCCCATTCTATCCCACCCTGACCCTGAGCGGCCTTCCGTTGTTCAAGTTGATGCTTCTGATTTTTCTATTGGAGCTATTTTGTTGCAGAAGGATTCTGCTGGGCTTTTGAAGCCTTGTGCCTATCTCTCCCGTAAGTTTTCTGAAACGGAGAGATGCTGGCATGTTTGGGAAAAGGAGGCTTTTGCGGTTAAAGCTGCGTTGGAAGCTTGGCGTCACCTTTTGGAGGGGGCTACTTCCCCTTTTGAGGTTTGGACGGATCACCGCAACCTAGAAGCGCTCCGCACGCCCAGGCATCTCAGCCCAAAACAGATACGCCGGGCTCAGTTTTTTAGCCGTTTTAATTTTTAACTTAAGTTTATCCCGGGCAAGAAGAATTTTTTGGCTGATGCACTTTCCCGCTTGCCACAGGATGCAGAGCCTATCTCCGATGTTATTGGGACTGTGCTCACGGAGCCACAATTGGGTTTGGTCGCTGTCCCCAGGAGCCGCGCTCGGGGGCAGCCCCCTCCCTCCTCGCAAACGGCTCCGGTGCAGCGCTCTCGTGCCCGCAGGCATCCCCAAATGCCTGGTGGGTTGCGGGCAACTTTTGTCTCAGCTTTGAAGTCTGATCCCTGGCTTCTGGCTAACCCTGACAAGGTTTCCCTTGAGCACGACCTAGCTTGGGTGGGGGGGCGTTGATATGTGCCTGACTCTCAACGAGCTACAATACTTGCCTGTTCTCATGACAGCAAACAAGCTTGTCATTTTGGTTTTCTCAAATCCCTCCATTTGGTTTGGCTGCAATGTTGGTGGCCCTCCTTGAGAAAGGATGTCAAGGCTTATGTCGCTTCCTGCCCTGTCTGCGCTATGTCTAAGCGACTGTCAGGTAAACCCCAGGGGCTATTGCAGCCTGTGGCTGACCCTTCTCGCCCTTGGGAAGAAATCTCCATGGATTTTATTGTGGACTTGCCTCCCAGTCAGAAGAAGACTGTCATTTGGGTGGTCAAAGACTATTTTTCTAAGCAGGCCCACTTTGTTCCCTGTGCGTCCATTCCATCGGCTCAACAGCTGGCGAAACTCTTTTTGGTGCACGTCTACCGCCCCCACGGCTGCCCCTCTCGTTTGGTGACCGGTAGGGGCACACAATTTACCTCGCGCTTTTGGCGGGCTGTTTTGAAACTCATTGGCACCGAACAGGCATTGTCAACCTCTTGGCATCCCCAGACTGACGGATCTACGGAGGTCCTTAATGGCACCCTAGAGCAATTTCTTCACTCTTACATCAATTATCACCAGCATGACTGGGTTGATTTGCTCCCTTTTGCTGAGGTCGCTTACAATAACGCAGTGCACCAAAGCACTGGTCAACCCCCCTTTCGGGTTGTTTCAGGGTGGGATTTTGTGCCAATCCCTGAGTTTCCCCAACCTCCTGGCCCGGCTGTGGCGGCCTGTGACTGGGGTTCTCGGCTTGTTGATTCCTGGCCCTTCATTAAAACCGCTCGACAAGATGCCCAGGCTTCCTATAAGCTCCATGCTGACCGGCATCGCCGCCAACAGCCGTCTTTTCGCGTTGGGGACCTGGTCTATCTCTCTACCAGATTTATCAAGTCTCCTCAGCCTTCTAAGAAGCTGGCCCCTAAGTTTATTGGTCCCTTTCCTGTTACTGCTATTATCAATCCTGTCACTGTTCGTTTGGATCTGCCTCATAATTTCAAGCGTTTGCACCCTGTTTTTCACTGCAGCTTGCTCAAGCCTGCCCAGGACTCCTCTCGTTGGCATCAATGACCTCCTCCCCCTCCGCCTGTCATGATTGACGGCCAGCAGCACTTCGAGGTCGAGGAGATTCTCGACACTCGCAGGCTTCAGGGGTCTCTTCACTATTTAGTTAGCTGGAAGCATTTTCCCCATCCTGAAAGGGTCGCTGCGCGCGATGTCCTCGCACCTGATTTAATCCACGCTTTTCATGTTGCCTACCCTTCTAAACCTTCTGCCTGATTTTTGTCGGGGGGGCAGTATGTCATGATCACCGTTGCGATGTTCGCTCCATCGTAACAGTTCGCATGCCAGAGTGTTGATGGGTGTTCCTGGCTGGCAGGGTGCTGCTGATAAACCTTGTACGGGGAGATGTGTAGGGCTGTGCCAGGAAGGAATGTCTTTGGGTTATCTCTTAAATGTCAAGGTCTTTTTGCCCGTTGATCAGCAGAGCTCGTTAGGAGTACCTGGGAACGTGGGATTGTTCTATATGTGGGGGGGGGGGATCGTTGTTGGAAACGGAGCTATTTAGTTTGAGTTTAGGCGCGCTTTTCTCATTCTCAGCTTTCTTTCTGTTTGCACCAAATTCTAAATAAACCAGACCTTAAACTTAGACTTGGAGTCTGAGCTTTTTATTTGAGTAGGGCAATCGTTACAATGCTGGAGAAGGTGGTGGGCCTGCATTCCAGAAGGCCCCGGGAGCATTGGATTATCTGGGCCCTTTTTGTCTAGCTTTCAGGCCCAGCTCTAGTGCTGAGGCAGCATTGATTGAAGTAGTGGATGACCTCTGGTAGGACCAGAACAGGGGCAACCCTGCTGGCCAAGGACTTATTAGTTTCAAATGCATACTGTAAATCTCTCATCTCAAATGGGGAAACCTCCTGGTCGTTTATTTCTATTTCTTGTTAGGCTTCTTTTGAAAGGAGAGGCAGACAGGCCAGAACAGGCGGATGCAGCAGGCTTTGAGTCATGGAAGAGAGAGGATGGCAGCTTTTGTCATGGCAGCCCCCACTCCTGCCATTACTCTGCATCTCAGATGAGCCACTGGTGGCCTTCTTGGGCTTCATACATCACCACCAACATCCAGGCTGGCTGGCGGAGAGGGGAGGTGGCTTTGAATGACATGAGAGAGGCCGCCCTGTTCCTCTTGTATGCCCCCCCAAACTGTTCAACCCCAGGCCCCCGCGCAGGGAAAAAGAAGAGAATTCTCCCCTGAGCAGACAGGACTCGGACCCCGCTAAGTGGTGGGCAAGAGATAGCAGGCTGTGCTGGCCCGAAGGGGAAAGGAAGGTCAGATTGCCCAAGAGGCCCAGCAGAGAAGCAAGGCGGCATCTCTGGCCCCTCTCTGTGCTTTGTGCCACGCGTGATTGTGCTTTTGCGCTGCACACGAACAGACAGCTTGCCACACGAAAGGCAGAGGCCAAAGGCCACCAAGAGAGTCAGCCACTGGGCTGCCCGGCCACTCCTGGCCACCAGACAGCAGCCATTCTTGGGTAGGTACAAAAGGTGGCCAATGGGGATGTTTTCCCGGTTGCCAAGGGAACAAGACTCAGCAAACCTTTAAAGCCACAGGCCAACCCCCAGGCTGCTCATTCCCATTGTGGCTTTGCCTGCCAGCTGGCAGACACTACTCTGGACCTCGCTTGCTGGTTGCTAATCGTTGCACCACGAATCCCTTTCCCTGCAGAGCCATCCAGCCTCTGCTATGGCGCTACGGAGGCTATTCAGAGTAAGCGAGGCCCGCAGGGCCCCCAAGAAACTGGGAAGGGGGAGAAAGTCACGGGCCTCGAACCTCTCCCCCTGGCTCAAGTCTCTTTCTCTGCTCCCCTCTCCATACAGAACATCTTGAAAAGCTGTCCGTTTTCATGTTGTGCGAGGAACACGGTGGAAGACCTTCCTGTGCCACCTGCCAGGTACCGGGTCCTTCTCCCAAAACCCAGACTCGGCGGGGCACCATTGACAGGCCACAAGAGTCTGCAGGAGCCCAAGACCGCTGCCTGCCCACAAGGGGCTTGCAGGGGAAAAAAAGGCCGACTGACTGACTGGCTGGTCTTGGAAAGGGGAGGCAGAGGTAGCTGGATGTTCTTTCATGTCTCACCTTCTTCCTCCGGTCAGGACCCAAGTGGCACAGAGACGAATCGAGCGGGAAAGCTCTCATGATAGGGTCACCACTTCCACCTCAGGGGTAAGGAGGGTTTGGCAACGTGGCCAGTGGGACTTCATGCCTCAAGTCTTGGGGGGCGGGAGGAATTCCTGCCTGGGCAGCCCAGCCAAGCTGGCAAACTCGAGGACAACAGACCATTGGATTCCTGGAAAAACCTTTACGGCTTGGAGGGCAAGGGAACAACCTTTGGGGAGCCTTTCCAGGCAATCCTCCCGCCCCACTCGCGAAATTCTCCCTGGCACAATTGAGGCGCAGCCTCTCTGATCCTGCTCCTGACGCTCCCCCCCCTCCTGGGTTGAGGAGCCTCTTCCTCAATGGTCCCACTTTTTCCTCCTCTATTGTCCCTGCCATCTGCAAAGGGCATCCGAGGGCAGAGAGCGGCAGCGGACCCATCTGCCTCTACTCTGCCCTCCGTTCCTGGCTTCTCCCTGCCCCTGGTGCAAGATTTCAAATGGGTGGTTTGTAAGGTAGCTGCCAGATGTCAGGTCACAGCAGGTGGAGGGACATCCAGTGACAAAATCGTGAACGAGGAAGGGGCTGAGTGCCTAAGCTTCGCCCTTTTCCTTACCCCCTCTGAGGCAAAAGGAGAGAGGGAGGCATCTTCCAAACAGTGTCAAAGACTTTGTGAACAGTTGCCAAGTGCCCAGCCATGAGTATAGCCTGTTTGGAGAACAGCAGGTCCTTATTCTGGAAGCAGCATCCTCTTAACCTAAGGCCTCTGAAGACCTCTTCCTAGGGGGCTGAAATTGCGCCCTAGGCTTTAGCCATCCAATTGGGATGCAGAGAGCTTTGGATTTATGCCTCAATAAGAACAAATGTCATTTACAGGATTCGATGGAAGTCCAGGGGGCCTCCAGGAACCAGAGCCTGGAGGATGTGGAGTCCATTCTCAACTTGGCAAGGTACCTGCTCTCAGTTGATTCTGAAGCCCCAAGAAAACCAAGTCCTTCTCCCAAAACCCAGACTCGGCGGGCCACCTTTGACGGGCCACAAGAGTCTGCAGGAGCCCAAGACCGCTGCCTGCCCACAAGGGGCTTGCGGGGGGAAAAAAGGCCAACTGACTGACTGGCTGGGCTTGGAACGGGGAGGGAGAGCTAGCTGGATGTTCTTTCATGTCTCACTTCTTCCTCCGGTCAGGTCCCAAGAGACACAGAGAATGGTCAAGGAGCAGGAGAGCTCTCACGATGGGGTCACTGCTTCTACTTCAGGGGTAAGGAGGGTTTGCCAACGTGGCTGGTGGCAGTTCATGCCTGAAGGCCTGGGGGCCGGGGAGGAATTGTCACCTGGGCAGCCTGGCCAGGCTGGCAAACTCCAGGACAACAGACCCTTGGATTCCTGGGAAGACCTTTACGGCTTGAAGGACAAAGGAACAAACTTTGGAGAGCCTTTCCAAGCAATCCTCCCGCCCCACTCGCGAAATTCTCCCGGGCACAATTGAGGCACAGCCGCTCTGAACCTCCTCCTGACGATCCTGCCCTGCTGGGTTGAGGAGCCAGTGACATCCAGTGACAAAATGGTGAACGAGGAAGGGGCTGAGTGCCTAAGCATCGCCCTTTCCCTTACCCCCTCTGAGGCAAAAGGAGAGAGGGATGCATCTTCCAAACAGTGTCAAAGACTTTGTGAACGGTTGCCAAGTGCCCAGCCATGAGTATAGCCTGTTTGGAGAACAGCAGGTCCTTATTCTGGAAGCAGCATCCTCTTAACCTAAGGCCTCTGAAGACCTCTTCCTAGGGGGCTGAAATTGCGCCCTAGGCTTTAGCCATCCAATTGGGATGCAGAGAGCTTTGGATTTATGCCTCAATAAGAACAAATGTCATTTACAGGATTCGATGGAAGTCCAGGGGGCCTCCAGGAACCAGAGCCTGGAGGATGTGGAGTCCATTCTCAACTTGGCAAGGTACCTGCTCTCAGTTGATTCTGAAGCCCCAAGAAAACCAAGTCCTTCTCCCAAAACCCAGACTCGGCGGGCCACCTTTGACGGGCCACAAGAGTCTGCAGGAGCCCAAGACCGCTGCCTGCC
This sequence comes from Candoia aspera, assembly GCF_035149785.1. Classification (NCBI taxonomy): domain Eukaryota; kingdom Metazoa; phylum Chordata; class Lepidosauria; order Squamata; family Candoiidae; genus Candoia; species Candoia aspera. The sequence goes on along the minus strand of NC_086154.1, from coordinate 167,157,439 downwards.
CACAAGGGGCTTGCGGGGGGAAAAAAGGCCAACTGACTGACTGGCTGGGCTTGGAACGGGGAGGGAGAGCTAGCTGGATGTTTTTTCATGTCTCACTTCTTCCTCCGGTCAGGTCCCAAGAGACACAGAGAATGGTCAAGGAGCAGGAGAGCTCTCACGATGGGGTCACTGCTTCTACTTCAGGGGTAAGGAGGGTTTGCCAACGTGGCTGGTGGCAGTTCATGCCTGAAGGCCTGGGGGCCGGGGAGGAATTGTCACCTGGGCAGCCTGGCCAGGCTGGCAAACTCCAGGACAACAGACCCTTGGATTCCTGGGAAGACCTTTACGGCTTGAAGGACAAAGGAACAAACTTTGGAGAGCCTTTCCAAGCAATCCTCCCGCCCCACTCGCGAAATTCTCCCGGGCACAATTGAGGCACAGCCGCTCTGAACCTCCTCCTGACGATCCTGCCCTGCTGGGTTGAGGAGCCAGTGACATCCAGTGACAAAATGGTGAACGAGGAAGGGGCTGAGTGCCTAAGCATCGCCCTTTCCCTTACCCCCTCTGAGGCAAAAGGAGAGAGGGATGCATCTTCCAAACAGTGTCAAAGACTTTGTGAACGGTTGCCAAGTGCCCAGCCATGAGTATAGCCTGTTTGGAGAACAGCAGGTCCTTATTCTGGAAGCAGCATCCTCTTAACCTAAGGCCTCTGAAGACCTCTTCCTAGGGGGCTGAAATTGCGCCCTAGGCTTTAGCCATCCAATTGGGATACAGAGAGCTTTGGATTTATGCCTCAATAAGAACAAATGTCATTTACAGGATTCGATGGAAGTCCAGGGGGCCTCCAGGAACCAGAGCCTGGAGGATGTGGAGTCCATTCTCAACTTGGCAAGGTACCTGCTCTCAGTTGATTCTGAAGCCCCAAGAAAACCAAGTCCTTCTCCCAAAACCCAGACTCGACGGGCCACCTTTGACGGGCCACAAGAGTCTGCAGGAGCCCAAGACCGCTGCCTGCCCACAAGGGGCTTGCGGGGGGAAAAAAGGCCAACTGACTGACTGGCTGGGCTTGGAACGGGGAGGGAGAGCTAGCTGGATGTTCTTTCATGTCTCACTTCTTCCTCCGGTCAGGTCCCAAGAGACACAGAGAATGGTCAAGGAGCAGGAGAGCTCTCACGATGGGGTCACTGCTTCTACCTCAGGGGTAAGGAGGTTTTGCCAACGTGGCTGGTGGCAGTTCATGCCTGAAGGCCTGGGGGCCGGGGAGGAATTGTCACCTGGGCAGCCTGGCCAGGCTGGCAAACTCCAGGACAACAGACCCTTGGATTCCTGGGAAGACCTTTACGGCTTCGAAGGCAAAGGAACATCCTTTGGAGGGCCTTTCCAAACAATCCTCCTGCCCTACTCACATAATTCTCCCTGGTACAATGAAGGCACAGCTGCTCTGAACCTCCTCCTGATACTGACCCCCCTTCCTGAGTTGAGGAGTCTCTTCCTCAATGGTCCTGCTTCTTCCTCCATTTTCCCCGCCATCTGGAAAAGGCATCTGAGAGCAGGGTCCGGCAGTGGGCCCATCTGCTTCTACTTCGACCTCTGTGCTTGGCTTCTTCCCGCCCTCAGTGCAAGTTTCCAGATGGGTGGTTTGTCAAGGAGCTGCCTGATGTCAGGTCACAGCTGGTTGAAGGACATCCATTGAGAAAATGGTGATCAAGGAAGGGGCTGAGTGCATAAGCATCCCCCTTTTCTTGACCCCCTCCAAGGTGAAGGAGGGAGGGATGCGACTTCCAAATGGTGGAAGAGTCTTTGATTATGCCTGAATAGAAACAAATGTCATTTGCAGGATTCAATGGAAGTCCAGTGGGCCTCGAGGACCCAGAGCCTGGAAGATGTGGACTCCGTCTCCGATTTGGCAAGGTAGCTGCTCTCAGCTGATTCTGAAGCCCCCAAGAAGAGGCTGCAGTACCGTCCCACAGAAAAAAGGCTATGAGAAATGTCTGCTGAGGGGAGGGATAGATTTCTATGGGATGCACGCTCAACCCCCTGGACAGGAAGCCTTTCTCTTCTCTCCTTAATGGGATGGGGGGCCATTTGGGGCAAAAGGGGGACCAGACGATGAAGGCACCTGGGCAGGGAGTGCATGCTTAAAGCACAGGAAAGTAAGCAAGCTTCTGATTGTCCAAAGCCTAACGTTACAGGAGACAGCCCAAAAGGAAAAGGGAGGGGTGGGGAAAGGAAAACAAGGACCCTCCCATCCCACCCTCTGGCCCAGCCGGTCGCAAGGGCTGCTGCTTGGCTGACTGGGGAGGGCCCAAAGCCTGTTTGAGCTGCCACATAAGGGAGGTTCACCTCCTTTCCTTCTCAGCATCTGCTTCTGATAAAAGAAAGAAGGACTCAGGTCAACCCCCTTGGCAGGCCAGCCGACAGGCTCCTTAGAGCATCCATGTGGCCGCTCTTGAAAGAGGGCCCACAGCTAGTTCTGATCTCTGGGCCCTTCAATCTCTCCCCAGTGATGATGAACCGGAGCAGAAGAGGCAGGGGCTCTACACGATAGAGGAGGTCTCCACCCCATCAGTAAGTTGTGACCAGCTCCTCACCCTTGCAACGGCAGAAGCCCTGTCTCTGCGGGTTTGAAGTTAGGTCAGCAGATGGAACGGTGCTGGAGGCCGAGGTGCTATTTATGGACACGCTCTGGCAAGGACAGGCTACCCATCAGAAGCGTGCTCCTGCTCCCTCTTTTCCTCCTTCAACCTCCCTCTGCTGCTTTGCATCGCCCAGTGCTGCCAGATACCTGGCGGTTCCAACCAGTCAAGACAGAGGGGGAACTCTGCAAGGCTGCCATTTAGCTCACGGAGGGGTTTGGAAAAGGGGTCAGCAAAGAAAGGGCAAAGTGTCCTTGGTGCTCCTTTTTCTACCGAAAACTTCACACGGGTAAACCGAGGACATGTTGCTTCTTCCAATTGGTACAATATTTTTTCCAATATGGTTGCCAGATGCCCCTGACCTTGAGTTGCCTCCCTTAGTCAACATGGCCAGCCCTCGTTCGACAAACTGAAACTGAGAACCCCAAATCCTCTCTTATTTTCCCAAGTGGGGACTAACCCCCTTTAGCCCTGTATTCAGTTGAAGAAGATTTGGGTTGTCATTTTAGGATTCATCAGAAGAATCGCTGCCCTCAAGGAAGACCAGCAGCCTGGGGGATGTGAAGTGGGAAAGGCGTCCTAATCCATCGAGGTAGGCAGCACCTCGGAGAGTGAAGATGTTGTGGCAGCTTCCCCAAGAGGAAGGGTTCAAAGGGTTTGGGGCCTGCACAGGCTGATGAATCTGGAATGAAGGGTGACTCACTGAGTGGTTTTTTGTTTCTCCTGCTTGTCTGAAGATCTCTCTTTAAAATTATTATACCCAAATGTGTTTTGAAAGTGAGGTTTTCGTCGAACCCAGTGCCCTCAAAGGCTCTACTGTGGCTGTGAGGTAGATTTCTCTTCCTGGTCTCCCAGCCGCTTCACTCCTGAGTCGACCGCAAGGATCACCAATTCCTGTGGTCTCCTCATGTGGAGCAGCCATACAGAATGCAGGTGGGCAATCGTTCGGTCACTCCATATACAAAGAGGCTCTGCTGACCTGGACTTGTCGCTGGGCCACCGGTCTGTGCTGGAACGCCGTCTCCGCTTGCTCAGAGATGTCTTACTTTGCTGTAGTCCCCACGTGGAAGCCAGAGGGGAGGTGGCTTTGAATGAGAGGCTGCCCCAGCCCTCTTGTACGCCTCCCCCAATCTCTGTCACTACTTTCGGACCCTGGACCCCCACATTGGGATAAACAAGGGAAATTCTCCCCAGCCCCTGCTAAGAGGTGGGCAAGAGATACCAGGCTGTGCTGGCCTGAAGGGGAAAGGAAGGTCAGATTGCCCAAGAGGCCCAGCAGAGAAGCAAGGCGGCATCTCTGGCCCCTCTCTGTGCTTTGTGCCACACGTGATTGTGCTTTTGCGCTGCTCACGAACAGACAGCTTCCCACACGAAAGGCAGAGGCCAAAGGCCACCAAGAGAGTCAGCCACTGGGCTGCCCGGCCACTCCTGGCTCCGAGAGAACCGCCATCCTTGTGTAGGTTCAAAAAGTGGGCCTTGGCGATGTTTCCCTGGGGGCGGAGAGAACGAGGCTCCAAGCCTGCCCATAAAGTGCCTAGGTCAGTGGGCACCAGGGTGGAAGACCTTCCTGTGCTGTTGCCAGGTTCCAAGTCCTTCTCCCAAAACCCAGACTTGGTGGGGCACCATTGACGGGCCACAAGAGTCTGCAGGAGCCCGAGACCGCTTCCTGTCCACAAGGGGCTTGCAGGGGAAAAAAGGGCCAACTGACTGACTGGCCGGTCTTGGAAAGGGGAGGCTGAGCTAGCTGGATGTTCCTTCACACCTGACTTTCTTCCTCCGGTCAGGTCCCAAATGGCACGGAGACGAATCGAGCGGGAAAGCTCTCATGATAGGGTAACTGCTTCCACCTCAGGGGTAAGGAGGGTTTGGCAATGTGGCCGGTGGGAGTTCATGCCTCGAGTATGTGGGGAGGGAGGAATTCCTGCCTGGGCAGCCCAGCCAGGCTGGCAAACTCGAGGACAACAGACCCTTGGATTCCTGGAAAGACCTTTAGGGCTTGGAGGGCAAAGGAACAACCTTTGGAGAGCCTTTCCAAGCAATCCTCCCGCCCCACTCGCGAAATTCTCCCTGGCACAATTGAGGCACAGCTGCTCTGAACCTCCTCCTGATGCTCCCCCCCTCCTGGGTTGAGGAGCCTCTTCCTCAACGGTCCCGCTTCTTCCTCCTCCATTGTCCCCGCCATGTGCAAAGGGCATCCGAGGGCAGGGACCGGCCGCAGACCCATCTGCCTCCACTCCACCCTCCGTGCCTGGCTTCTCCCCGCCCCCGGTGCAAGATTCCAGATGGGTGGTTTGTAAAGTAGCTGCCGGATGTCAGGTCATGGCTGGTGGAGACATCCAGTGACAAAATGGTGATCGAGGAAGGTGCTGAGTGCATAAGCAGCCCCCTTTTCATGACCTCCTCCGAGGCGAAAGGAGAGAGGGATGCGACTTCCAAATGGCGGAAGAGTCTTTGATTATGCCTTAATACAAACAAACGTCATTTCCAGGATTCGATGGAAGTCCAGGGGGCCTCCAGGACCCAGAGCCTGGAAGATGTGGACTCCGTCTCCGATTCAGCAAGGTACCTGCTCTCAGCTGATTCTGAAGCCCCCTGCAGTTCTGTCCCACAGAAAAAAGGCTATGAGAAATGTCTGCTGAGGGGAGGGATAGATTTCTATGGGATACACGCTCAACCCCCTGGACAGGAAGCCTTTCTCTTCTCTCCTAATCAATGGGATGGGGGGCCATTTGGGGCCAAGGGGGGACCAGACGATGAAGGTGCCTGGGCAGGGTATGCATGCTTAAAGCATAGCAAAGTAAGCAAGCTTCTGATTGTCCAAAGCCTAACTATAAATGACACAGCACAAAAGGAAAAGGGAGGAGTGGGAAAAGGAAAAGGAAAACAAGGATTCTCCCATCCCACCCTCTGGCCCAGCCGGTCGCAAGGGCTGCTGCTTGGCTGACTGGGGAGGGCCCAAAGCCTGTTTGAGCTGCCACATAAGGGAGGTTCACCTCCTTTCCTTCTCAGCATCTGCTTCTGATAAAAGGAAGGAGGACTCAGGTCAACCCCCTTGGCAGGCCAGCCGACAGGCTCCTTAGAGCATCCATGTGGCCGCTCTTGAAAGAGGGCCCACAGCTAGTTTTGATCTCTGGGCCCTTCAATCTCTCCCCAGTGATGACGAACCGGAGCAGAAGAGGCAGGGGCTCTACACGATAGAGGAGGTCTCCACCCCATCAGTAAGTTGTGACCAGCTCCTCACCCTTGCAACGGCAGAAGCCCTGTCTCTGCGGGTTTGAAGATAGGTCAGCAGATGGAACGGCGCTGGAGGCCGAGGTGCTATTTATGGACATGCTCTGCAAGGACAGGCTACCCATCAGAAGCGTGCTCCTGCTCCCTCCTTTTCTCCTTCAACCTCCCTCTGCTGCTTTGCATCGCCCAGTGCTGCCAGATACCTGGCCGTTCCAACCAGTCAAGATAGATGGGGAACTCTGCAGGGCTGGGATTGAGCTCACGGAGGGGTTTGGAAAAGCTGTTGGCAAAGAAAGTGTCCTCGCTGCTCCTTTTTCTACTGAAAACTCCATGTGGGTAAAGCGAGGACAGTTGCATCTGCCAATTGGTGCAATCTTCTTTCCAAACCGGTTGCCAGATGCCCCTGACCTTGAGTTGCCTCCCTTAGTCAAGATGGCCAGCCCTCATTCGACGAACTGAAACTGAGAACCCCAAATCCTCTCTTATTTTCCCAAGTGGGGACTAACCCCCTTTAGCCCTGTATTCAGTCGAAGAACATTTCGGTTGTCATTTTAGGAGTCCTCAGAAGAACCCCTGCCCTCAGACAAGACCGGCAGCCTGGGGGACGTGCAGTGGGAAACACGTCCCAATCCATCGAGGTAGGCAGCACCTCGGAGGGTGAAGATGTTGTGGCAGCCTCCCTAAGGGGGAGGGTTCAAAGGCTTTGAGGCCTGCACAGGCTGATGATTTGTTTCTGAGAGGCTGGGATAGCAGATCCCTCCTCCCATTCTGCCCTCTTTTGTGTCCTTTCTCCCAGGAGCGAAAAGGGACAGACTGCAGAGGAGGCACTGGAGGCCCACATCTCCTCCAGCCCCTGGGTAAAGAAGGGCGAGCTGTTTTCTGTTGGGCAGGGCCACGGGGAGGGGCTCCCTCTGTTCAGGTCTCCCACCCCGAGTGTACCATGCAGGGGTGCTGGGGGGTGCTGGGCCCTTGGGGCAACTTGCCCTGACTGGTGGCCTAAAAGGATGCGACCCCCTGCCCACGCCTTTCCTTTCTCTGCTTCACCCTCTCCAGCGCCCTGCTGCTTCCAGGCAGGGCTTTAACAGGAAAAGCGTACTTTTCCGGGGGATGGGTGGGGCGGGGCAGTGGATTCCTCCAACTTGGGAGACGTATCATGCAGCAGAAGCACCGTTCTGGTCAGGCATCCTGCATTTGATAGGCCTTCCCTTTATTCTAGAATCCCCAAGACCCATGAAAATCACAATTCTGAGGCACTTGCCCCTTTGTGGCCACAGAGGAATCATTGTCATTCACAGGATTCCCCTGACGAAGGCCAAGACACCTTGGACGATGTCAGCAGCCTGCAGGAGGAGGCCTGGGACCCCAGTCTCAGTTCAGACAGGTGCCCTATTTTCCAGCGGTTCAACCATTGAGGAACTGCCACCCCTTCCCCACAATACTTGGCGGAAAGGCATGAGGCCTTTCCCGCTCATTTATTTTAAACAGTGTTTGGTGGAAGCCTTGCAAGATGGTGGCTACTGCAGATAGAAATGCTTCTCTTTTCTCCCAATGGAGTGAAGGACCTACTGGGAAGCTGGTGGTCTGAGGGCGTGAGGCAAAATGTCACCCGGCCACTTGATGGCGGAGGGACCTGTCCAGGGAACAGAGGGGCCCTTGGTCAGATCCTGCACCGTTCCATCTCAGCTGTACTTCTCTGTCCTCCTCCAGAAGCTTAGTTTCAGATGACTCCCTTCCAGATGACAAACTGACCCCTAATCTAGGTCTAATCATCCCATATCCCTCCTCTCAACAGCAGGTCAGGGGAAGAAATGTACAGCTCGGACCCAGACTCGGACCCGGACCCAGTCAACCACCTCGCGGGCATGTCAAGTAAGGCTTGTCACTCAGGGTTAAACTGAGGGCTTCCCCAGAGAAAGACCTCTTCCTGCAACCTCCAGTTCAGCCCTCCCCTGGAGGAATCGGCCTTTCACCATCACTTCCGTTTCCTCTTCCTTTCTCTCTTGCCTATGCAGAAAGCGCTGGATAAGATCTGCCGCCTGGCCTCCACTTGCTCCCTTGGACTGAGCCAGGTCGTGCCCTCCCTACATGTCGTGGCCCGGAAGAACATGCAACTGGTCACGCAGCGCCTCTTAGAGCTGCCGTGGAGGTAGGCAGGGGTGCAGGTTCTTCCTCCCTTGAGTTGCAGGGAAGTCCAACATCAGGCTGACTCTTCTGTGTTCCTCCCTGTGGACCTGGGATGGGCAGAAGGGTCTGACACGGTTGCCGCCTGATTTTCTTCCCAGCACCTGCGGCGAGCTGCTCTGGGCTGTCATCGCCTCATCATACGGCAGCGGGGATAAGGTCCTGTCCCTTCTCCTGGCGAAGGTGAAGGAGGTCCCTTGGCTGCCTCAGGGAGAGGAACAGTCCACCCATCCTCTTCCTGCCACTCCGGTAAGGGGTAGAGCTCGGAAGGAGGTGGTCCTTTTGGATGCCCAGACTTCAACCTCTCCCTCTTGGAGATGCCATCGTGTCCCTGTGTCTGTGGGCTCCCAACAGGCAAACGAGAAGACACTTCTCGAATCCTGCTTGGGAAGGAGGGAAGGCCCTTTGGGTGGTGAGGGTTGGCAGAGAGAGCGATTCTACCAAGAGGCAGCGTGGGCTCCATTAGCCAACTTTCCTTAGGAGCTCTGTGGGTAAAGCAGACTCTCCTTCTCTCCTCAGGCCTTCTCTCCTCTGCCTGGTGGATATCATCATCAAAGGCGCCAGGCAGCAGAATATATCAGCTGAAGGAGAGGACCGTCTGCCTCTGGAGTAAGCAGCGGCACTGGGAAGGAGAAACCTCCTTCTCCTTCTTGGGCTCCCACATCCAAGCAGCACTTCTGGTTTAGCAATACCCCCCTGGCCCTGCAAGTCCTCTCCTCAGATAGGCCGGGTGTTGCATAGGCCCCAGGAAAAAAAGCTCTCCAGCACGTAGTGCTCCCAGCTTGGCTGCCTTGCTTTTCTCATGAGGTCTGTCCTGAAGCTTTGAGGAAAAGAAAGAAAATGCAATCTGTGGCCTCCGTGATGTTTCTGGAGCACCCTTGCGCTTGGGTGGAGGGACCAACTCACGCAGATGCAGCAAATCCCATTTGGTGGTGAACGGCTGCAAGGGAGAAGGAAAGCCCCTCTGGAGCTCCCTCCCTCTTTGCTCTTCTCGTGGCGTTCCAGGGAAAGGAGGGAGAGAAGCTGCGGAGGGAAGCTTCCCTGTGGGCATCACGCAAAGGGTTTCTTTTGCCCCTCAGACTACGGGATCATGCCTTGGTGACTCTGGCCTTCTTTCCTCTGCAGGGAGACGGTTGGCACCATCCAGGTGCTGCTGGCCAGGGAGGCACACCTGACCCTGAGGGAGACCTGCGGGGAGCTGTTGTGCCGTCCCAGCTGCTGCCTCCAGGGCGTGGCCGTGTTGGTGACGTAAGACAGAGGGCAAAGGGCAGCTTTTCTCCCCAAAGAGAACCTTTCTTCTCCCCTTCCAGCCCAGCCTGGCCTGTCCGTCTGATGGCTTTTTCTCAAAAGAGCTTTGGTGTGTTGCAGGGCCCTCGTGGAGACCTCTTGTCCTGCCATGTGCAGCCTCCAGAGACATCTCAGTTCTGTCCTGGAGAAGGAAGAGGCAAAGGAGCATTCAGCTGCAGCGCTGGCCTTCTTTATTGAGGTGGGAAAATCCCCCCCGCCCCAGTCTCTTGGATCGATCCAGGGAGGCAATGGGAGTTGGCTGAGCAGGGTGATGCAGAGGAGAAAACGGGGGTTGCCCCAGGCCACCTTTAGGCAGGGATCAAGCTCCAAAACCCATCTCTCTTGCTTTCCCTGCCACTCAAGGAGAGCCTAGAGGCATGTTCCTGCTTCCCCAAAGAGCAAGGGTGAAGCATCTTCCCTGGGGGCCCTTTGGGCACCTTCTCCCCAGTGAAGCTGCTCACTCCTTCCTTTTCCTCCTCTGGCCACTGACGGGCCTTCGACCGCTCTGCTCTCTTTCAGCTGCTGACTAACTACAAGGGCCAAGCCCCCATGGAGAAGACCTGGAAGCTGCTCATGGCTCGGCTGGAACACCCCAGCCGGACCGTTCGCCAACTGAGCAGGAAGGGTCTTCTCCATCTCTGCGAGAACTACAAGGTGGTAAGTGGCCCTCACCCACAGGGGACAGGCAAATGCGGAGCTTCTCCTCTTCGGACACAACTGTAGAGGATGCTTCCTTCCAGGAAGCACCTTCACTTTAGAATTGCAGCAATAATGTTGCTGGCCTGGACAGATTTAGCCAGTGGGCCTTCTTACCCCAGGATGAGATCGAACCCCCTAGTCTAGGCAAGATGGAGCGCGTGGGGAGGTGGCAGATCTTCCTTTTACTCAGTCCTGGGGATGAGGATGGCTTGCTGCTCTCACGTTCCATCTTCACTTCGATCTCTCTCAGAGCTGAGAGTAGGTTGCTAGCTAAGATACCCAACTGTGATCAGAAAAGGTTAGGTTTCTCTTCTCTCTTTCCTTGGAGGAGAGTTTTTCCAATCTCCCATTTCCTCTGCAGATCATGAGGCCCGAGGAGCTGTGCCATGCTGTCCTCGGTGGGCTCTGCAGTTCCAGCCCTGCCATCACCTTGCAGTTCTTGGACTTGGCAGAGCAGCTCGGCCTCCAGACACAGGAGGATGTTTGGACGCCTCCTTGGTTGCCCAGTACTGCTCGCTCTTCCACCACGTGAGTCCTCAGCTCCTCCTTGCTTGGAAGAGGAGGAAAAAGTTAACGGAAACCTTAACTGGGAGTCTACACGGGACCCATTCCTTGCAGGACAAGAAAAAAAAAGTCTTTTCCTTGGTCCTTCACAGGAAGCAGCAACCATTCGATGGGCAGCCTTGAAGTATATCTGGCCTCTTCTGCAGCACCGGAAAGATCTTGAGGGGACAGCAGCCATCCACACCCTCATTGCGGTGCCGATGCACGTGGAGGATGTTGAGGAGAAGGTGGCGAAGGTGAGGGCCCAGCTTGCCTGGGAAAAGAGGGTTGCAGCTTGGCTAGCTGACTCACCCGAGGAAAGCAGTAGAAGAATGGCCCCAGCTTTTTTCTCTCCTCTGTTCTTGAAGGCAGCAAAAGATACCCTGCAGCACCTGGCAGAGGCTCTCCATTGGCACCTTGGGGGCACCCTCCTGGCGGGGAGGACTTACAGCCTGCAGGAGCTTCTGCATCAAATCGCCAAGCGCCTGGTAAGAGCCCTTCTCTGGCTCCCGTTCCCCTCTAGAGTGAGAGGCATGGGTGGGGCACGCAGCACTTGGCGATCTCCCACCTCTGTCTCTTCTGCCTCTTCTCCTCGATTCGGTTCCCCATCTCGGAGGGGCAGTTGGGGATGGAGGTGTTCACCTGCCTTTCGTACTTTAAGAGCAAGCCGGCTTCAGTGAGGAGAACGGCTGCCATGTTCATTGGTAATGGAAAGAGAAGCCTCTTTGTGGGCAATCAGGCGGGAGGTCTCATCCCCCAGGTTCAGGGTTTCTCCTGCCCAGGAATAGCCACGTTTCAGCCAAAAAAGCACGGCCCCCTGCAGGCTTCCATAGACATAAACTTCCTGCTTGGGCCATGGACCTTCCTTTAGCCCAGGCAAGGCATGAGCCTGTAGTCCTCTTGCTGAGCTTCTCATTTCCCCTGGGATCAAAGGCCTGGGGAGTTCTGGAGTTACGGCTGCAATCAGTTGAGAATTGGGCTTTGAAAGAGACAGTGGTGTGTTTTTCTCCCTCTTTTCCTCTACAGGTCACCTGCTTCATCTGAATGGCAGCCTCCTCACGGAAGGGACAGTTCCCACCTACCTTGCTTGTAAGTAATGGCTGTGCAAAGTGATAAGAGGAACAGCTTTGGGTTTGCAGTGTGGGGAAGGGAAGGAGGGAGCGAAGGATTGTGCAGGATGCATTTTGATGCTCTGGTCTAAATTTTTTCTTTGCAGATCTGGAAAAGCTTCTGGGTGACCAGGACCCTGCAGTCAGGCGAGTCGCCCAGAGAACGAAAGCTTTGGTGGAAAAGGCCTTCTCCCTCCACTCTGCAGATGGGCTGGTGGCTGCCGTCCGGCACTTGGCAGCAGGCTGTAGGCGGCAACGATACCCCCCCGAATGTGGCGGCCTTTCCATCTGATGGACCGGTGAGGGAAGCTGGGCAGCAGCTGCCCAGGTGTCAGATGGAGGCTAACGGAGGGAAAGCAGGGGACGAGGGGCAGGGTTTTCCTCTGATGGGACGGGACTTGCCGTGGCCTGAGTCGGCTCTCTTAGGGTGGGGCCAAAAGCAGAGGACCTTCCCATGGAGGGAGGAATGTCCCCTGACGGGCTTCCTCCCAGTTAAGCTTGAGGCAAGGCTTGCGAGCAGAGAAACCGACTGCCTGATACGTCTGTGTCTTTTCAGGAATTTGAGCACTTCCTCCCGCACCAGGGAACATCTTGCGGCACCGCAGAGAAAGGCAGCTAGGGTGCCATACCATCCCCTTGCTATGCACAAAAGTCAGTTGCCGGGTGATGGGGCTGGGAAGGAATTTTGCCCATAAAATGCCGCTGGAATTGGCCAGTGGGCTTCTTGCCTTCCCTGTAGTAACAGTCATCCTAAGTTGGCTGTTGATGTATTACAGTTGTTCAGGAAATAGAGAAATGCTGCTTTTGACCATGTCGCTTAAGTTATCTCCTGTGCTTGCTCCATTCTGTTTCTTCATCAGTGACCAAAGAGTAAAAATGTTATAAAAATCGTCAAGAGCATTGGTGTTGAAATACTGCCAAGAGTGGAGAAGGAAGAGAAATCAGTGCTGCTCTGTATGTCAGTCCATTGGGAGGCAGGCCTGGAGCCGAGGAGCAAATCCACCCGCGTTGGGACGGTGAGTCCTCTTCCCCCCTTCCCAGTGGACAGGGGGGATCACGCAGGTTCCTATCAGAAGACCCAGGGACCGTTTCCTCTCGCCCTGCTCACACGGAGCCCTTTCTCCCTCTCTCACTTTAGAGCACCTTTCATTCGTATCGGTCGTTGGGATGGTTTTGAAAGGAGAAGGAGCCAGGCCAGAGCAGGCAAAGGACTTGAGACCAGATGCAGCAGGCTTTGAGCCATGGAGAAGAGAGGATGGCAGCTTTTGTCACCCGCCCAGAAGAAGATGCACCCTCCTGATTTTCCTGTTTGTATAAAAGAGGTATTTGGCATCTCAAATAGCCAATGGGAATCATTATGGGCAAATGAGAAAGCTCATCTGCTTCCCACTCAGGAGCCCTAGTGTTGTAGAATTGAACTGAGCAGGAACACTTGTAAGAGGATATCCTCCTGAACATAAGGAGAGTGCTAAAAGAATACTGAGTAATTAAGTAGCAGAACAACCCTTTAAAGAAATAAAAGAAATGCTCACAATATAGCTGTATAGAATGTAGATAGCTTGCTTAGTCCAGCTATTAATGAATGCTAGCTGGTACTCTTTGTATTTGAAGTGAAAGTTAGGTTTTATTTTTTAAGAAAACCAGTTTCTACATAAACTCAATCTTGAAGAGAGGGAAGCACGAGAGAGAGAGAGAGAGAGAGAGAGAGTCATTTAACTAACAATTGACCCAGTGGGAAACAGACACAGGGAGCGCCTGTGAAGGCCCTTCCCCTCATTTGTCTCTTGCCATCTGTCTAGTGACCAGAACAGCTGATATGTGCGAGCTTCTGGGTGAAGAATGGCGAGCGAAGACGTCTCCAAAACAGCAGAGACGACGACTGCGACTAAGACTGAAGTGTCAAGGCCAGCTCTGATTCCTTGGAAGGTGAACCCCCAGTTGCCCCAGGAGAGGAAATAACTACCAGCCAAGTGGCAACAGAAATCTTGAGTGCCCCATTGACCTGGTGGCTGGTGCCAAGATTCCAGTCGCCTGGATTTACCCACTTTCAGAGCCAGAGTGATCAACGTTGCAGGACTTCATTGAGAAAAATCTGAAGAGGAGGTTTCTAAGGGCTTCTTCCTCACCTGCAGCTGCTCCTGCCTTGGTTGTCAAGAAAAAAATCAGGGGAGCTCAGGATGTGTAATGACTACCAGCTGCTAAACCAGATCACCATCAGGAATCGCTACCCCCCGCCTCTCCTTTCCGAGCTCTTAGAGAGGTTACATGGCCCCAAAGTTTTTACCAAGCTCGACCTCTGTGGAGCTTACAACCTAGTGCATATCCAGAGTGGTGAGGAATAGAAGACCTCCTTTCGCACCCGCTATGGCCACTTTGAATACACATTCTCCTCTTCTCTTCTCTCTCTGACCATGAGAAGTATGTCAGTATGGTATTACAGTGCCTCAGGGAAAATCATTTTTGCCAAACTTGACACATGTGAATTTGAGAAGAAGACTATTGATTTCTTGGGTCAGCGCATTTCTTCGGATGGCGTCACCATGGATCCTGATAAAGTGAAAGCACTTCTGACTTGGCAACCACCACGCAGAACGAAGGATGTTCCGGGTTTGCTGGTCTTCGTCAATTATTATAGAACTTTTATACTGGCCTTTGACTCACCTATTGTGAAAGAAAACACCTTTCGTTTTGGATGAAGATACACAACAGGCTTTTGAAGCCTTAAAGACAGCTTGTGCATCAGAACCCATCCTGTGGCGTCCAGTCCCTGCACAACCCTTCATTGTAGAAACTGATGCTTCTGATGTGGCCATAGTGGTGGTGCTACTACAAGCTGGCCAGCATTCAACCACCTTGTTCCCATGTGCGTAGTCCTAATGGAAACTTACAACATCCTAACAGAACTAGTGGTCAGGTAAACCATGTAAACAGTATATACAGGTAGTCCTCGCTTAATGATCTCTCACTTAAGGACCATTCAAAGTTGCAATAGCCTTGGAAAGGGTGCTTTACATGCCTGTTAAGCACTTCCAGCCACCATAAAACATCCCGCCGTCGGTCATGTGATTGTATAGCGGGTGCTTAACAACCGGCTTGCATTTATGACCAGTTGCCAAGTGCCCCACGATCATGTGATCGCCACTTGCAATCTTCTCTGCCGGCTTCCCCAGAAAGTCAGTGGGGAAGGTGACAGCATAGGTTGGAAGCAGAGGGGATGGAGGGGAAGATAAATCCATGGTGGCACTGCAGGAGCGAAGCTCAAATCTCCAGGATTTGGGCTCTGTTCCTGCAGCCTGACAAAGGGTGTCCCCTCCCCTCCCCACATGGAGGGGCACTCCTTCGTGGGGCTGCAGGAGCAAAGCTCAAATCTCCAGGATTTGGGCTCTGTTCCTGCAGCCTGACAAAGGGTGTCCCCTCCCCTCCCCACATGGAGGGGCACTCCTTCGTGGGGCTGCAGGAGCAAAGCTCAAATCTCCAGGATTTGGGCTCTGTTCCTGCAGCCTGACAAAGGCTGTCCCCTCCCCTCCCCACATGGAGGGGCACTCCTTCGTGGGGCTGCAGGAGCAAAGCTCAAATCTCCAGGATTTGGGCTCTGTTCCTGCAGCCTGCCAAAGGGTGTCCTCTCCCCTCCCTGCATGGAGGGGAACTCCGTGGGGCTGCAGGAGCGAAGCTCAAATCTTCAGGATTTGGGCTTCGTTCCTGCAGCCTGTCCACCCATGTCCCCTCCCCTCCCCGCATGGAGGGGAACTCCTTCGTAGGGCTGCAGGAGCAAAGCTCAAATCGTCAGGATTTGGGCTCCGTTCCTGTAACCTGCTGAACCATGTCCCCTCTCCTCCCCCCATGAACTCCTTTGTGTGGCTTCAGGAGCGAAGCTCAAATCTTCAGGACTTGGGCTTCGTTCCTACAGCCTGCCAAAGGTTTCCCATCCTCTCCGTCCCCTTCGTTCCCTCCACTTCCAACCTTCCTTGTCGGCTTCCCCATTGACTTTCTGGGGCAGCCAGCAGAGAAGATTGAAAACGGTGATGACGTGATCGAGGGGCACTTGGCAACTGATTGTAAATGAGAGCCAGTTGCCAAGGACCCAAAATACAATGACATGACCATGGTGTGTGTGTGCGTGTGCGTGTGTGCGTGTGTGTGAGATGTTTTATGATGGCCAGAAGTGCTTAACAGGCATGTAAAGCACCCTTTCCAAGGCTATCATAATGTTGAATGGTTGTTCAGTGACCAATCTATAAGCGAGGATTACCTGTATCTACCGTTGACATGGTTTACCTGACCACGGTTTCAGATCGTGGCCCACAATTCATTGCTAAGTTTTGGCAAGAACTTTCCTAAGGTCTAGAGGTTGAGATCAACTTATCTTCTGTGTATCATCTGGATTTGGAGAGACAGATGGAACAGGTGAATCAGATTCTGGAGCAATATCTCAGATGTTTTTTTACCTACCAGCAAGACAACTGGGTAGACCTCCTAGCACAGCCAGAGTTTGCTTATAACAGTGCTCGGCATACCTCCAGCTAAATGATGCCATTCATGGCTAACTGTAGCTTGCACCTCCTATTCTTTCCACTGAGTTCACCAGCTTCTTCTGTTCCAGCCTTGGATCAGCTCTTGCGGGAACTGCAAGCAACTCATCAAGTTCTCCAAGATCAGTTACAAAAGGCCAAGGATGATTATAAATGGTTTGCTGAGCATCACTGCCAGGCAGGTCTACTGATAGCCATGGGGGACTTAGTGTGTGTTTCATTTAAGAAGCTTGCTACTCGTCAGCCGCCAAAGAAATTGGATCACCGCTTCCTGGGACCATTCCAAGTGGAAGCTGTCATCAACCCAGTTGCTTTCTGGCTTAAGCTACCCTCCAGTTTCTGTGTTCATCCTGTATTCCATTGTTCTTTGTTGGTTCCTGCTGCACCTCCCAACCCTCATTGTTCCTCCACACTGGCCCCACCACCCATTGTGGTGGAAAGGGAACCTGAATATGAGGTAGCCCACATTCTGAACTCACGGGTCCTTCGGGACCACCTCCAGTATCTGGTGGATTGGAAGGGCTATGGACCATAGCAGCGTTCCTGGGAAGATGATGATGTTTATGCTCCCTGCCTCACACACCTGTTCCATTAACAGTACCTGGAGAAGCCCAGGCCTCAATCTGCAGGAGAGGAGGGCCCTGAGGTGGGGGATAGTGTCATGGCCAGCTCAGACTCCTTGGAAGATGACGAGGAGTTACAGAAGAGTCATCAGCCTGAGGGGATTCAGCTGAAAGAGCCTCTAAGTTAAGCTGGTTGAGCTTTGGTGGGCTGGATATTTTGGGTGTGAGGGAGTACGATTGTTTGGTCAAAGCTTTTTGCCACTAGAGTTCTGTTTAAAAGCCTTTTTAGTAAATCTATAAAACTTACCTGCGTGTCAGTGATTTCCACGGGCCGGGACCGGACACGAAGGACCAGCGAGTAGTCCGGTCCCACAGAACCTCTCCGGATAAGGAGAGGATGGGAGATCACCCACTTCTGCTCTGGATGGCTGCTCCATGCGAGGAGACCCCAGGACAGCGGTTTCTCATGGGTTTGAGCACTGGGAGGTGAAGGGAGCCATTATGCTCTCATCCATGGCGGAGCACGTTTTGGTGCCTTCGGCAACAATCTTGGCACCTTCAAAAAGATTAGGAGGAGTCTCTCACAGTGTTCCTGTTGGTCCCCCAAATTTCCTTCTGTGGTGTTCTTCAAAGCCAGGCACCCAACTCGAAGGGGCCTCAGAGCTATTCAAGTGAACTAAGGCCAGAGTGAAGCCCGAAGGTCTCAGGTCACATTCTCGCTCAGTCCTTCCCTTCCAAAGAATGCATTGGTGCTCTGGTTTCCTTTCTGGTCTGCCAGGCAATTTCTCTAGTCGTGGCTACTTGCTGATAGTAAAAGATGGCCTCCTTTGCCCCATGCACAAGAAGATTCCCACTAGTAAGACTGGCTTGGAGCACCCTAAACTGTACAGAAAATGTCAACATTGTAGTTGGTTAATACCACTCAACCACTAAAAGTTGTTCTCTGCAGCACCTCCAATGCCCTTTAGATTTGGTATGAAAAAGCAGACACTCAAGACTACTTCCTATCACTAGATAGCAGTGTGATGATTGCCTTACTCTAAATAAAACTCTCAGACTCAAAATGTCAATTCAGGTTCTGGATTTATTTAGAAAAGAGTGCAAACAGCTAAAAAGCTGAGAATGAGAAAAGCGCGCCTAAACTCAAACTAAATAGCGTCTTTGCAAACAACACCCCACCCCCTCCCTCACATACAGTTCGCCCCACATTCCCAGGTGCTCCTAACGAGCTCTGCTGATCAAGGGGCAAAAAGACCTTGACATTTCAGAGATAGCCTAAAGACATTCCTCCTGGCACAGTCCAGCGCGTCTCCTGTACAAGGCTCTCAGCAGCACCCTCCCAGCCCGAACACCTATCAGCACCTTGGCAAGCGAACCGTTACGATGTAGACAAACACCGGAACGGTGAACATGACAAGCAGCTTCATTTCTTCCTTTTATATGAAAGGTGCGTACTCACCATTTCTTTTCACAAGCACACAGATGGCACTGAAGTCAATGAATCAGCCCGAGCAGGTTTGCATTTGGATGATTACCCTTTAGATACTGAAACTGTGTGCCAATTTCCTTCTTTCAATTACATGTGAACAGATTGACTTGTTTGTTTGTTTGTTTGTTTGTTTGTTTGCCTTTTAGTTCTCTTAACACCTTTGCCTTGGGTTTGGTGCTAGGATGCCTTCTCACTACAAATGTTGTTTTACAACCACACTGTTATTGCACAATAATGGTCAGCAGAAGGCCTTCTGTGAGAAAGAAACGGTTTCACATATTCAGTTCTGCAGTTGGCATAGCTAGTCCCAACACTGGCCTCTCCTGGGAAGGCCCCCCGATCATTGGCAGAACTCGGCTGTCTCAGAGTTGTTGGCGATACTCCCTGATGGCTGGCTAGTTTCTTAAGGCAACAAAAGGAGGCTAGAAGAGTGGGAAAGCGCTCTACAGATGCAAGCAGGAAGCAGCAGCAGTAGTCATTTTATTGTTCATACAACTGTAATTATGTCACAGGAAAGATGCTGGCGCAAGACAAATGGCATTTCTCACCTGGTTGCCTTCTGATTTCAGAAAAAGTATTGTAAAACAGCTTTGGTAAATGTTGGCCTGGCACCTATGGTCTCTTTGTTAAAAAACTTGTCAAAAAATAAGGCTTAATTCAAGTGTTTATAATAGTTTGACCCAAGAGTGCCTGAAGGACTTAAGTGCGTAGAGAATTAGACGTTCCTCCTTCATGGGGTGATACAGGCCTGATGGGAACACGCTTGGGGTAAAACTGGGCTTTGGTTGTGCCATACAAGCCAAAATGTGGCCAAACTGATTTCTGGAAGGAGTATTTTATATAGGAATCATACAATAACATCCAATCTATCTCCAACCTTTCCATTTTGGTAAGATGGTGGAGAAGGTGGTGGGCCTGCATTCCAGAAGGCCCCGGGAGCATTGGATTATCTGGGCCCTTTTTGTCTAGCTTTCAGGCCCAGCTCTAGTGCTGAGGCAGCATTGATTGAAGTAGTGGATGACCTCTGGTAGGACCAGAACAGGGGCAACCCTGCTGGCCAAGGACTTATTAGTTTCAAATGCATACTGTAAATCTCTCATCTCAAATGGGGAAACCTCCTGGTTGTTTATTTCTATTTCTTGTTAGGCTTCTTTTGAAAGGAGAGGCAGACAGGCCAGAACAGGCGGATGCAGCAGGCTTTGAGTCATGGAAGAGAGAGGATGGCAGCTTTTGTCATGGCAGCCCCCACTCCTGCATTACTCTGCATCTCAGATGAGCCACTGGTGGCCTTCTTGGGCTTCTTACATCACCACCAACGTCCAGGCTGGCTGGCGGAGAGGGGAGGTGGCTTTGAATGACATGAGAGAGGCTGCCCTGTCCCTCTTGTATGCCCCCCCAAACATCCAATCTATCTCCAACCTTTCCATTTTGATAAGATGGTTCTCATGATCACCGTTGCGATGTTCACTCCATCGTAACGCTTCGCATGCCAGAGTGTTGATGGATGTTCCTGGCTGGGAGGGTGCTGCTGATAAACCTTGTACGGGGAGATGTGTAGGGCTGTGCCAGGAAGGAATGTCTTTGGGTTATCTCTTAAATGTCAAGGTCTTTTTGCCCGTTGATCAGCAGAGCTCGTTAGGAGTACCTGGGACTGTGGGATTGTTCTATATGCAGGGGGGGGGGGATCGTTGTTGGAAACGGAGCTATTTAGTTTGAGTTTAGGTGCGCTTTTCTCATTCTCAGCTTTCTTTCTGTTTGCACCTTATTCTAAATAAACCAGACCTTAAACTTAGATTTGGAGTCTGAGCTTTTTATTTGAGTAGGGCAGTCGTTACATAAAGCTGAGAATCATTCCATGAACAAACCTCGCTAGTCTCTACCAAGGAATTTTTCTTGAGAGAGAAGAAGTTAGCGATGGCAGAATTGGGGAAGGAGTCGACGGGATTTGGGGGGCGACCAGACAGCTGTTGGAGACGGCGTTCCTGAGCAGGGACTCGGGCCCCCTCCCATCCCACCCTGCACCCCATTCCAGAGATCCAACCTCTAGCCCGGAGGAGAGGGAACCGACGGACGAAGGGCTCGCCGAACACCAACAGTTCCTGTGGGGTGCCCTGGCAGACCCCCGGCCGGGGACGTCTCGCACCACATGGAAACTGCGATGCCCACTGACTCCTGAAAGAGAGTCCACAAAAGTGTCGGGAAGTCAGCGACCTGAAGGGCCGGGGCTGGAGGACTCTACCACGTCAGATAGGATCAGAGTCCTTGAATCCAAGATCGAATCCATGGAGTACATGCTACGCTCACTTTCAACCGCAGTGAGTGACCTGGTAAAGGTCGTTGGCGGTCCAGGGGCAGCAAGGGGTCCCAGCGTCCCACCAACCCCATCGCCAGCTCCGAGGGGAAGGGGCCGGCCAAGGGACTTTTCCCCAGCTCTCCGTGGTTCCACTCCGGTGGTAGTTACCCCGGCTCGTCCACCGGTTGGGGTGCCTCCGAGCGGCGGGGTAGCCAAGGACTTTTCAGTGAAGTTTGATGGTGACCCCACAAACTTGTCATTCTTCCTCAACAATGCGATGAACTATATGCAACAATATGGACATTGTTTTAGCTCAGAAGGGGCTAAAATTACAGCTATTGCCACTAAACTGAAGGGCAGAGCAGCTGACTGGTATGTCCAGTTATGCGAATCAAGAGCCCCAGCGCTGACCGCATTTGATTCCTTTCTAGCCGCTTTGAAACGGTATTTTGAGGATCCCCTGGCTAAGGAAAGGGCTAAGGATGCTCTGAATGAACTGGTTCAGGGACAAAAATTGGTTGCTGATTATGCCCTTGAATTTAAAGTTTTGGCAGGGAAAGTTCCCGAATGGTCGGAGGCTACCTTGATCGAGAAATTTAAGGATGGCCTCAATTGGGAGGTGTTGCGATGGGCACTGCGCAGAGACGATCCAGACTCCCTGCATGATTGGATCTGTCTGGCCGGGAAGGCTGAGCGTGCCCAGCGCACCTTTATGCGAGCTACAAAAGGAGACAAGCCGCCCTGCAGTGCGAAGGGGCCGAGGATGCAGTCGGACTCCAGCTGGGCTGAGGAAAGGCAACGCCGTTTCACCCGGGGCCAGTGCATCAAGTGTGGCAAACCAGGCCACCACTCAGCGGACTGTCAAAAAGCTAAGGCAGCGGATCGCCCCTCTAAACCAACCCAAAAGGTACCCCAAAAGGCACCTAACCCCCCTAGCCGGCTGGCGGGGGTGCTGGCGCCCGTGGACGAAGAGGATGAGCTATACTTTACAGGAGACGCTTTGGTCGCCCTGGAGCAGCCGGCGGGAAACGCCTTCCACCTGCCTTAAACAGCGCCGCTGGGCAGGTGGTGGAGAATGGGCGCGATACCAACATGGTGAGTGCTGATTGCCCCATCCTAGCTGTAAAAATCCAGTTGACCTATCGATCCAAGACCGTCGACGTGTGGGCTTTGGTCGATTCAGGGTGTTCCAGATGTTTAATCCATCCCGACCTGGTCGCTGCTTTGGTCTTGCCCTGCTCCCCTCTCCCTAAACCGCTGATTTTTCAGCAGCTCGATGGTTCCACGGTGGGAGGAGGTCCAGCCACCCAGTTTACTGGGGAGGTTACGCTGCAAATGGGCACACACATCGAACTGATCCAGTTCATAGTTACCCCAGTGGGCAATCCTTTGGTTGTTTTGGGGATCCCCTGGCTAACCGAGCACAACCCTTACGTTAATTGGAAAACCCGTACTCTAACGTTTGAGGATGGTTTCTACCAAGCTCCCGTTGTGGGGAGATCCCTAACTTTGGCTGCGGGGAGGGCTGAAATTGTTGACTCGCAAGCTCCCGCTCCCCCCCTGGAGGGACTGCCGGCAAGGTACTTGGACTTTGCTGACGTCTTCGGGGAGGAGGAGGCTGACCAGTTGCCCCCCCCCCCCCATCGCAAGACTAACTCTGCCATTGAACTTCTTCCCGACGTTCCCTTACCCAAGCCGAAGATTTATCCTATGACCAAGAAAGAACTTGAGGCGTTACGGGAGTTCATTGATAAAAACCTGGCTAGGGGTTTTATTGAACCGGCTAACTGCCCGGTTGGGGCTCCCGTTTTATTCCGTGAGAAAAAGGATGGCACCCTAAGACTGTGCACGGACTATCGGGGGTTAAATTCCGCCTCCCTCTCAAACAAGTACCCTCTGCCTCTCGTAAAAGACATGTTAGCTCATTTGTCCACTGGTAGAATTTTTTCCAAGCTTGACCTTCGCGAGGCATACTACCGCATTCGCATTCGGGAGGGGGATGAATGGAAAACTGCTTTTAATTGCCCCTTGGGTTCGTTTCAATATAAGGTTCTTCCTTTTGGCCTTGCAGGGGCCCCAGGGGTTTTTATGCAACTCATTAATGAGGTGTTACATGAACATTTGTTTAAGGGCGTGTTGGTTTATTTGGATGATGTTCTCATCTACACCAAAATGGAGAAGGAGCACGAAAAGCTCCTTACACAGGTTCTCACCAAGCTCCGGAACGCTGAGCTGTACGCTAAGCTTTCTAAATGTGAATTCCATAAGTCTCGCTTAGATTCCTTGGGCTACAGGGTTTCTGACCAAGGCATTGAAATGGATCCTGTGAAGGTGCAGGCGGTTCTCAACTGGGAGCGCCCACGCACCCGTCGCCAACTTCAAAGTTTTTTGGGGTTCGCTAACTTTTACAGATCCTTTGTCCAGGGGTTCGCGGAGATTGCTCTGCCCCTGACTGATTTATTGCGCACCAAAGGGGTCGGGGAGACGCGCAAAGTGAAAAACCCGGGGGCCGTGCTCAATTGGACTCCTGCCTGTCAGGCTGCCTTTGATCAGTTAAAACCCTTTTTACAGCGGAGCCCATTCTATCCCACCCTGACCCTGAGCGGCCTTCCGTTGTTCAAGTTGATGCTTCTGATTTTTCTATTGGAGCTATTTTGTTGCAGAAGGATTCTGCTGGGCTTTTGAAGCCTTGTGCCTATCTCTCCCGTAAGTTTTCTGAAACGGAGAGATGCTGGCATGTTTGGGAAAAGGAGGCTTTTGCGGTTAAAGCTGCGTTGGAAGCTTGGCGTCACCTTTTGGAGGGGGCTACCTCCCCTTTTGAGGTTTGGACGGATCACCGCAACCTAGAAGCGCTCCGCACGCCCAGGCATCTCAGCCCAAAACAGATACGCCGGGCTCAGTTTTTTAGCCGTTTTAATTTTTAACTTAAGTTTATCCCGGGCAAGAAGAATTTTTTGGCTGATGCACTTTCCCGCTTGCCACAGGATGCAGAGCCTATCTCCGATGTTATTGGGACTGTGCTCACGGAGCCACAATTGGGTTTGGTCGCTGTCCCCAGGAGCCGCGCTCGGGGGCAGCCCCCTCCCTCCTCGCAAACGGCTCCGGTGCAGCGCTCTCGTGCCCGCAGGCATCCCCAAATGCCTGGTGGGTTGCGGGCAACTTTTGTCTCAGCTTTGAAGTCTGATCCCTGGCTTCTGGCTAACCCTGACAAGGTTTCCCTTGAGCACGACCTAGCTTGGGTGGGGGGGCGTTGATATGTGCCTGACTCTCAACGAGCTACAATACTTGCCTGTTCTCATGACAGCAAACAAGCTGGTCATTTTGGTTTTCTCAAATCCCTCCATTTGGTTTGGCTGCAATGTTGGTGGCCCTCCTTGAGAAAGGATGTCAAGGCTTATGTCGCTTCCTGCCCTGTCTGCGCTATGTCTAAGCGACTGTCAGGTAAACCCCAGGGGCTATTGCAGCCTGTGGCTGACCCTTCTCGCCCTTGGGAAGAAATCTCCATGGATTTTATTGTGGACTTGCCTCCCAGTCAGAAGAAGACTGTCATTTGGGTGGTCAAAGACTATTTTTCTAAGCAGGCCCACTTTGTTCCCTGTGCGTCCATTCCATCGGCTCAACAGCTGGCGAAACTCTTTTTGGTGCACGTCTACCGCCCCCACGGCTGCCCCTCTCGTTTGGTGACCGGTAGGGGCACACAATTTACCTCGCGCTTTTGGCGGGCTGTTTTGAAACTCATTGGCACTGAACAGGCATTGTCAACCTCTTGGCATCCCCAGACTGACGGATCTACGGAGGTCCTTAATGGCACCCAAGAGCAATTTCTTCACTCTTACATCAATTATCACCAGCATGACTGGGTTGATTTGCTCCCTTTTGCTGAGGTCGCTTACAATAACGCAGTGCACCAAAGCACTGGTCAACCCCCCTTTTGGGTTGTTTCAGGGTGGGATTTTGTGCCAATCCCTGAGTTTCCCCAACCTCCTGGCCCGGCTGTGGCGGCCTGTGACTGGGGTTCTCGGCTTGCTGATTCCTGGCCCTTCATTAAAACCGCTCGACAAGATGCCCAGGCTTCCTATAAGCTCCATGCTGACCGGCATCGCCGCCAACAGCCGTCTTTTCGCGTTGGGGACCTGGTCTATCTCTCTACCAGATTTATCAAGTCTCCTCAGCCTTCTAAGAAGCTGGCCCCTAAGTTTATTGGTCCCTTTCCTGTTACTGCTATTATCAATCCTGTCACTGTTCGTTTGGATCTGCCTCATAATTTCAAGCGTTTGCACCCTGTTTTTCACTGCAGCTTGCTCAAGCCTGCCCAGGACTCCTCTCGTTGGCATCCATGACCTCCTCCCCCTCCGCCTGTCATGATTGACGGCCAGCAGCACTTCGAGGTCAAGGAGATTCTCGACTCTCGCAGGCTTCAGGGGTCTCTTCACTATTTAGTTCGCTGGAAGCATTTTCCCCATCCTGAAAGGGTCGCTGCGCGCGATGTCCTCGCACCTGATTTAATCCAAGCTTTTCATGTTGCCTACCCTTCTAAACCTTCTGCCTGATTTTTGTCGGGGGGGCAGTATGTCATGATCACCGTTGCGATGTTCGCTCCATCGTAACAGTTCGCATGCCAGAGTGTTGATGGGTGTTCCTGGCTGGCAGGGTGCTGCTGATAAACCTTGTACGGGGAGATGTGTAGGGCTGTGCCAGGAAGGAATGTCTTTGGGTTATCTCTTAAATGTCAAGGTCTTTTTGCCCGTTGATCAGCAGAGCTCGTTAGGAGTACCTGGGAACGTGGGATTGTTCTATATGTGGGGGGGGGGGATCGTTGTTGGAAACGGAGCTATTTAGTTTGAGTTTAGGCGCGCTTTTCTCATTCTCAGCTTTCTTTCTGTTTGCACCAAATTCTAAATAAACCAGACCTTAAACTTAGACTTGGAGTCTGAGCTTTTTATTTGAGTAGGGCAATCGTTACAATGCTGGAGAAGGTGGTGGGCCTGCATTCCAGAAGGCCCCGGGAGAATTGGATTATCTGGGCCCTTTTTGTCTAGCTTTCAGGCCCAGCTCTAGTGCTGAGGCAGCATTGATTGAAGTAGTGGATGACCTCTGGTAGGACCAGAACAGGGGCAACCCTGCTGGCCAAGGACTTATTAGTTTCAAATGCATACTGTAAATCTCTCATCTCAAATGGGGAAACCTCCTGGTCGTTTATTTCTATTTCTTGTTAGGCTTCTTTTGAAAGGAGAGGCAGACAGGCCAGAACAGGCGGATGCAGCAGGCTTTGAGTCATGGAAGAGAGAGGATGGCAGCTTTTGTCATGGCAGCCCCCACTCCTGCCATTACTCTGCATCTCAGATGAGCCACTGGTGGCCTTCTTGGGCTTCATACATCACCACCAACATCCAGGCTGGCTGGCGGAGAGGGGAGGTGGCTTTGAATGACATGAGAGAGGCCGCCCTGTTCCTCTTGTATGCCCCCCCAAACTGTTCAACCCCAGGCCCCCGCGCAGGGAAAAAGAAGAGAATTCTCCCCTGAGCAGACAGGACTCGGACCCCGCTAAGTGGTGGGCAAGAGATAGCAGGCTGTGCTGGCCCGAAGGGGAAAGGAAGGTCAGATTGCCCAAGAGGCCCAGCAGAGAAGCAAGGCGGCATCTCTGGCCCCTCTCTGTGCTTTGTGCCACGCGTGATTGTGCTTTTGCGCTGCTCACGAACAGACAGCTTGCCACACGAAAGGCAGAGGCCAAAGGCCACCAAGAGAGTCAGCCACTGGGCTGCCCGGCCACTCCTGGCCACCAGACAGCAGCCATTCTTGGGTAGGTACAAAAGGTGGCCAATGGGGATGTTTTCCCGGTTGCCAAGGGAACAAGACTCAGCAAACCTTTAAAGCCACAGGCCAACCCCCAGGCTGCTCATTCCCATTGTGGCTTTGCCTGCCAGCTGGCAGACACTACTCTGGACCTCGCTTGCTGGTTGCTAATCGTTGCACCACGAATCCCTTTCCCTGCAGAGCCATCCAGCCTCTGCTATGGCGCTACGGAGGCTATTCAGAGTAAGCGAGGCCCGCAGGGCCCCCAAGAAACTGGGAAGGGGGAGAAAGTCACGGGCCTCGAACCTCTCCCCCTGGCTCAAGTCTCTTTCTCTTCTCCCCTCTCCATACAGAACATCTTGAAAAGCTGTCCGTTTTCATGTTGTGCGAGGAACACAGTGGAAGACCTTCCTTTGCCACCTGCCAGGTACCGAGTCCTTCTCCCAAAACCCAGACTCGGCGGGGCACCATTGACAGGCCACAAGAGTCTGCAGGAGCCCAAGACCGCTGCCTGCCCACAAGGGGCTTGCAGGGGAAAAAAAGGCCGACTGACTGACTGGCTGGTCTTGGAAAGGGGAGGCAGAGGTAGCTGGATGTTCTTTCATGTCTCATCTTCTTCCTCCGGTCAGGACCCAAGTGGCACAGAGACGAATCGAGCGGGAAAGCTCTCATGATAGGGTCACCACTTCCACCTCAGGGGTAAGGAGGGTTTGGCAACGTGGCCAGTGGGACTTCATGCCTCAAGTCTTGGGGGGTGGGAGGAATTCCTGCCTGGGCAGCCCAGCCAGGCTGGCAAACCCGAGGACAACAGACCATTGGATTCCTGGAAAAACCTTTACGGCTTGGAGGGCAAGGGAACAACCTTTGGGGAGCCTTTCCAGGCAATCCTCCCGCCCCACTCGTGAAATTCTCCCTGGCACAATTGAGGCGCAGCTTCTCTGATCCTGCTCCTGACGCTCCCCCCCCTCCTGGGTTGAGGAGCCTCTTCCTCAATGGTCCCACTTTTTCCTCCTCTATTGTCCCCGCCATCTGCAAAGGGCATCCGAGGGCAGGGAGCGGCAGCGGACCCATCTGCCTCTACTCTGCCCTCCGTTCCTGGCTTCTCCCTGCCCCTGGTGCAAGATTTCAAATGGGTGGTTTGTAAGGTAGCTGCCAGATGTCAGGTCACAGCAGGTGGAGGGACATCCAGTGACAAAATGGTGAACGAGGAAGGGGCTGAGTGCCTAAGCTTCGCCCTTTTCCTTACCCCCTCTGAGGCAAAAGGAGAGAGGGAGGCATCTTCCAAACAGTGTCAAAGACTTTGTGAACAGTTGCCAAGTGCCCAGCCATGAGTATAGCCTGTTTGGAGAACAGCAGGTCCTTATTCTGGAAGCAGCATCCTCTTAACCTAAGGCCTCTGAAGACCTCTTCCTAGGGGGCTGAAATTGCGCCCTAGGCTTTAGCCATCCAATTGGGATGCAGAGAGCTTTGGATTTATGCCTCAATAAGAACAAATGTCATTTACAGGATTCGATGGAAGTCCAGGGGGCCTCCAGGAACCAGAGCCTGGAGGATGTGGAATCCATTCTCAACTTGGCAAGGTACCTGCTCTCAGTTGATTCTGAAGCCCGAAGAAAACCAAGTCCTTCTCCCAAAACCCAGACTCGGCGGGCCACCTTTGACGGGCCACAAGAGTCTGCAGGAGCCCAAGACCGCTGCCTGCCCACAAGGGGCTTGCGGGGGGAAAAAAGGCCAACTGACTGACTGCCTGGGCTTGGAACGGGGAGGGAGAGCTAGCTGGATGTTCTTTCATGTCTCACTTCTTCCTCCGGTCAGGTCCCAAGAGACACAGAGAATGGTCAAGGAGCAGGAGAGCTCTCACGATGGGGTCACTGCTTCTACTTCAGGGGTAAGGAGGGTTTGCCAACGTGGCTGGTGGCAGTTCATGCCTGAAGGCCTGGGGGCCGGGGAGGAATTGTCACCTGGGCAGCCTGGCCAGGCTGGCAAACTCCAGGACAACAGACCCTTGGATTCCTGGGAAGACCTTTACGGCTTGAAGGACAAAGGAACAAACTTTGGAGAGCCTTTCCAAGCAATCCTCCCGCCCCACTCGCGAAATTCTCCCGGGCACAATTGAGGCACAGCCGCTCTGAACCTCCTCCTGACGATCCTGCCCTCCTGGGTTGAGGAGCCAGTGACATCCAGTGACAAAATGGTGAACCAGGAAGGGGCTGAGTGCCTAAGCATCGCCCTTTCCCTTACCCCCTCTGAGGCAAAAGGAGAGAGGGATGCATCTTCCAAACAGTGTCAAAGACTTTGTGAACGGTTGCCAAGTGCCCAGCCATGAGTATAGCCTGTTTGGAGAACAGCAGGTCCTTATTCTGGAAGCAGCATCCTCTTAACCTAAGGCCTCTGAAGACCTCTTCCTAGGGGGCTGAAATTGCGCCCTAGGCTTTAGCCATCCAATTGGGATACAGAGAGCTTTGGATTTATGCCTCAATAAGAACAAATGTCATTTACAGGATTCGATGGAAGTCCAGGGGGCCTCCAGGAACCAGAGCCTGGAGGATGTGGAGTCCATTCTCAACTTGGCAAGGTACCTGCTCTCAGCTGATTCTGAAGCCCCAAGAAGACCAAGTCCTTCTCCCAAAACGCAGACTTGGCGGGCCACCTTCGACGGGCCACAAGAGTCTGCAGGAGCCCAAGACCGCTGCCTGCCCACAAGGGGCTTGCGGGGGAAAAAAAGGCCAACTGACTGACTGGCTGGTCTTGGAACGGGGAGGGAGAGCTAGCTGGATGTTCTTTCATGTCTCACTTCTTCCTCCGGTCAGGTCCCAAGAGACACAGAGAATGGTCAAGGAGCAGGAGAGCTCTCACGATGGGGTCACTGCTTCTACTTCAGGGGTAAGGAGGGTTTGCCAACGTGGCTGGTGGCAGTTCATGCCTGAAGGCCTGGGGGCCGGGGAGGAATTGTCACCTGGGCAGCCTGGCCAGGCTGGCAAACTCCAGGACAACAGACCCTTGGATTCCTGGGAAGACCTTTACGGCTTGAAGGACAAAGGAACAAACTTTGGAGAGCCTTTCCAAGCAATCCTCCCGCCCCACTCGCGAAATTCCCCCGGGCACAATTGAGGCGCAGCCGCTCTGAACCTCCTCCTGACGATCCTGCCCTCCTGGGTTGAGGAGCCCTGTCAGGTCACAGCAGGTGGAGTGACATCCAGTGACAAAATGGTGAACGAGGAAGGGGCTGAGTGCCTAAGCATCGCCCTTTTCCTTACCCCCTCTGAGGCAAAAGGAGAGAGGGAGGCATCTTCCAAACAGTGTCAAAGACTTTGTGAACAGTTGCCAAGTGCCCAGCCATGAGTATAGCCTGTTTGGAGAACAGCAGGTCCTTATTCTGGAAGCAGCATCCTCTTAACCTAAGGCCTCTGAAGACCTCTTCCTAGGGGGCTGAAATTGCGCCCTAGGCTTTAGCCATCCAATTGGGATGCAGAGAGCTTTGGATTTATGCCTCAATAAGAACAAATGGGACGCGGTGGCGCTGCGGGTTAAACCGCTGAGCTGTCGATCGGAAGGTCGGCGGTTCGAAACCGCGCGGCGGGGTGAGCTCCCGTTGCTAGTCCCAGCTCCTGCACACCAAGCAGTTCGAAAACATGCAAATTTGAGTAGATTAATTGGTACCGCTTCAGCGGGAAGGTAACGGCGTTCCGTGAGTCATGCTGGCCACATGACCCGGAAGTATCTATGACAACGCCGGCTCTAAGGCTTAGAAACGGAGATGAGCACCGCCCTCTAGAGTCGGACACGACTGGACTTTACGTCAAGGGAAACCTTTACCTTTACCTTAAGAACAAATGTCATTTACAGGATTCGATGGAAGTCCAGGGGGCCTCCAGGAACCAGAGCCTGGAGGATGTGGAGTCCATTCTCAACTTGGCAAGGTACCTGCTCTCAGCTGATTCTGAAGCCCCAAGAAGACCAAGTCCTTCTCCCAAAACCCAGACTCGGCGGGGCACATTTGATGGGCCAAAAGAGTCTGCAGGAGCCGAAGACCGCTGCCTGCCCACAAGGGGCTTGCGGGGGGAAAAAAGGCCAACTGACTGACTGGCTGGTCTTGGAACGGGGAGGGAGAGCTAGCTGGATGTTCTTTCAGGTCTCACTTCTTCCTCCGGTCAGGTCCCAAGAGACACAGAGAATGGTCAAGGAGCAGGAGAGCTCTCACGATGGGGTCACTGCTTCTACCTCAGGGGTAAGGAGGGTTTGCCAACGTGGCTGGTGGCAGTTCATGCCTGAAGGCCTGGGGGCCGGGGAGGAATTGTCACCTGGGCAGCCTGGCCAGGCTGGCAAACTCCAGGACAACAGACCCTTGGATTCCTGGGAAGACCTTTACGGCTTCGAAGGCAAAGGAACATCCTTTGGAGGGCCTTTCCAAACAATCCTCCTGCCCTACTCACGTAATTCTCCCTGGTACAATGAAGGCACAGCTGCTCTGAACCTCCTCCTGATACTGACCCCCCTTCCTGAGTTGAGGAGTCTCTTCCTCAATGGTCCTGCTTCTTCCTCCATTTTCCCCGCCATCTGGAAAAGGCATCTGAGAGCAGGGTCCGGCAGTGGGCCCATCTGCTTCTACTTCGACCTCTGTGCTTGGCTTCTTCCCGCCCTCAGTGCAAGTTTCCAGATGGGTGGTTTGTCAAGGAGCTGCCTGATGTCAGGTCACAGCTGGTTGAAGGACATCCATTGAGAAAATGGTGATCAAGGAAGGGGCTGAGTGCATAAGCATCCCCCTTTTCTTGACCCCCTCCAAGGTGAAGGAGGGAGGGATGCGACTTCCAAATGGTGGAAGAGTCTTTGATTATGCCTGAATAGAAACAAATGTCATTTGCAGGATTCAATGGAAGTCCAGTGGGCCTCGAGGACCCAGAGCCTGGAAGATGTGGACTCCGTCTCCGATTTGGCAAGGTAGCTGCTCTCAGCTGATTCTGAAGCCCCCAAGAAGAGGCTGCAGTACCGTCCCACAGAAAAAAGGCTATGAGAAATGTCTGCTGAGGGGAGGGATAGATTTCTATGGGATGCACGCTCAACCCCCTGGACAGGAAGCCTTTCTCTTCTCTCCTTAATGGGATGGGGGGCCATTTGGGGCAAAAGGGGGACCAGACGATGAAGGCACCTGGGCAGGGAGTGCATGCTTAAAGCACAGGAAAGTAAGCAAGCTTCTGATTGTCCAAAGCCTAACGTTACAGGAGACAGCCCAAAAGGAAAAGGGAGGGGTGGGGAAAGGAAAACAAGGACCCTCCCATCCCACCCTCTGGCCCAGCCGGTCGCAAGGGCTGCTGCTTGGCTGACTGGGGAGGGCCCAAAGCCTGTTTGAGCTGCCACATAAGGGAGGTTCACCTCCTTTCCTTCTCAGCATCTGCTTCTGATAAAAGAAAGAAGGACTCAGGTCAACCCCCTTGGCAGGCCAGCCGACAGGCTCCTTAGAGCATCCATGTGGCCGCTCTTGAAAGAGGGCCCACAGCTAGTTCTGATCTCTGGGCCCTTCAATCTCTCCCCAGTGATGATGAACCGGAGCAGAAGAGGCAGGGGCTCTACACGATAGAGGAGGTCTCCACCCCATCAGTAAGTTGTGACCAGCTCCTCACCCTTGCAACGGCAGAAGCCCTGTCTCTGCGGGTTTGAAGTTAGGTCAGCAGATGGAACGGTGCTGGAGGCCGAGGTGCTATTTATGGACACGCTCTGGCAAGGACAGGCTACCCATCAGAAGCGTGCTCCTGCTCCCTCTTTTCCTCCTTCAACCTCCCTCTGCTGCTTTGCATCGCCCAGTGCTGCCAGATACCTGGCGGTTCCAACCAGTCAAGACAGAGGGGGAACTCTGCAAGGCTGCCATTTAGCTCACGGAGGGGTTTGGAAAAGGGGTCAGCAAAGAAAGGGCAAAGTGTCCTTGGTGCTCCTTTTTCTACCGAAAACTTCACACGGGTAAACCGAGGACATGTTGCTTCTTCCAATTGGTACAATATTTTTTCCAATATGGTTGCCAGATGCCCCTGACCTTGAGTTGCCTCCCTTAGTCAACATGGCCAGCCCTCGTTCGACAAACTGAAACTGAGAACCCCAAATCCTCTCTTATTTTCCCAAGTGGGGACTAACCCCCTTTAGCCCTGTATTCAGTTGAAGAAGATTTGGGTTGTCATTTTAGGATTCATCAGAAGAATCGCTGCCCTCAAGGAAGACCAGCAGCCTGGGGGATGTGAAGTGGGAAAGGCGTCCTAATCCATCGAGGTAGGCAGCACCTCGGAGAGTGAAGATGTTGTGGCAGCTTCCCCAAGAGGAAGGGTTCAAAGGGTTTGGGGCCTGCACAGGCTGATGAATCTGGAATGAAGGGTGACTCACTGAGTGGTTTTTTGTTTCTCCTGCTTGTCTGAAGATCTCTCTTTAAAATTATTATCCCCAAATGTGTTTTGAAAGTGAGGTTTTCGTCGAACCCAGTGCCCTCAAAGGCTCTACTGTGGCTGTGAGGTAGATTTCTCTTCCTGGTCTCCCAGCCGCTTCACTCCTGAGTCGACCGCAAGGATCACCAATTCCTGTGGTCTCCTCATGTGGAGCAGCCATACAGAATGCAGGTGGGCAATCGTTCGGTCACTCCATATACAGAGAGGCTCTGCTGACCTGGACTTGTCGCTGGGCCACCGGTCTGTGCTGGAACGCCGTCTCCGCTTGCTCAGAGATGTCTTACTTTGCTGTAGTCCCCACGTGGAAGCCAGAGGGGAGGTGGCTTTGAATGAGAGGCTGCCCCAGCCCTCTTGTACGCCTCCCCCAATCTCTGTCACTACTTTCGGACCCTGGACCCCCACATTGGGATAAACAAGGGAAATTCTCCCCAGCCCCTGCTAAGAGGTGGGCAAGAGATACCAGGCTGTGCTGGCCTGAAGGGGAAAGGAAGGTCAGATTGCCCAAGAGGCCCAGCAGAGAAGCAAGGCGGCATCTCTGGCCCCTCTCTGTGCTTTGTGCCACACGTGATTGTGCTTTTGCGCTGCTCACGAACAGACAGCTTCCCACACGAAAGGCAGAGGCCAAAGGCCACCAAGAGAGTCAGCCACTGGGCTGCCCGGCCACTCCTGGCTCCGAGAGAACCGCCATCCTTGTGTAGGTTCAAAAAGTGGGCCTTGGCGATGTTTCCCTGGGGGCGGAGAGAACGAGGCTCCAAGCCTGCCCATAAAGTGCCTAGGTCAGTGGGCACCAGGGTGGAAGACCTTCCTGTGCTGTTGCCAGGTTCCAAGTCCTTCTCCCAAAACCCAGACTTGGTGGGGCACCATTGACGGGCCACAAGAGTCTGCAGGAGCCCGAGACCGCTTCCTGTCCACAAGGGGCTTGCAGGGGAAAAAAGGGCCAACTGACTGACTGGCCGGTCTTGGAAAGGGGAGGCTGAGCTAGCTGGATGTTCCTTCACACCTGACTTTCTTCCTCCGGTCAGGTCCCAAATGGCACGGAGACGAATCGAGCGGGAAAGCTCTCATGATAGGGTCACCGCTTCCACCTCAGGGGTAAGGAGGGTTTGGCAATGTGGCCGGTGGGAGTTCATGCCTCGAGTATGTGGGGAGGGAGGAATTCCTGCCTGGGCAGCCCAGCCAGGCTGGCAAACTCGAGGACAACAGACCCTTGGATTCCTGGAAAGACCTTTAGGGCTTGGAGGGCAAAGGAACAACCTTTGGAGAGCCTTTCCAAGCAATCCTCCCGCCCCACTCGCGAAATTCTCCCTGGCACAATTGAGGCACAGCTGCTCTGAACCTCCTCCTGATGCTCCCCCCCTCCTGGGTTGAGGAGCCTCTTCCTCAACGGTCCCGCTTCTTCCTCCTCCATTGTCCCCGCCATGTGCAAAGGGCATCCGAGGGCAGGGACCGGCCGCAGACCCATCTGCCTCCACTCCACCCTCCGTGCCTGGCTTCTCCCCGCCCCCGGTGCAAGATTCCAGATGGGTGGTTTGTAAAGTAGCTGCCGGATGTCAGGTCATGGCTGGTGGAGACATCCAGTGACAAAATGGTGATCGAGGAAGGTGCTGAGTGCATAAGCAGCCCCCTTTTCATGACCCCCTCCGAGGCGAAAGGAGAGAGGGATGCGACTTCCAATGGCGGAAGGGTCTTTGATTATGCCTTAATACAAACAAACGTCATTTCCAGGATTCGATGGAAGTCCAGGGGGCCTCCAGGACCCAGAGCCTGGAAGATGTGGACTCCGTCTCCGATTCAGCAAGGTACCTGCTCTCAGCTGATTCTGAAGCCCCCTGCAGTTCTGTCCCACAGAAAAAAGGCTATGAGAAATGTCTGCTGAGGGGAGGGATAGATTTCTATGGGATACACGCTCAACCCCCTGGACAGGAAGCCTTTCTCTTCTCTCCTAATCAATGGGATGGGGGGCCATTTGGGGCCAAGGGGGGACCAGACGATGAAGGTGCCTGGGCAGGGAACGCATGCTTAAAGCATAGCAAAGTAAGCAAGCTTCTGATTGTCCAAAGCCTAACTTTAAATGACACAGCACAAAAGGAAAAGGGAGGAGTGGGAAAAGGAAAAGGAAAACAAGGATTCTCCCATCCCACCCTCTGGCCCAGCCGGTCGCAAGGGCTGCTGCTTGGCTGACTGGGGAGGGCCCAAAGCCTGTTTGAGCTGCCACATAAGGGAGGTTCACCTCCTTTCCTTCTCAGCATCTGCTTCTGATAAAAGGAAGGAGGACTCAGGTCAACCCCCTTGGCAGGCCAGCCGACAGGCTCCTTAGAGCATCCATGTGGCCGCTCTTGAAAGAGGGCCCACAGCTAGTTTTGATCTCTGGGCCCTTCAATCTCTCCCCAGTGATGACGAACCGGAGCAGAAGAGGCAGGGGCTCTACACGATAGAGGAGGTCTCCACCCCATCAGTAAGTTGTGACCAGCTCCTCACCCTTGCAACGGCAGAAGCCCTGTCTCTGCGGGTTTGAAGATAGGTCAGCAGATGGAACGGCGCTGGAGGCCGAGGTGCTATTTATGGACACGCTCTGCAAGGA
This sequence comes from Candoia aspera, assembly GCF_035149785.1. NCBI lineage: Eukaryota > Metazoa > Chordata > Lepidosauria > Squamata > Candoiidae > Candoia > Candoia aspera. The sequence goes on along the minus strand of NC_086154.1, from coordinate 167,122,101 downwards.
CAGGCTACCCATCAGAAGCGTGCTCCTGCTCCCTCCTTTTCTCCTTCAACCTCCCTCTGCTGCTTTGCATCGCCCAGTGCTGCCAGATACCTGGCCGTTCCAACCGGTCAAGATAGATGGGGAACTCTGCAGGGCTGGGATTGAGCTCACGGAGGGGTTTGGAAAAGCTGTTGGCAAAGAAAGTGTCCTCGCTGCTCCTTTTTCTACTGAAAACTCCATGTGGGTAAAGCGAGGACAGTTGCATCTGCCAATTGGTGCAATCTTCTTTCCAAACCGGTTGCCAGATGCCCCTGACCTTGAGTTGCCTCCCTTAGTCAAGATGGCCAGCCCTCATTCGACGAACTGAAACTGAGAACCCCAAATCCTCTCTTATTTTCCCAAGTGGGGACTAACCCCCTTTAGCCCTGTATTCAGTCGAAGAACATTTCGGTTGTCATTTTAGGAGTCCTCAGAAGAACCCCTGCCCTCAGACAAGACCGGCAGCCTGGGGGACGTGCAGTGGGAAACACGTCCCAATCCATCGAGGTAGGCAGCACCTCGGAGGGTGAAGATGTTGTGGCAGCCTCCCTAAGGGGGAGGGTTCAAAGGCTTTGAGGCCTGCACAGGCTGATGATTTGTTTCTGAGAGGCTGGGATAGCAGATCCCTCCTCCCATTCTGCCCTCTTTTGTGTCCTTTCTCCTAGGAGCGAAAAGGGACAGACTGCAGAGGAGGCACTGGAGGCCCACATCTCCTCCAGCCCCTGGGTAAAGAAGGGCGAGCTGTTTTCTGTTGGGCAGGGCCACGGGGAGGGGCTCCCTCTGTTCAGGTCTCCCACCCCGAGTGTACCATGCAGGGGTGCTGGGGGGTGCTGGGCCCTTGGGGCAACTTGCCCTGACTGGTGGCCTAAAAGGATGCGACCCCCTGCCCACGCCTTTCCTTTCTCTGCTTCACCCTCTCCAGCGCCCTGCTGCTTCCAGGCAGGGCTTTAACAGGAAAAGCGTACTTTTCCGGGGGATGGGTGGGGCGGGGCAGTGGATTCCTCCAACTTGGGAGACGTATCATGCAGCAGAAGCACCGTTCTGGTCAGGCATCCTGCATTTGATAGGCCTTCCCTTTATTCTAGAATCCCCAAGACCCATGAAAATCACAATTCTGAGGCACTTGCCCCTTTGTGGCCACAGAGGAATCATTGTCATTCACAGGATTCCCCTGACGAAGGCCAAGACACCTTGGACGATGTCAGCAGCCTGCAGGAGGAGGCCTGGGACCCCAGTCTCAGTTCAGACAGGTGCCCTATTTTCCAGCGGTTCAACCATTGAGGAACTGCCACCCCTTCCCCACAATACTTGGCGGAAAGGCATGAGGCCTTTCCCGCTCATTTATTTTAAACAGTGTTTGGTGGAAGCCTTGCAAGATGGTGGCTACTGCAGATAGAAATGCTTCTCTTTTCTCCCAATGGAGTGAAGGACCTACTGGGAAGCTGGTGGTCTGAGGGCGTGAGGCAAAATGTCACCCGGCCACTTGATGGCGGAGGGACCTGTCCAGGGAACAGAGGGGCCCTTGGTCGGATCCTGCACCGTTCCATCTCAGCTGTACTTCTCTGTCCTCCTCCAGAAGCTTAGTTTCAGATGACTCCCTTCCAGATGACAAACTGACCCCTAATCTAGGTCTAATCATCCCATATCCCTCCTCTCAACAGCAGGTCAGGGGAAGAAATGTACAGCTCGGACCCAGACTCGGACCCGGACCCAGTCAACCACCTCGCGGGCATGTCAAGTAAGGCTTGTCACTCAGGGTTAAACTGAGGGCTTCCCCAGAGAAAGACCTCTTCCTGCAACCTCCAGTTCAGCCCTCCCCTGGAGGAATCGGCCTTTCACCATCACTTCCGTTTCCTCTTCCTTTCTCTCTTGCCTATGCAGAAAGCGCTGGATAAGATCTGCCGCCTGGCCTCCACTTGCTCCCTTGGACTGAGCCAGGTCATGCCCTCCCTACATGTCGTGGCCCGGAAGAACATGCAACTGGTCACGCAGCGCCTCTTAGAGCTGCCGTGGAGGTAGGCAGGGGTGCAGGTTCTTCCTCCCTTGAGTTGCAGGGAAGTCCAACATCAGGCTGACTCTTCTGTGTTCCTCCCTGTGGACCTGGGATGGGCAGAAGGGTCTGACACGGTTGCCGCCTGATTTTCTTCCCAGCACCTGCGGCGAGCTGCTCTGGGCTGTCATCGCCTCATCATACGGCAGCGGGGATAAGGTCCTGTCCCTTCTCCTGGCGAAGGTGAAGGAGGTCCCTTGGCTGCCTCAGGGAGAGGAACAGTCCACCCATCCTCTTCCTGCCACTCCGGTAAGGGGTAGAGCTCGGAAGGAGGTGGTCCTTTTGGATGCCCAGACTTCAACCTCTCCCTCTTGGAGATGCCATCGTGTCCCTGTGTCTGTGGGCTCCCAACAGGCAAACGAGAAGACACTTCTCGAATCCTGCTTGGGAAGGAGGGAAGGCCCTTTGGGTGGTGAGGGTTGGCAGAGAGAGCGATTCTACCAAGAGGCAGCGTGGGCTCCATTAGCCAACTTTCCTTAGGAGCTCTGTGGGTAAAGCAGACTCTCCTTCTCTCCTCAGGCCTTCTCTCCTCTGCCTGGTGGATATCATCATCAAAGGCGCCAGGCAGCAGAATATATCAGCTGAAGGAGAGGACCGTCTGCCTCTGGAGTAAGCAGCGGCACTGGGAAGGAGAAACCTCCTTCTCCTTCTTGGGCTCCCACATCCAAGCAGCACTTCTGGTTTAGCAATACCCCCCTGGCCCTGCAAGTCCTCTCCTCAGATAGGCCGGGTGTTGCATAGGCCCCAGGAAAAAACGCTCTCCAGCACGTAGTGCTCCCAGCTTGGCTGCCTTGCTTTTCTCATGAGGTCTGTCCTGAAGCTTTGAGGAAAAGAAAGAAAATGCAATCTGTGGCCTCCGTGATTTTTCTGGAGCACCCTTGCGCTTGGGTGGAGGGACCAACTCACGCAGATGCAGCAAATCCCATTTGGTGGTGAATGGCTGCAAGGGAGAAGGAAAGCCCCTCTGGAGCTCCCTCCCTCTTTGCTCTTCTCGTGGCGTTCCAGGGAAAGGAGGGAGAGAAGCTGCGGAGGGAAGCTTCCCTGTGGGCATCACGCAAAGGGTTTCTTTTGCCCCTCAGACTACGGGATCATGCCTTGGTGACTCTGGCCTTCTTTCCTCTGCAGGGAGACGGTTGGCACCATCCAGGTGCTGCTGGCCAGGGAGGCACACCTGACCCTGAGGGAGACCTGCGGGGAGCTGTTGTGCCGTCCCAGCTGCTGCCTCCAGGGCGTGGCCGTGTTGGTGACGTAAGACAGAGGGCAAAGGGCAGCTTTTCTCCCCAAAGAGAACCTTTCTTCTCCCCTTCCAGCCCAGCCTGGCCTGTCCGTCTGATGGCTTTTTCTCAAAAGAGCTTTGGTGTGTTGCAGGGCCCTCGTGGAGACCTCTTGTCCTGCCATGTGCAGCCTCCAGAGACATCTCAGTTCTGTCCTGGAGAAGGAAGAGGCAAAGGAGCATTCAGCTGCAGCGCTGGCCTTCTTTATTGAGGTGGGAAAATCCCCCCCGCCCCAGTCTCTTGGATCGATCCAGGGAGGCAATGGGAGTTGGCTGAGCAGGGTGATGCAGAGGAGAAAACGGGGGTTGCCCCAGGCCACCTTTAGGCAGGGATCAAGCTCCAAAACCCATCTCTCTTGCTTTCCCTGCCGCTCAAGGAGAGCCTAGAGGCATGTTCCTGCTTCCCCAAAGAGCAAGGGTGAAGCATCTTCCCTGGGGGCCCTTTGGGCACCTTCTCCCCAGTGAAGCTGCTCACTCCTTCCTTTTCCTCCTCTGGCCACTGACAGGCCTTCGACCGCTCTGCTCTCTTTCAGCTGCTGACTAACTACAAGGGCCAAGCCCCCATGGAGAAGACCTGGAAGCTGCTCATGGCTCGGCTGGAACACCCCAGCCGGACCGTTCGCCAACTGAGCAGGAAGGGTCTTCTCCATCTCTGCGAGAACTACAAGGTGGTAAGTGGCCCTCACCCACAGGGGACAGACAAATGCGGAGCTTCTCCTCTTCGGACACAACTGTAGAGGATGCTTCCTTCCAGGAAGCACCTTCACTTTAGAATTGCAGCAATAATGTTGCTGGCCTGGACAGATTTAGCCAGTGGGCCTTCTTACCCCAGGATGAGATCGAACCCCCTAGTCTAGGCAAGATGGAGCGCGTGGGGAGGTGGCAGATCTTCCTTTTACTCAGTCCTGGGGATGAGGATGGCTTGCTGCTCTCACGTTCCATCTTCACTTCGATCTCTCTCAGAGCTGAGAGTAGGTTGCTAGCTAAGATACCCAACTGTGATCAGAAAAGGTTAGGTTTCTCTTCTCTCTTTCCTTGGAGGAGAGTTTTTCCAATCTCCCATTTCCTCTGCAGATCATGAGGCCCGAGGAGCTGTGCCATGCTGTCCTCGGTGGGCTCTGCAGTTCCAGCCCTGCCATCACCTTGCAGTTCTTGGACTTGGCAGAGCAGCTCGGCCTCCAGACACAGGAGGATGTTTGGACGCCTCCTTGGCTGCCCAGTACTGCTCGCTCTTCCACCACGTGAGTCCTCAGCTCCTCCTTGCTTGGAAGAGGAGGAAAAAGTTAACGGAAACCTTAACTGGGAGTCTACACGGGACCCATTCCTTGCAGGACAAGAAAAAAAAAGTCTTTTCCTTGGTCCTTCACAGGAAGCAGCAACCATTCGATGGGCAGCCTTGAAGTATATCTGGCCTCTTCTGCAGCACCGGAAAGATCTTGAGGGGACAGCAGCCATCCACACCCTCATTGCGGTGCCGATGCACATGGAGGATGTTGAGGAGAAGGTGGCGAAGGTGAGGGCCCAGCTTGCCTGGGAAAAGAGGGTTGCAGCTTGGCTAGCTGATTCACCCGAGGAAAGCAGTAGAAGAATGGCCCCAGCTTTTTTCTCTCCTCTGTTCTTGAAGGCAGCAAAAGATACCCTGCAGCACCTGGCAGAGGCTCTCCATTGGCACCTTGGGGGCACCCTCCTGGCGGGGAGGACTTACAGCCTGCAGGAGCTTCTGCATCAAATCGCCAAGCGCCTGGTAAGAGCCCTTCTCTGGCTCCCGTTCCCCTCTAGAGTGAGAGGCATGGGTGGGGCACGCAGCACTTGGCGATCTCCCACCTCTGTCTCTTCTGCCTCTTCTCCTCGATTCGGTTCCCCATCTCGGAGGGGCAGTTGGGGATGGAGGTGTTCACCTGCCTTTCGTACTTTAAGAGCAAGCCGGCTTCAGTGAGGAGAACGGCTGCCATGTTCATTGGTAATGGAAAGAGAAGCCTATTTGTGGGCAATCAGGCGGGAGGTCTCATCCCCCAGGTTCAGGGTTTCTCCTGCCCAGGAATAGCCACGTTTCAGCCAAAAAAGCACGGCCCCCTGCAGGCTTCCATAGACATAAACTTCCTGCTTGGGCCATGGACCTTCCTTTAGCCCAGGCAAGGCATGAGCCTGTAGTCCTCTTGCTGAGCTTCTCATTTCCCCTGGGATCAAAGGCCTGGGGAGTTCTGGAGTTACGGCTGCAATCAGTTGAGAATTGGGCTTTGAAAGAGACAGTGGTGTGTTTTTCTCCCTCTTTTCCTCTACAGGTCACCTGCTTCATCTGAATGGCAGCCTCCTCACAGAAGGGACAGTTCCCACCTACCTTGCTTGTAAGTAATGGCTGTGCAAAGTGATAAGAGGAACAGCTTTGGGTTTGCAGTGTGGGGAAGGGAAGGAGGGAGCGAAGGATTGTGCAGGATGCATTTTGATGCTCTGGTCTAAATTTTTTCTTTGCAGATCTGGAAAAGCTTCTGGGTGACCAGGACCCTGCAGTCAGGCGAGTCGCCCAGAGAACGAAAGCTTTGGTGGAAAAGGCCTTCTCCCTCCACTCTGCAGATGGGCTGGTGGCTGCCGTCCGGCACTTGGCAGCAGGCTGTAGGCGGCAACGATACCCCCCCGAATGTGGCGGCCTTTCCATCTGATGGACCGGTGAGGGAAGCTGGGCAGCAGCTGCCCAGGTGTCAGATGGAGGCTAACGGAGGGAAAGCAGGGGACGAGGGGCAGGGTTTTCCTCTGATGGGACGGGACTTGCCGTGGCCTGAGTCGGCTCTCTTAGGGTGGGGCCAAAAGCAGAGGACCTTCCCATGGAGGGAGGAATGTCCCCTGACGGGCTTCCTCCCAGTTAAGCTTGAGGCGAGGCTTGCGAGCAGAGAAACCGACTGCCTGATACGTCTGTGTCTTTTCAGGAATTTGAGCACTTCCTCCCGCACCAGGGAACATCTTGCGGCACCGCAGAGAAAGGCAGCTAGGGTGCCATACCATCCCCTTGCTATGCACAAAAGTCAGTTGCCGGGTGATGGGGCTGGGAAGGAATTTTGCCCATAAAATGCCGCTGGAATTGGCCAGTGGGCTTCTTGCCTTCCCTGTAGTAACAGTCATCCTAAGTTGGCTGTTGATGTATTACAGTTGTTCAGGAAATAGAGAAATGCTCCTTTTGACCATGTCGCTTAAGTTATCTCCTGTGCTTGCTCCATTCTGTTTCTTCATCAGTGACCAAAGAGTAAAAATGTTATAAAAATCGTCAAGAGCATTGGTGTTGAAATACTGCCAAGAGTGGAGAAGGAAGAGAAATCAGTGCTGCTCTGTATGTCAGTCCATTGGGAGGCAGGCCTGGAGCCGAGGAGCAAATCCACCCGCGTTGGGACGGTGAGTCCTCTTCCCCCCTTCCCAGTGGACAGGGGGGATCACGCAGGTTCCTATCAGAAGACCCAGGGACCGTTTCCTCTCGCCCTGCTCACCGGAGCCCTTTCTCCCTCTCTCACTTTAGAGCACCTTTCATTCGTATCGGTCGTTGGGATGGTTTTGAAAGGAGAAGGAGCCAGGCCAGAGCAGGCAAAGGACTTGAGACCAGATGCAGCAGGCTTTGAGCCATGGAGAAGAGAGGATGGCAGCTTTTGTCACCCGCCCAGAAGAAGATGCACCCTCCTGATTTTCCTGTTTGTATAAAAGAGGTATTTGGCATCTCAAATAGCCAATGGGAATCATTATGGGCAAATGAGAAAGCTCATCTGCTTCCCACTCAGGAGCCCTAGTGTTGTAGAATTGAACTGAGCAGGAACACTTGTAAGAGGATATCCTCCTGAACGTAAAGAGAGTGCTAAAAGAATACTGAGTAATTAAGTAGCAGAACAACCCTTTAAAGAAATAAAAGAAATGCTCACAATATAGCTGTATAGAATGTAGATAGCTTGCTTAGTCCAGCTATTAATGAATGCTAGCTGGTACTCTTTGTATCTGAAGTGAAAGTTAGGTTTTATTTTTTAAGAAAACCAGTTTCTACATAAACTCAATCTTGAAGAGAGGGAAGCACGAGAGAGAGAGAGAGAGAGAGAGAGAGAGAGAGAGAGAGAGTCATTTAACTAACAATTGACCCAGTGGGAAACAGACACAGGGAGCGCCTGTGAAGGCCCTTCCCCTCATTTGTCTCTTGCCATCTGTCTAGTGATCAGAACAGCTGATATGTGCGAGCTTCTGGGTGAAGAATGGCGAGCGAAGACGTCTCCAAAACAGCAGAGACGACGACTGCGACTAAGACTGAAGTGTCAAGGCCAGCTCTGATTCCTTGGAAGGTGAACCCCCAGTTGCCCCAGGAGAGGAAATAACTACCAGCCAAGTGGCAACAGAAATCTTGAGTGCCCCATTGACCTGGTGGCTGGTGCCAAGATTCCAGTCGCCTGGATTTACCCACTTTCAGAGCCAGAGTGATCAACGTTGCAGGACTTCATTGAGAAAAATCTGAAGAGGAGGTTTCTAAGGGCTTCTTCCTCACCTGCAGCTGCTCCTGCCTTGGTTGTCAAGAAAAAAATCAGGGGAGCTCAGGATGTGTAATGACTACCAGCTGCTAAACCAGATCACCATCAGGAATCGCTACCCCCCGCCTCTCCTTTCCGAGCTCTTAGAGAGGTTACATGGCCCCAAAGTTTTTACCAAGCTCGACCTCTGTGGAGCTTACAACCTAGTGCATATCCAGAGTGGTGAGGAATAGAAGACCTCCTTTCGCACCCGCTATGGCCACTTTGAATACACATTCTCCTCTTCTCTTCTCTCTCTGACCATGAGAAGTATGTCAGTATGGTATTACAGTGCCTCAGGGAAAATCATTTTTGCCAAACTTGACACATGTGAATTTGAGAAGAAGACTATTGATTTCTTGGGTCAGCGCATTTCTTCGGATGGCGTCACCATGGATCCTGATAAAGTGAAAGCACTTCTGACTTGGCAACCACCACGCAGAACGAAGGATGTTCCGGGTTTGCTGGTCTTCGTCAATTATTATAGAACTTTTATACTGGCCTTTGACTCACCTATTGTGAAAGAAAACACCTTTCGTTTTGGATGAAGATACACAACAGGCTTTTGAAGCCTTAAAGACAGCTTGTGCATCAGAACCCATCCTGTGGCGTCCAGTCCCTGCACAACCCTTCATTGTAGAAACTGATGCTTCTGATGTGGCCATAGTGGTGGTGCTACTACAAGCTGGCCAGCATTCAACCACCTTGTTCCCATGTGCGTAGTCCTAATGGAAACTTACAACATCCTAACAGAACTAGTGGTCAGGTAAACCATGTAAACGGTATATACAGGTAGTCCTCGCTTAATGATCTCTCACTTAAGGACCATTCAAAGTTGCAATAGCCTTGGAAAGGGTGCTTTACATGCCTGTTAAGCACTTCCAGCCACCATAAAACATCCCGCCGCTGGTCATGTGATTGTATAGCGGGTGCTTAACAACCGGCTTGCATTTATGACCAGTTGCCAAGTGCCCCACGATCATGTGATCGCCACTTGCAATCTTCTCTGCCGGCTTCCCCAGAAAGTCAGTGGGGAAGGTGACAGCATAGGTTGGAAGCAGAGGGGATGGAGGGGAAGATAAATCCATGGTGGCACTGCAGGAGCGAAGCTCAAATCTCCAGGATTTGGGCTCTGTTCCTGCAGCCTGACAAAGGGTGTCCCCTCCCCTCCCCACATGGAGGGGCACTCCTTCGTGGGGCTGCAGGAGCAAAGCTCAAATCTCCAGGATTTGGGCTCTGTTCCTGCAGCCTGACAAAGGGTGTCCCCTCCCCTCCCCACATGGAGGGGAACTCCTTCGTGGGGCTGCAGGAGCAAAGCTCAAATCTCCAGGATTTGGGCTCTGTTCCTGCAGCCTGACTAAGGCTGTCCCCTCCCCTCCCCACATGGAGGGGCACTCCTTCGTGGGGCTGCAGGAGCAAAGCTCAAATCTCCAGGATTTGGGCTCTGTTCCTGCAGCCTGCCAAAGGGTGTCCTCTCCCCTCCCTGCATGGAGGGGAACTCCGTGGGGCTGCAGGAGCGAAGCTCAAATCTTCAGGATTTGGGCTTCGTTCCTGCAGCCTGTCCACCCATGTCCCCTCCCCTCCCCGCATGGAGGGGAACTCCTTCGTAGGGCTGCAGGAGCAAAGCTCAAATCTTCAGGATTTGGGCTCCGTTCCTGTAACCTGCTGAACCATGTCCCCTCTCCTCCCCCCATGAACTCCTTTGTGTGGCTTCAGGAGCGAAGCTCAAATCTTCAGGACTTGGGCTTCGTTCCTACAGCCTGCCAAAGGTTTCCCATCCTCTCTGTCCCCTTCGTTCCCTCCACTTCCAACCTTCCTTGTCGGCTTCCCCATTGACTTTCTGGGGCAGCCAGCAGAGAAGATTGAAAACGGTGATGACGTGATCGAGGGGCACTTGGCAACTGATTGTAAATGAGAGCCAGTTGCCAAGGACCCAAAATACAATGACATGACCATGGTGTGTGTGTGTGTGTGCGTGTGTGCGTGTGTGTGAGATGTTTTATGATGGCCAGAAGTGCTTAACAGGCATGTAAAGCACCCTTTCCAAGGCTATCATAATGTTGAATGGTTGTTCAGTGACCAATCTATAAGCGAGGATTACCTGTATCTACCGTTGACATGGTTTACCTGACCACGGTTTCAGATCGTGGCCCACAATTCATTGCTAAGTTTTGGCAAGAACTTTCCTAAGGTCTAGAGATTGAGATCAACTTATCTTCTGTGTATCATCTGGATTTGGAGAGACAGATGGAACAGGTGAATCAGATTCTGGAGCAATATCTCAGATGTTTTTTTACCTACCAGCAAGACAACTGGGTAGACCTCCTAGCACAGCCAGAGTTTGCTTATAACAGTGCTCGGCATACCGCCAGCTAAATGATGCCATTCATGGCTAACTGTAGCTTGCACCTCCTATTCTTTCCACTGAGTTCACCAGCTTCTTCTGTTCCAGCCTTGGATCAGCTCTTGTGGGAACTGCAAGCAACTCATCAAGTTCTCCAAGATCAGTTACAAAAGGCCAAGGATGATTATAAATGGTTTGCTGAGCATCACTGCCAGGCAGGTCTACTGATAGCCATGGGGGACTTAGTGTGTGTTTCATTTAAGAAGCTTGCTACTCGTCAGCCGCCAAAGAAATTGGATCACCGCTTCCTGGGACCATTCCAAGTGGAAGCTGTCATCAACCCAGTTGCTTTCTGGCTTAAGCTACCCTCCAGTTTCTGTGTTCATCCTGTATTCCATTGTTCTTTGTTGGTTCCTGCTGCACCTCCCAACCCTCATTGTTCCTCCACACTGGCCCCACCACCCATTGTGGTGGAAAGGGAACCTGAATATGAGGTAGCCCACATTCTGAACTCACGGGTCCTTCGGGACCACCTCCAGTATCTGGTGGATTGGAAGGGCTATGGACCATAGCAGCGTTCCTGGGAAGATGATGATGTTTATGCTCCCTGCCTCACACACCTGTTCCATTAACAGTACCTGGAGAAGCCCAGGCCTCAATCTGCAGGAGAGGAGGGCCCTGAGGTGGGGGATAGTGTCATGGCCAGCTCAGACTCCTTGGAAGATGACGAGGAGTTACAGAAGAGTCATCAGCCTGAGGGGATTCAGCTGAAAGAGCCTCTAAGTTAAGCTGGTTGAGCTTTGGTGGGCTGGATATTTTGGGTGTGAGGGAGTACGATTGTTTGGTCAAAGCTTTTTGCCACTAGAGTTCTGTTTAAAAGCCTTTTTAGTAAATCTATAAAACTTACCTGCGTGTCAGTGATTTCCATGGGCCGGGACCGGACAGGAAGGACCAGCGAGTAGTCCGGTCCCACAGAACCTCTCCGGATAAGGAGAGGATGGGAGATCACCCACTTCTGCTCTGGATGGCTGCTCCATGCGAGGAGACCCCAGGACAGCGGTTTCTCATGGGTTTGAGCACTGGGAGGTGAAGGGAGCCATTATGCTCTCATCCATGGCGGAGCACGTTTTGGTGCCTTCGGCAACAATCTTGGCACCTTCAAAAAGATTAGGAGGAGTCTCTCACAGTGTTCCTGTTGGTCCCCCAAATTTCCTTCTGTGGTGTTCTTCAAAGCCAGGCACCCAACTCGAAGGGGCCTCAGAGCTATTCAAGTGAACTAAGGCCAGAGTGAAGCCCGAAGGTCTCAGGTCACATTCTCGCTCAGTCCTTCCCTTCCAAAGAATGCATTGGTGCTCTGGTTTCCTTTCTGGTCTGCCAGGCAATTTCTCTAGTCGTGGCTACTTGCTGATAGTAAAAGATGGCCTCCTTTGCCCCATGCACAAGAAGATTCCCACTAGTAAGACTGGCTTGGAGCACCCTAAACTGTACAGAAAATGTCAACATTGTAGTTGGTTAATACCACTCAACCACTAAAAGTTGTTCTCTGCAGCACCTCCAATGCCCTTTAGATTTGGTATGAAAAAGCAGACACTCAAGACTACTTCCTATCACTAGATAGCAGTGTGATGATTGCCTTACTCTAAATAAAACTCTCAGACTCAAAATGTCAATTCAGGTTCTGGATTTATTTAGAAAAGAGTGCAAACAGCTAAAAAGCTGAGAATGAGAAAAGCGCGCCTAAACTCAAACTAAATAGCGTCTTTGCAAACAACACCCCACCCCCTCCCTCACATACAGTTCGCCCCACATTCCCAGGTGCTCCTAACGAGCTCTGCTGATCAAGGGGCAAAAAGACCTTGACATTTCAGAGATAGCCTAAAGACATTCCTCCTGGCACAGTCCAGCGCGTCTCCTGTACAAGGCTCTCAGCAGCACCCTCCCAGCCCGAACACCTATCAGCACCTTAGCAAGCGAACCGTTACGATGTAGACAAACACCGGAACGGTGAACATGACAAGCAGCTTCATTTCTTCCTTTTATATGAAAGGTGCGTACTCACCATTTCTTTTCACAAGCACACAGATGGCACTGAAGTCAATGAATCAGCCCGAGCAGGTTTGCATTTGGATGATTACCCTTTAGATACTGAAACTGTGTGCCAATTTCCTTCTTTCAATTACATGTGAACAGATTGACTTGTTTGTTTGTTTGTTTGTTTGTTTGTTTGCCTTTTAGTTCTCTTAACACCTTTGCCTTGGGTTTGGTGCTAGGATGCCTTCTCACTACAAATGTTGTTTTACAACCACACTGTTATTGCACAATAATGGTCAGCAGAAGGCCTTCTGTGAGAAAGAAACGGTTTCACATATTCAGTTCTGCAGTTGGCATAGCTAGTCCCAACACTGGCCTCTCCTGGGAAGGCCCCCCGATCATTGGCAGAACTCGGCTGTCTCAGAGTTGTTGGCGATACTCCCTGATGGCTGGCTAGTTTCTTAAGGCAACAAAAGGAGGCTAGAAGAGTGGGAAAGCGCTCTACAGATGCAAGCAGGAAGCAGCAGCAGTAGTCATTTTATTGTTCATACAACTGTAATTATGTCACAGGAAAGATGCTGGCGCAAGACAAATGGCATTTCTCACCTGGTTGCCTTCTGATTTCAGAAAAAGTATTGTAAAACAGCTTTGGTAAATGTTGGCCTGGCACCTATGGTCTCTTTGTTAAAAAACTTGTCAAAAAATAAGGCTTAATTCAAGTGTTTATAATAGTTTGACCCAAGAGTGCCTGAAGGACTTAAGTGCGTAGAGAATTAGACGTTCCTCCTTCATGGGGTGATACAGGCCTGATGGGAACACGCTTGGGGTAAAACTGGGCTTTGGTTGTGCCATACAAGCCAAAATGTGGCCAAACTGATTTCTGGAAGGAGTATTTTATATAGGAATCATACAATAACATCCAATCTATCTCCAACCTTTCCATTTTGGTAAGATGGTGGAGAAGGTGGTGGGCCTGCATTCCAGAAGGCCCCGGGAGCATTGGATTATCTGGGCCCTTTTTGTCTAGCTTTCAGGCCCAGCTCTAGTGCTGAGGCAGCATTGATTGAAGTAGTGGATGACCTCTGGTAGGACCAGAACAGGGGCAACCCTGCTGGCCAAGGACTTATTAGTTTCAAATGCATACTGTAAATCTCTCATCTCAAATGGGGAAACCTCCTGGTTGTTTATTTCTATTTCTTGTTAGGCTTCTTTTGAAAGGAGAGGCAGACAGGCCAGAACAGGCGGATGCAGCAGGCTTTGAGTCATGGAAGAGAGAGGATGGCAGCTTTTGTCATGGCAGCCCCCACTCCTGCATTACTCTGCATCTCAGATGAGCCACTGGTGGCCTTCTTGGGCTTCTTACATCACCACCAACGTCCAGGCTGGCTGGCGGAGAGGGGAGGTGGCTTTGAATGACATGAGAGAGGCTGCCCTGTCCCTCTTGTATGCCCCCCCAAACATCCAATCTATCTCCAACCTTTCCATTTTGATAAGATGGTTCTCATGATCACCGTTGCGATGTTCACTCCATCGTAACGCTTCGCATGCCAGAGTGTTGATGGATGTTCCTGGCTGGGAGGGTGCTGCTGATAAACCTTGTACGGGGAGATGTGTAGGGCTGTGCCAGGAAGGAATGTCTTTGGGTTATCTCTTAAATGTCAAGGTCTTTTTGCCCGTTGATCAGCAGAGCTCGTTAGGAGTACCTGGGACTGTGGGATTGTTCTATATGCAGGGGGGGGGGGGATCGTTGTTGGAAACGGAGCTATTTAGTTTGAGTTTAGGTGCGCTTTTCTCATTCTCAGCTTTCTTTCTGTTTGCACCTTATTCTAAATAAACCAGACCTTAAACTTAGATTTGGAGTCTGAGCTTTTTATTTGAGTAGGGCAGTCGTTACATAAAGCTGAGAATCATTCCATGAACAAACCTCGCTAGTCTCTACCAAGGAATTTTTCTTGAGAGAGAAGAAGTTAGCGATGGCAGAATTGGGGAAGGAGTCGACGGGATTTGGGGGGCAACCAGACAGCTGTTGGAGACGGCGTTCCTGAGCAGGGACTCGGGCCCCCTCCCATCCCACCCTGCACCCCATTCCAGAGATCCAACCTCTAGCCCGGAGGAGAGGGAACCGACGGACGAAGGGCTCGCCGAACACCAACAGTTCCTGTGGGGTGCCCTGGCAGACCCCCGGCCGGGGACGTCTCGCACCACATGGAAACTGCGATGCCCACTGACTCCTGAAAGAGAGTCCACAAAAGTGTCGGGAAGTCAGCGACCTGAAGGGCCGGGGCTGGAGGACTCTACCACGTCAGATAGGATCAGAGTCCTTGAATCCAAGATCGAATCCATGGAGTACATGCTACGCTCACTTTCAACCGCAGTGAGTGACCTGGTAAAGGTCGTTGGCGGTCCGGGGGCAGCAAGGGGTCCCAGCGTCCCACCAACCCCATCGCCAGCTCCGAGGGGAAGGGGCCGGCCAAGGGACTTTTCCCCAGCTCTCCGTGGTTCCACTCCGGTGGTAGTTACCCCGGCTCGTCCACCGGTTGGGGTGCCTCCGAGCGGCGGGGTAGCCAAGGACTTTTCAGTGAAGTTTGATGGTGACCCCACAAACTTGTCATTCTTCCTCAACAATGCGATGAACTATATCCAACAATATGGACATTGTTTTAGCTCAGAAGGGGCTAAAATTACAGCTATTGCCACTAAACTGAAGGGCAGAGCAGCTGACTGGTATGTCCAGTTATGCGAATCAAGAGCCCCAGCGCTGACCGCATTTGATTCCTTTCTAGCCGCTTTGAAACGGTATTTTGAGGATCCCCTGGCTAAGGAAAGGGCTAAGGATGCTCTGAATGAACTGGTTCAGGGACAAAAATTGGTTGCTGATTATGCCCTTGAATTTAAAGTTTTGGCAGGGAAAGTTCCCGAATGGTCGGAGGCTACCTTGATCGAGAAATTTAAGGATGGCTTCAATTGGGAGGTGTTGCGATGGGCACTGCGCAGAGACGATCCAGACTCCCTGCATGATTGGATCTGTCTGGCCGGGAAGGCTGAGCGTGCCCAGCGCACCTTTATGCGAGCTACAAAAGGAGACAAGCCGCCCTGCAGTGCGAAGGGGCCGAGGATGCAGTCGGACTCCAGCTGGGCTGAGGAAAGGCAACGCCGTTTCACCCGGGGCCAGTGCATCAAGTGTGGCAAACCAGGCCACCACTCAGCGGACTGTCAAAAAGCTAAGGCAGCGGATCGCCCCTCTAAACCAACCCAAAAAGTACCCCAAAAGGCACCTAACCCCCCTAGCCGGCTGGCGGGGGTGCTGGCGCCCGTGGACGAAGAGGATGAGCTATACTTTACAGGAGACGCTTTGGTCGCCCTGGAGCAGCCGGCGGGAAACGCCTTCCACCTGCCTTAAACAGCGCCGCTGGGCAGGTGGTGGAGAATGGGCGCGATACCAACATGGTGAGTGCTGATTGCCCCATCCTAGCTGTAAAAATCCAGTTGACCTATCGATCCAAGACCGTCGACGTGTGGGCTTTGGTCGATTCAGGGTGTTCCAGATGTTTAATCCATCCCGACCTGGTCGCTGCTTTGGTCTTGCCCTGCTCCCCTCTCCCTAAACCGCTGATTTTTCAGCAGCTCGATGGTTCCACGGTGGGAGGAGGTCCAGCCACCCAGTTTACTGGGGAGGTTACGCTGCAAATGGGCACACACATCGAACTGATCCAGTTCATAGTTACCCCAGTGGGCAATCCTTTGGTTGTTTTGGGGATCCCCTGGCTAACCGAGCACAACCCTTACGTTAATTGGAAAACCCGTACTCTAACGTTTGAGGATGGTTTCTACCAAGCTCCCGTTGTGGGGAGATGCCTAACTTTGGCTGCGGGGAGGGCTGAAATTGTTGACTCGCAAGCTCCCGCTCCCCCCCTGGAGGGACTGCCGGCAAGGTACTTGGACTTTGCTGACGTCTTCGGGGAGGAGGAGGCTGACCAGTTGGCCCCCCCCCATCGCAAGACTAACTCTGCCATTGAACTTCTTCCCGACGTTCCCTTACCCAAGCCGAAGATTTATCCTATGACCAAGAAAGAACTTGAGGCGTTACGGGAGTTCATTGATAAAAACCTGGCTAGGGGTTTTATTGAACCAGCTAACTCCCCGGTTGGGGCTTCCGTTTTATTCCGTGAGAAAAAGGATGGCACCCTAAGACTGTGCATGGACTATCGGGGGTTAAATTCCGCCTCCCTCTCAAACAAGTACCCTCTGCCTCTCGTAAAAGACATGTTAGCTCATTTGTCCACTGGTAGAATTTTTTCCAAGCTTGACCTTCGCGAGGCATACTACCGCATTCGCATTCGGGAGGGGGATGAATGGAAAACTGCTTTTAATTGCCCCTTGGGTTCGTTTCAATATAAGGTTCTTCCTTTTGGCCTTGCAGGGGCCCCAGGGGTTTTTATGCAACTCATTAATGAGGTGTTACATGAACATTTGTTTAAGGGCGTGTTGGTTTATTTGGATGATGTTCTCATCTACACCAAAATGGAGAAGGAGCACGAAAAGCTCCTTACACAGGTTCTCACCAAGCTCCGGAACGCTGAGCTGTACGCTAAGCTTTCTAAATGTGAATTCCATAAGTCTCGCTTAGATTCCTTGGGCTACAGGGTTTCTGACCAAGGCATTGAAATGGATCCTGTGAAGGTGCAGGCGGTTCTCAACTGGGAGCGCCCACGCACCCGTCGCCAACTTCAAAGTTTTTTGGGGTTCGCTAACTTTTACAGATCCTTTGTCCAGGGGTTCGCGGAGATTGCTCTGCCCCTGACTGATTTATTGCGCACCAAAGGGGTCGGGGAGACGCGCAAAGTGAAAAACCCGGGGGCCGTGCTCAATTGGACTCCTGCCTGTCAGGCTGCCTTTGATCAGTTAAAACCCTTTTTACAGCGGAGCCCATTCTATCCCACCCTGACCCTGAGCGGCCTTCCGTTGTTCAAGTTGATGCTTCTGATTTTTCTATTGGAGCTATTTTGTTGCAGAAGGATTCTGCTGGGCTTTTGAAGCCTTGTGCCTATCTCTCCCGTAAGTTTTCTGAAACGGAGAGATGCTGGCATGTTTGGGAAAAGGAGGCTTTTGCGGTTAAAGCTGCGTTGGAAGCTTGGCGTCACCTTTTGGAGGGGGCTACCTCCCCTTTTGAGGTTTGGACGGATCACCGCAACCTAGAAGCGCTCCGCACGCCCAGGCATCTCAGCCCAAAACAGATACGCCGGGCTCAGTTTTTTAGCCGTTTTAATTTTTAACTTAAGTTTATCCCGGGCAAGAAGAATTTTTTGGCTGATGCACTTTCCCGCTTGCCACAGGATGCAGAGCCTATCTCCGATGTTATTGGGACTGTGCTCACGGAGCCACAATTGGGTTTGGTCGCTGTCCCCAGGAGCCGCGCTCGGGGGCAGCCCCCTCCCTCCTCGCAAACGGCTCCGGTGCAGCGCTCTCGTGCCCGCAGGCATCCCCAAATGCCTGGTGGGTTGCGGGCAACTTTTGTCTCAGCATTGAAGTCTGATCCCTGGCTTCTGGCTAACCCTGACAAGGTTTCCCTTGAGCACGACCTAGCTTGGGTGGGGGGGCGTTGATATGTGCCTGACTCTCAACGAGCTACAATACTTGCCTGTTCTCATGACAGCAAACAAGCTGGTCATTTTGGTTTTCTCAAATCCCTCCATTTGGTTTGGCTGCAATGTTGGTGGCCCTCCTTGAGAAAGGATGTCAAGGCTTATGTCGCTTCCTGCCCTGTCTGCGCTATGTCTAAGCGACTGTCAGGTAAACCCCAGGGGCTATTGCAGCCTGTGGCTGACCCTTCTCACCCTTGGGAAGAAATCTCCATGGATTTTATTGTGGACTTGCCTCCCAGTCAGAAGAAGACTGTCATTTGGGTGGTCAAAGACTATTTTTCTAAGCAGGCCCACTTTGTTCCCTGTGCGTCCATTCCATCGGCTCAACAGCTGGCGAAACTCTTTTTGGTGCACGTCTACCACCCCCACGGCTGCCCCTCTCGTTTGGTGACTGGTAGGGGCACACAATTTACCTCGCGCTTTTGGCGGGCTGTTTTGAAACTCATTGGCACCGAACAGGCATTGTCAACCTCTTGGCATCCCCAGACTGACGGATCTACGGAGGTCCTTAATGGCACCCTAGAGCAATTTCTTCACTCTTACATCAATTATCACCAGCATGACTGGGTTGATTTGCTCCCTTTTGCTGAGGTCGCTTACAATAACGCAGTGCACCAAAGCACTGGTCAACCCCCCTTTCGGGTTGTTTCAGGGTGGGATTTTGTGCCAATCCCTGAGTTTCCCCAACCTCCTGGCCCGGCTGTGGCGGCCTGTGACTGGGGTTCTTGGCTTGCTGATTCCTGGCCCTTCATTAAAACCGCTCGACAAGATGCCCAGGCTTCCTATAAGCTCCATGCTGACCGGCATCGCCGCCAACAGCCGTCTTTTCGCGTTGGGGACCTGGTCTATCTCTCTACCAGATTTATCAAGTCTCCTCAGCCTTCTAAGAAGCTGGCCCCTAAGTTTATTGGTCCCTTTCCTGTTACTGCTATTATCAATCCTGTCACTGTTCGTTTGGATCTGCCTCATAATTTCAAGCGTTTGCACCCTGTTTTTCACTGCAGCTTGCTCAAGCCTGCCCAGGACTCCTCTCGTTGGCATCCATGACCTCCTCCCCCTCCGCCTGTCATGATTGACGGCCAGCAGCACTTCGAGGTCAAGGAGATTCTCGACTCTCGCAGGCTTCAGGGGTCTCTTCACTATTTAGTTCGCTGGAAGCATTTTCCCCATCCTGAAAGGGTCGCTGCGCGTGATGTCCTCGCACCTGATTTAATCCACGCTTTTCATGTTGCCTACCCTTCTAAACCTTCTGCCTGATTTTTGTCGGGGGGGCAGTATGTCATGATCACCGTTGCGATGTTCGCTCCATCGTAACAGTTCGCATGCCAGAGTGTTGATGGGTGTTCCTGGCTGGCAGGGTGCTGCTGATAAACCTTGTACGGGGAGATGTGTAGGGCTGTGCCAGGAAGGAATGTCTTTGGGTTATCTCTTAAATGTCAAGGTCTTTTTGCCCGTTGATCAGCAGAGCTCGTTAGGAGTACCTGGGAACGTGGGATTGTTCTATATGTGGGGGGCGGGATCGTTGTTGGAAACGGAGCTATTTAGTTTGAGTTTAGGCGCGCTTTTCTCATTCTCAGCTTTCTTTCTGTTTGCACCAAATTCTAAATAAACCAGACCTTAAACTTAGACTTGGAGTTTGAGCTTTTTATTTGAGTAGGGCAATCGTTACAATGCTGGAGAAGGTGGTGGGCCTGCATTCCAGAAGGCCCCGGGAGCATTGGATTATCTGGGCCCTTTTTGTCTAGCTTTCAGGCCCAGCTCTAGTGCTGAGGCAGCATTGATTGAAGTAGTGGATGACCTCTGGTAGGACCAGAACAGGGGCAACCCTGCTGGCCAAGGACTTATTAGTTTCAAATGCATACTGTAAATCTCTCATCTCAAATGGGGAAACCTCCTGGTCGTTTATTTCTATTTCTTGTTAGGCTTCTTTTGAAAGGAGAGGCAGACAGGCCAGAACAGGCAGATGCAGCAGGCTTTGAGTCATGGAAGAGAGAGGATGGCAGCTTTTGTCATGGCAGCCCCCACTCCTGCCATTACTCTGCATCTCAGATGAGCCACTGGTGGCCTTCTTGGGCTTCATACATCACCACCAACATCCAGGCTGGCTGGCGGAGAGGGGAGGTGGCTTTGAATGACATGAGAGAGGCCGCCCTGTTCCTCTTGTATGCCCCCCCAAACTGTTCAACCCCAGGCCCCCGCGCAGGGAAAAAGAAGAGAATTCTCCCCTGAGCAGACAGGACTCGGACCCCGCTAAGTGGTGGGCAAGAGATAGCAGGCTGTGCTGGCCCGAAGGGGAAAGGAAGGTCAGATTGCCCAAGAGGCCCAGCAGAGAAGCAAGGCGGCATCTCTGGCCCCTTTCTGTGCTTTGTGCCACGCGTGATTGTGCTTTTGCGCTGCACACGAACAGACAGCTTGCCACACGAAAGGCAGAGGCCAAAGGCCACCAAGAGAGTCAGCCACTGGGCTGCCCGGCCACTCCTGGCCACCAGACAGCAGCCATTCTTGGGTAGGTACAAAAGGTGGCCAATGGGGATGTTTTCCCGGTTGCCAAGGGAACAAGACTCAGCAAACCTTTAAAGCCACAGGCCAACCCCCAGGCTGCTCATTCCCATTGTGCCTTTGCCTGCCAGCTTGCAGACACTACTCTGGACCTCGCTTGCTGGTTGCTAATCGTTGCACCACGAATCCCTTTCCCTGCAGAGCCATCCAGCCTCTGCTATGGCGCTACGGAGGCTATTCAGAGTAAGCGAGGCCCGCAGGGCCCCCAAGAAACTGGGAAGGGGGAGAAAGTCACGGGCCTCGAACCTCTCCCCCTGGCTCAAGTCACTTTCTCTGCTCCCCTCTCCATACAGAACATCTTGAAAAGCTGTCCGTTTTCATGTTGTGCGAGGAACACGGTGGAAGACCTTCCTGTGCCACCTGCCAGGTACCGAGTCCTTCTCCCAAAACCCAGACTCGGCGGGGCACCATTGACAGGCCACAAGAGTCTGCAGGAGCCCAAGACCGCTGCCTGCCCACAAGGGGCTTGCAGGGGAAAAAAAGGCCGACTGACTGACTGGCTGGTCTTGGAAAGGGGAGGCAGAGGTAGCTGGATGTTCTTTCATGTCTCACCTTCTTCCTCCGGTCAGGACCCAAGTGGCACAGAGACGAATCGAGCGGGAAAGCTCCCATGATAGGGTCACCACTTCCACCTCAGGGGTAAGGAGGGTTTGGCAACGTGGCCAGTGGGACTTCATGCCTCAAGTCTTGGGGGGCGGGAGGAATTCCTGCCTGGGCAGCCCAGCCAGGCTGGGAAACTCGAGGACAACAGACCATTGGATTCCTGGAAAAACCTTTACGGCTTGGAGGGCAAGGGAACAACCTTTGGGGAGCCTTTCCAGGCAATCCTCCCGCCCCACTCGCGAAATTCTCCCTGGCACAATTGAGGCGCAGCCTCTCTGATCCTGCTCCTGATGCTCCCCCCCCTCCTGGGTTGAGGAGCCTCTTCCTCAATGGTCCCACTTTTTCCTCCTCTATTGTCCCCGCCATCTGCAAAGGGCATCCGAGGGCAGGGAGCGGCAGCGGACCCATCTGCCTCTACTCTGCCCTCCGTTCCTGGCTTCTCCCTGCCCCTGGTGCAAGATTTCAAATGGGTGGTTTGTAAGGTAGCTGCCAGATGTCAGGTCACAGCAGGTGGAGGGACATCCAGTGACAAAATGGTGAACGAGGAAGGGGCTGAGTGCCTAAGCTTCGCCCTTTCCCTTACCCCCTCTGAGGCAAAAGGAGAGAGGGAGGCATCTTCCAAACAGTGTCAAAGACTTTGTGAACGGTTGCCAAGTGCCCAGCCATGAGTATAGCCTGTTTGGAGAACAGCAGGTCCTTATTCTGGAAGCAGCATCCTCTTAACCTAAGGCCTCTGAAGACCTCTTCCTAGGGGGCTGAAATTGCGCCCTAGGCTTTAGCCATCCAATTGGGATGCAGAGAGCTTTGGATTTATGCCTCAATAAGAACAAATGTCATTTACAGGATTCGATGGAAGTCCAGGGGGCCTCCAGGAACCAGAGCCTGGAGGATGTGGAGTCCATTCTCAACTTGGCAAGGTACCTGCTCTCAGTTGATTCTGAAGCCCCAAGAAAACCAAGTCCTTCTCCCAAAACCCAGACTCGGCGGGCCACCTTTGACGGGCCACAAGAGTCTGCAGGAGCCCAAGACCGCTGCCTGCCCACAAGGGGCTTGCGGGGGGAAAAAAGGCCAACTGACTGACTGGCTGGGCTTGGAACGGGGAGGGAGAGCTAGCTGGATGTTCTTTCATGTCTCACTTCTTCCTCCGGTCAGGTCCCAAGAGACACAGAGAATGGTCAAGGAGCAGGAGAGCTCTCACGATGGGGTCACTGCTTCTACTTCAGGGGTAAGGAGGGTTTGCCAACGTGGCTGGTGGCAGTTCATGCCTGAAGGCCTGGGGGCCGGGGAGGAATTGTCACCTGGGCAGCCTGGCCAGGCTGGCAAACTCCAGGACAACAGACCCTTGGATTCCTGGGAAGACCTTTACGGCTTGAAGGACAAAGGAACAAACTTTGGAGAGCCTTTCCAAGCAATCCTCCCGCCCCACTCGCGAAATTCTCCCGGGCACAATTGAGGCACAGCCGCTCTGAACCTCCTCCTGACGATCCTGCCCTCCTGGGTTGAGGAGCCAGTGACATCCAGTGACAAAATGGTGAACGAGGAAGGGGCTGAGTGCCTAAGCATCGCCCTTTCCCTTACCCCCTCTGAGGCAAAAGGAGAGAGGGATGCATCTTCCAAACAGTGTCAAAGACTTTGTGAACGGTTGCCAAGTGCCCAGCCATGAGTATAGCCTGTTTGGAGAACAGCAGGTCCTTATTCTGGAAGCAGCATCCTCTTAACCTAAGGCCTCTGAAGACCTCTTCCTAGGGGGCTGAAATTGCGCCCTAGGCTTTAGCCATCCAATGGGGATACAGAGAGCTTTGGATTTATGCCTCAATAAGAACAAATGTCATTTACAGGATTCGATGGAAGTCCAGGGGGCCTCCAGGAACCAGAGCCTGGAGGATGTGGAGTCCATTCTCAACTTGGCAAGGTACCTGCTCTCAGCTGATTCTGAAGCCCCAAGAGGACCAAGTCCTTCTCCCAAAACCCAGACTCGGCGGGCCACCTTTGACGGGCCACAAGAGTCTGCAGGAGCCCAAGACCGCTGCCTGCCCACAAGGGGCTTGCGGGGGGAAAAAAGGCCAACTGACTGACTGGCTGGTCTTGGAACGGGGAGGGAGAGCTAGCTGGATGTTCTTTCATGTCTCACTTCTTCCTCCGGTCAGGTCCCAAGAGACACAGAGAATGGTCAAGGAGCAGGAGAGCTCTCACGATGGGGTCACTGCTTCTACCTCAGGGGTAAGGAGGGTTTGCCAACGTGGCTGGTGGCAGTTCATGCCTGAAGGCCTGGGGGCCGGGGAGGAATTGTCACCTGGGCAGCCTGGCCAGGCTGGCAAACTCCAGGACAACAGACCCTTGGATTCCTGGGAAGACCTTTACGGCTTGAAGGACAAAGGAACAAGATTTGGAGAGCCTTTCCAAGCAATCCTCCCGCCCCACTCGCGAAATTCCCCCGGGCACAATTGAGGCGCAGCCGCTCTGAACCTCCTCCTGATGATCCTGCCCTCCTGGGTTGAGGAGCCTCTTCCTCAATGGTCCCACTTTTTCCTCCTCTATTGTCCCCGCCATCTGCCAAGGGCATCCGAGGGCAGGGAGCGGCAGCGGACCCATCTGCCTCTACTCTGCCCTCCGTTCCTGGCTTCGCCCTGCCCCTTGTGCAAGATTTCAGATGGGTGGTTTGTAAGGTAGCTGCCAGATGTCAGGTCACAGCAGGTGGAGTGACATCCAGTGACAAAATGGTGAACGAGGAAGGGGCTGAGTGCCTAAGCATCGCCCTTTTCCTTACCCCCTCTGAGGCAAAAGGAGAGAGGGAGGCATCTTCCAAACAGTGTCAAAGACTTTGTGAACAGTTGCCAAGTGCCCAGCCATGAGTATAGCCTGTTTGGAGAACAGCAGGTCCTTATTCTGGAAGCAGCATCCTCTTAACCTAAGGCCTCTGAAGACCTCTTCCTAGGGGGCTGAAATTGCGCCCTAGGCTTTAGCCATCCAATTGGGATGCAGAGAGCTTTGGATTTATGCCTCAATAAGAACAAATGGGACGCGGTGGCGCTGCGGGTTAAACCGCTGAGCTGTCGATCGGAAGGTCGGCGGTTCGAAACCGCGCGGCGGGGTGAGCTCCCGTTGCTAGTCCCAGCTCCTGCACACCAAGCAGTTCGAAAACATGCAAATTTGAGTAGATTAATTGGTACCGCTTCAGCGGGAAGGTAACGGCGTTCCGTGAGTCATGCTGGCCACATGACCCGGAAGTATCTATGACAACGCCGGCTCTAAGGCTTAGAAACGGAGATGAGCACCGCCCCCTAGAGTCGGACACGACTGGACTTTACGTCAAGGGAAACCTTTACCTTTACCTTAAGAACAAATGTCATTTACAGGATTCGATGGAAGTCCAGGGGGCCTCCAGGAACCAGAGCCTGGAGGATGTGGAGTCCATTCTCAACTTGGCAAGGTACCTGCTCTCAGCTGATTCTGAAGCCCCAAGAAGACCAAGTCCTTCTCCCAAAACCCAGACTCGGCGGGGCCCATTTGATGGGCCAAAAGAGTCTGCAGGAGCCGAAGACCGCTGCCTGCCCACAAGGGGCTTGCGGGGGGAAAAAAGGCCAACTGACTGACTGGCTGGTCTTGGAACGGGGAGGGAGAGCTAGCTGGATGTTCTTTCATGTCTCACTTCTTCCTCCGGTCAGGTCCCAAGAGACACAGAGAATGGTCAAGGAGCAGGAGAGCTCTCACGCTGGGGTCACTGCTTCTACCTCAGGGGTAAGGAGGGTTTGCCAACGTGGCTGGTGGCAGTTCATGCCTGAAGGCCTGGGGGCCGGGGAGGAATTGTCACCTGGGCAGCCTGGCCAGGCTGGCAAACTCCAGGACAACAGACCCTTGGATTCCTGGGAAGACCTTTACGGCTTCGAAGGCAAAGGAACATCCTTTGGAGGGCCTTTCCAAACAATCCTCCTGCCCTACTCACATAATTCTCCCTGGTACAATGAAGGCACAGCTGCTCTGAACCTCCTCCTGATACTGACCCCCCTTCCTGAGTTGAGGAGTCTCTTCCTCAATGGTCCTGCTTCTTCCTCCATTTTCCCCGCCATCTGGAAAAGGCATCTGAGAGCAGGGTCCGGCAGTGGGCCCATCTGCTTCTACTTCGACCTCTGTGCTTGGCTTCTTCCCGCCCTCAGCGCAAGTTTCCAGATGGGTGGTTTGTCAAGGAGCTGCCTGATGTCAGGTCACAGCTGGTTGAAGGACATCCATTGAGAAAATGGTGATCAAGGAAGGGGCTGAGTGCATAAGCATCCCCCTTTTCTTGACCCCCTCCAAGGTGAAGGAGGGAGGGATGCGACTTCCAAATGGTGGAAGAGTCTTTGATTATGCCTGAATAGAAACAAATGTCATTTGCAGGATTCAATGGAAGTCCAGTGGGCCTCGAGGACCCAGAGCCTGGAAGATGTGGACTCCGTCTCCGATTTGGCAAGGTAGCTGCTCTCAGCTGATTCTGAAGCCCCCAAGAAGAGGCTGCAGTACCGTCCCACAGAAAAAAGGCTATGAGAAATGTCTGCTGAGGGGAGGGATAGATTTCTATGGGATGCACGCTCAACCCCCTGGACAGGAAGCCTTTCTCTTCTCTCCTTAATGGGATGGGGGGCCATTTGGGGCAAAAGGGGGACCAGACGATGAAGGCACCTGGGCAGGGAGTGCATGCTTAAAGCACAGGAAAGTAAGCAAGCTTCTGATTGTCCAAAGCCTAACGTTACAGGAGACAGCCCAAAAGGAAAAGGGAGGGGTGGGGAAAGGAAAACAAGGACCCTCCCATCCCACCCTCTGGCCCAGCCGGTTGCAAGGGCTGCTGCTTGGCTGACTGGGGAGGGCCCAAAGCCTGTTTGAGCTGCCACATAAGGGAGGTTCACCTCCTTTCCTTCTCAGCATCTGCTTCTGATAAAAGAAAGAAGGACTCAGGTCAACCCCCTTGGCAGGCCAGCCGACAGGCTCCTTAGAGCATCCATGTGGCCGCTCTTGAAAGAGGGCCCACAGCTAGTTCTGATCTCTGGGCCCTTCAATCTCTCCCCAGTGATGATGAACCGGAGCAGAAGAGGCAGGGGCTCTACACGATAGAGGAGGTCTCCACCCCATCAGTAAGTTGTGACCAGCTCCTCACCCTTGCAACGGCAGAAGCCCTGTCTCTGCAGGTTTGAAGTTAGGTCAGCAGATGGAACGGTGCTGGAGGCCGAGGTGCTATTTATGGACACGCTCTGGCAAGGACAGGCTACCCATCAGAAGCGTGCTCCTGCTCCCTCTTTTCCTCCTTCAACCTCCCTCTGCTGCTTTGCATCGCCCAGTGCTGCCAGATACCTGGCGGTTCCAACCAGTCAAGACAGAGGGGGAACTCTGCAAGGCTGCCATTTAGCTCACGGAGGGGTTTGGAAAAGGGGTCAGCAAAGAAAGGGCAAAGTGTCCTTGGTGCTCCTTTTTCTACCGAAAACTTCACACGGGTAAACCGAGGACATGTTGCTTCTTCCAATTGGTACAATATTTTTTCCAATATGGTTGCCAGATGCCCCTGACCTTGAGTTGCCTCCCTTAGTCAACATGGCCAGCCCTCGTTCTACAAACTGAAACTGAGAACCCCAAATCCTCTCTTATTTTCCCAAGTGGGGACTAACCCCCTTTAGCCCTGTATTCAGTTGAAGAAGATTTGGGTTGTCATTTTAGGATTCATCAGAAGAATCGCTGCCCTCAAGGAAGACCAGCAGCCTGGGGGATGTGAAGTGGGAAAGGCGTCCTAATCCATCGAGGTAGGCAGCACCTCGGAGAGTGAAGATGTTGTGGCAGCTTCCCCAAGAGGAAGGGTTCAAAGGGTTTGGGGCCTGCACAGGCTGATGAATCTGGAATGAAGGGTGACTCACTGAGTGGTTTTTTGTTTCTCCTGCTTGTCTGAAGATCTCTCTTTAAAATTATTATACCCAAATGTGTTTTGAAAGTGAGGTTTTCGTCGAACCCAGTGCCCTCAAAGGCTCTACTGTGGCTGTGAGGTAGATTTCTCTTCCTGGTCTCCCAGCCGCTTCACTCCTGAGTCGACCGCAAGGATCACCAATTCCTGTGGTCTCCTCATGTGGAGCAGCCATACAGAATGCAGGTGGGCAATCGTTCGGTCACTCCATATACAGAGAGGCTCTGCTGACCTGGACTTGTCGCTGGGCCACCGGTCTGTGCTGGAACGCCGTCTCCGCTTGCTCAGAGATGTCTTACTTTGCTGTAGTCCCCACGTGGAAGCCAGAGGGGAGGTGGCTTTGAATGAGAGGCTGCCCCAGCCCTCTTGTACGCCTCCCCCAATCTCTGTCACTACTTTCGGACCCTGGACCCCCACATTGGGATAAACAAGGGAAATTCTCCCCAGCCCCTGCTAAGAGGTGGGCAAGAGATACCAGGCTGTGCTGGCCTGAAGGGGAAAGGAAGGTCAGATTGCCCAAGAGGCCCAGCAGAGAAGCAAGGCGGCATCTCTGGCCCCTCTCTGTGCTTTGTGCCACACGTGATTGTGCTTTTGCGCTGCTCACGAACAGACAGCTTCCCACACGAAAGGCAGAGGCCAAAGGCCACCAAGAGAGTCAGCCACTGGGCTGCCCGGCCACTCCTGGCTCCGAGAGAACCGCCATCCTTGTGTAGGTTCAAAAAGTGGGCCTTGGCGATGTTTCCCTGGGGGCGGAGAGAACGAGGCTCCAAGCCTGCCCATAAAGTGCCTAGGTCAGTGGGCACCAGGGTGGAAGACCTTCCTGTGCTGTTGCCAGGTTCCAAGTCCTTCTCCCAAAACCCAGACTTGGTGGGGCACCATTGACGGGCCACAAGAGTCTGCAGGAGCCCGAGACCGCTTCCTGTCCACAAGGGGCTTGCAGGGGAAAAAAGGGCCAACTGACTGACTGGCCGGTCTTGGAAAGGGGAGGCTGAGCTAGCTGGATGTTCCTTCACGCCTGACTTTCTTCCTCCGGTCAGGTCCCAAATGGCACGGAGACGAATCGAGCGGGAAAGCTCTCATGATAGGGTCACCGCTTCCACCTCAGGGGTAAGGAGGGTTTGGCAATGTGGCCGGTGGGAGTTCATGCCTCGAGTATGTGGGGAGGGAGGAATTCCTGCCTGGGCAGCCCAGCCAGGCTGGCAAACTCGAGGACAACAGACCCTTGGATTCCTGGAAAG
This sequence comes from Candoia aspera, assembly GCF_035149785.1. Lineage (NCBI taxonomy): Eukaryota > Metazoa > Chordata > Lepidosauria > Squamata > Candoiidae > Candoia > Candoia aspera. Next base: position 167,093,897 of record NC_086154.1, on the reverse strand, counting down.
ACCTTTAGGGCTTGGAGGGCAAAGGAACAACCTTTGGAGAGCCTTTCCAAGCAATCCTCCCGCCCCACTCGCGAAATTCTCCCTGGCACAATTGAGGCACAGCTGCTCTGAACCTCCTCCTGATGCTCCCCCCCTCCTGGGTTGAGGAGCCTCTTCCTCAACGGTCCCGCTTCTTCCTCCTCCATTGTCCCCGCCATGTGCAAAGGGCATCCGAGGGCAGGGACCGGCCGCAGACCCATCTGCCTCCACTCCACCCTCCGTGCCTGGCTTCTCCCCGCCCCCGGTGCAAGATTCCAGATGGGTGGTTTGTAAAGTAGCTGCCGGATGTCAGGTCATGGCTGGTGGAGACATCCAGTGACAAAATGGTGATCGAGGAAGGTGCTGAGTGCATAAGCAGCCCCCTTTTCATGACCCCCTCCGAGGCGAAAGGAGAGAGGGATGCGACTTCCAATGGCGGAAGGGTCTTTGATTATGCCTTAATACAAACAAACGTCATTTCCAGGATTCGATGGAAGTCCAGGGGGCCTCCAGGACCCAGAGCCTGGAAGATGTGGACTCCGTCTCCGATTCAGCAAGGTACCTGCTCTCAGCTGATTCTGAAGCCCCCTGCAGTTCTGTCCCACAGAAAAAAGGCTATGAGAAATGTCTGCTGAGGGGAGGGATAGATTTCTATGGGATACACGCTCAACCCCCTGGACAGGAAGCCTTTCTCTTCTCTCCTAATCAATGGGATGGGGGGCCATTTGGGGCCAAGGGGGGACCAGACGATGAAGGTGCCTGGGCAGGGAACGCATGCTTAAAGCATAGCAAAGTAAGCAAGCTTCTGATTGTCCAAAGCCTAACTTTAAATGACACAGCACAAAAGGAAAAGGGAGGAGTGGGAAAAGGAAAAGGAAAACAAGGATTCTCCCATCCCACCCTCTGGCCCAGCCGGTCGCAAGGGCTGCTGCTTGGCTGACTGGGGAGGGCCCAAAGCCTGTTTGAGCTGCCACATAAGGGAGGTTCACCTCCTTTCCTTCTCAGCATCTGCTTCTGATAAAAGGAAGGAGGACTCAGGTCAACCCCCTTGGCAGGCCAGCCGACAGGCTCCTTAGAGCATCCATGTGGCCGCTCTTGAAAGAGGGCCCACAGCTAGTTTTGATCTCTGGGCCCTTCAATCTCTCCCCAGTGATGACGAACCGGAGCAGAAGAGGCAGGGGCTCTACACGATAGAGGAGGTCTCCACCCCATCAGTAAGTTGTGACCAGCTCCTCACCCTTGCAACGGCAGAAGCCCTGTCTCTGCGGGTTTGAAGATAGGTCAGCAGATGGAACGGCGCTGGAGGCCGAGGTGCTATTTATGGACACGCTCTGCAAGGACAGGCTACCCATCAGAAGCGTGCTCCTGCTCCCTCCTTTTCTCCTTCAACCTCCCTCTGCTGCTTTGCATCGCCCAGTGCTGCCAGATACCTGGCCGTTCCAACCAGTCAAGATAGATGGGGAACTCTGCAGGGCTGGGATTGAGCTCACGGAGGGGTTTGGAAAAGCTGTTGGCAAAGAAAGTGTCCTCGCTGCTCCTTTTTCTACTGAAAACTCCATGTGGGTAAAGCGAGGACAGTTGCATCTGCCAATTGGTGCAATCTTCTTTCCAAACCGGTTGCCAGATGCCCCTGACCTTGAGTTGCCTCCCTTAGTCAAGATGGCCAGCCCTCATTCGACGAACTGAAACTGAGAACCCCAAATCCTCTCTTATTTTCCCAAGTGGGGACTAACCCCCTTTAGCCCTGTATTCAGTCGAAGAACATTTCGGTTGTCATTTTAGGAGTCCTCAGAAGAACCCCTGCCCTCAGACAAGACCGGCAGCCTGGGGGACGTGCAGTGGGAAACACGTCCCAATCCATCGAGGTAGGCAGCACCTCGGAGGGTGAAGATGTTGTGGCAGCCTCCCTAAGGGGGAGGGTTCAAAGGCTTTGAGGCCTGCACAGGCTGATGATTTGTTTCTGAGAGGCTGGGATAGCAGATCCCTCCTCCCATTCTGCCCTCTTTTGTGTCCTTTCTCCTAGGAGCGAAAAGGGACAGACTGCAGAGGAGGCACTGGAGGCCCACATCTCCTCCAGCCCCTGGGTAAAGAAGGGCGAGCTGTTTTCTGTTGGGCAGGGCCACGGGGAGGGGCTCCCTCTGTTCAGGTCTCCCACCCCGAGTGTACCATGCAGGGGTGCTGGGGGGTGCTGGGCCCTTGGGGCAACTTGCCCTGACTGGTGGCCTAAAAGGATGCGACCCCCTGCCCACGCCTTTCCTTTCTCTGCTTCACCCTCTCCAGCGCCCTGCTGCTTCCAGGCAGGGCTTTAACAGGAAAAGCGTACTTTTCCGGGGGATGGGTGGGGCGGGGCAGTGGATTCCTCCAACTTGGGAGACGTATCATGCAGCAGAAGCACCGTTCTGGTCAGGCATCCTGCATTTGATAGGCCTTCCCTTTATTCTAGAATCCCCAAGACCCATGAAAATCACAATTCTGAGGCACTTGCCCCTTTGTGGCCACAGAGGAATCATTGTCATTCACAGGATTCCCCTGACGAAGGCCAAGACACCTTGGACGATGTCAGCAGCCTGCAGGAGGAGGCCTGGGACCCCAGTCTCAGTTCAGACAGGTGCCCTATTTTCCAGCGGTTCAACCATTGAGGAACTGCCACCCCTTCCCCACAATACTTGGCGGAAAGGCATGAGGCCTTTCCCGCTCATTTATTTTAAACAGTGTTTGGTGGAAGCCTTGCAAGATGGTGGCTACTGCAGATAGAAATGCTTCTCTTTTCTCCCAATGGAGTGAAGGACCTACTGGGAAGCTGGTGGTCTGAGGGCGTGAGGCAAAATGTCACCCGGCCACTTGATGGCGGAGGGACCTGTCCAGGGAACAGAGGGGCCCTTGGTCGGATCCTGCACCGTTCCATCTCAGCTGTACTTCTCTGTCCTCCTCCAGAAGCTTAGTTTCAGATGACTCCCTTCCAGATGACAAACTGACCCCTAATCTAGGTCTAATCATCCCATATCCCTCCTCTCAACAGCAGGTCAGGGGAAGAAATGTACAGCTCGGACCCAGACTCGGACCCGGACCCAGTCAACCACCTCGCGGGCATGTCAAGTAAGGCTTGTCACTCAGGGTTAAACTGAGGGCTTCCCCAGAGAAAGACCTCTTCCTGCAACCTCCAGTTCAGCCCTCCCCTGGAGGAATCGGCCTTTCACCATCACTTCCGTTTCCTCTTCCTTTCTCTCTTGCCTATGCAGAAAGCGCTGGATAAGATCTGCCGCCTGGCCTCCACTTGCTCCCTTGGACTGAGCCAGGTCGTGCCCTCCCTACATGTCGTGGCCCGGAAGAACATGCAACTGGTCACGCAGCGCCTCTTAGAGCTGCCGTGGAGGTAGGCAGGGGTGCAGGTTCTTCCTCCCTTGAGTTGCAGGGAAGTCCAACATCAGGCTGACTCTTCTGTGTTCCTCCCTGTGGACCTGGGATGGGCAGAAGGGTCTGACACGGTTGCCGCCTGATTTTCTTCCCAGCACCTGCGGCGAGCTGCTCTGGGCTGTCATCGCCTCATCATACGGCAGCGGGGATAAGGTCCTGTCCCTTCTCCTGGCGAAGGTGAAGGAGGTCCCTTGGCTGCCTCAGGGAGAGGAACAGTCCACCCATCCTCTTCCTGCCACTCCGGTAAGGGGTAGAGCTCGGAAGGAGGTGGTCCTTTTGGATGCCCAGACTTCAACCTCTCCCTCTTGGAGATGCCATCGTGTCCCTGTGTCTGTGGGCTCCCAACAGGCAAACGAGAAGACACTTCTCGAATCCTGCTTGGGAAGGAGGGAAGGCCCTTTGGGTGGTGAGGGTTGGCAGAGAGAGCGATTCTACCAAGAGGCAGCGTGGGCTCCATTTGCCAACTTTCCTTAGGAGCTCTGTGGGTAAAGCAGACTCTCCTTCTCTCCTCAGGCCTTCTCTCCTCTGCCTGGTGGATATCATCATCAAAGGCGCCAGGCAGCAGAATATATCAGCTGAAGGAGAGGACCGTCTGCCTCTGGAGTAAGCAGCGGCACTGGGAAGGAGAAACCTCCTTCTCCTTCTTGGGCTCCCACATCCAAGCAGCACTTCTGGTTTAGCAATACCCCCCTGGCCCTGCAAGTCCTCTCCTCAGATAGGCCGGGTGTTGCATAGGCCCCAGGAAAAAACGCTCTCCAGCACGTAGTGCTCCCAGCTTGGCTGCCTTGCTTTTCTCATGAGGTCTGTCCTGAAGCTTTGAGGAAAAGAAAGAAAATGCAATCTGTGGCCTCCGTGATTTTTCTGGAGCACCCTTGCGCTTGGGTGGAGGGACCAACTCACGCAGATGCAGCAAATCCCATTTGGTGGTGAATGGCTGCAAGGGAGAAGGAAAGCCCCTCTGGAGCTCCCTCCCTCTTTGCTCTTCTCGTGGCGTTCCAGGGAAAGGAGGGAGAGAAGCTGCGGAGGGAAGCTTCCCTGTGGGCATCACGCAAAGGGTTTCTTTTGCCCCTCAGACTACGGGATCATGCCTTGGTGACTCTGGCCTTCTTTCCTCTGCAGGGAGACGGTTGGCACCATCCAGGTGCTGCTGGCCAGGGAGGCACACCTGACCCTGAGGGAGACCTGCGGGGAGCTGTTGTGCCGTCCCAGCTGCTGCCTCCAGGGCGTGGCCGTGTTGGTGACGTAAGACAGAGGGCAAAGGGCAGCTTTTCTCCCCAAAGAGAACCTTTCTTCTCCCCTTCCAGCCCAGCCTGGCCTGTCCGTCTGATGGCTTTTTCTCAAAAGAGCTTTGGTGTGTTGCAGGGCCCTCGTGGAGACCTCTTGTCCTGCCATGTGCAGCCTCCAGAGACATCTCAGTTCTGTCCTGGAGAAGGAAGAGGCAAAGGAGCATTCAGCTGCAGCGCTGGCCTTCTTTATTGAGGTGGGAAAATCCCCCCCGCCCCAGTCTCTTGGATCGATCCAGGGAGGCAATGGGAGTTGGCTGAGCAGGGTGATGCAGAGGAGAAAACGGGGGTTGCCCCAGGCCACCTTTAGGCAGGGATCAAGCTCCAAAACCCATCTCTCTTGCTTTCCCTGCCGCTCAAGGAGAGCCTAGAGGCATGTTCCTGCTTCCCCAAAGAGCAAGGGTGAAGCATCTTCCCTGGGGGCCCTTTGGGCACCTTCTCCCCAGTGAAGCTGCTCACTCCTTCCTTTTCCTCCTCTGGCCACTGACGGGCCTTCGACCGCTCTGCTCTCTTTCAGCTGCTGACTAACTACAAGGGCCAAGCCCCCATGGAGAAGACCTGGAAGCTGCTCATGGCTCGGCTGGAACACCCCAGCCGGACCGTTCGCCAACTGAGCAGGAAGGGTCTTCTCCATCTCTGCGAGAACTACAAGGTGGTAAGTGGCCCTCACCCACAGGGGACAGACAAATGCGGAGCTTCTCCTCTTCGGACACAACTGTAGAGGATGCTTCCTTCCAGGAAGCACCTTCACTTTAGAATTGCAGCAATAATGTTGCTGGCCTGGACAGATTTAGCCAGTGGGCCTTCTTACCCCAGGATGAGATCGAACCCCCTAGTCTAGGCAAGATGGAGCGCGTGGGGAGGTGGCAGATCTTCCTTTTACTCAGTCCTGGGGATGAGGATGGCTTGCTGCTCTCACGTTCCATCTTCACTTCGATCTCTCTCAGAGCTGAGAGTAGGTTGCTAGCTAAGATACCCAACTGTGATCAGAAAAGGTTAGGTTTCTCTTCTCTCTTTCCTTGGAGGAGAGTTTTTCCAATCTCCCATTTCCTCTGCAGATCATGAGGCCCGAGGAGCTGTGCCATGCTGTCCTCGGTGGGCTCTGCAGTTCCAGCCCTGCCATCACCTTGCAGTTCTTGGACTTGGCAGAGCAGCTCGGCCTCCAGACACAGGAGGATGTTTGGACACCTCCTTGGCTGCCCAGTACTGCTCGCTCTTCCACCACGTGAGTCCTCAGCTCCTCCTTGCTTGGAAGAGGAGGAAAAAGTTAACGGAAACCTTAACTGGGAGTCTACACGGGACCCATTCCTTGCAGGACAAGAAAAAAAAAGTCTTTTCCTTGGTCCTTCACAGGAAGCAGCAACCATTCGATGGGCAGCCTTGAAGTATATCTGGCCTCTTCTGCAGCACCGGAAAGATCTTGAGGGGACAGCAGCCATCCACACCCTCATTGCGGTGCCGATGCACATGGAGGATGTTGAGGAGAAGGTGGCGAAGGTGAGGGCCCAGCTTGCCTGGGAAAAGAGGGTTGCAGCTTGGCTAGCTGACTCACCCGAGGAAAGCAGTAGAAGAATGGCCCCAGCTTTTTTCTCTCCTCTGTTCTTGAAGGCAGCAAAAGATACCCTGCAGCACCTGGCAGAGGCTCTCCATTGGCACCTTGGGGGCACCCTCCTGGCGGGGAGGACTTACAGCCTGCAGGAGCTTCTGCATCAAATCGCCAAGCGCCTGGTAAGAGCCCTTCTCTGGCTCCCGTTCCCCTCTAGAGTGAGAGGCATGGGTGGGGCACGCAGCACTTGGCGATCTCCCACCTCTGTCTCTTCTGCCTCTTCTCCTCGATTCGGTTCCCCATCTCGGAGGGGCAGTTGGGGATGGAGGTGTTCACCTGCCTTTCGTACTTTAAGAGCAAGCCGGCTTCAGTGAGGAGAACGGCTGCCATGTTCATTGGTAATGGAAAGAGAAGCCTATTTGTGGGCAATCAGGCGGGAGGTCTCATCCCCCAGGTTCAGGGTTTCTCCTGCCCAGGAATAGCCACGTTTCAGCCAAAAAAGCACGGCCCCCTGCAGGCTTCCATAGACATAAACTTCCTGCTTGGGCCATGGACCTTCCTTTAGCCCAGGCAAGGCATGAGCCTGTAGTCCTCTTGCTGAGCTTCTCATTTCCCCTGGGATCAAAGGCCTGGGGAGTTCTGGAGTTACGGCTGCAATCAGTTGAGAATTGGGCTTTGAAAGAGACAGTGGTGTGTTTTTCTCCCTCTTTTCCTCTACAGGTCACCTGCTTCATCTGAATGGCAGCCTCCTCACAGAAGGGACAGTTCCCACCTACCTTGCTTGTAAGTAATGGCTGTGCAAAGTGATAAGAGGAACAGCTTTGGGTTTGCAGTGTGGGGAAGGGAAGGAGGGAGCGAAGGATTGTGCAGGATGCATTTTGATGCTCTGGTCTAAATTTTTTCTTTGCAGATCTGGAAAAGCTTCTGGGTGACCAGGACCCTGCAGTCAGGCGAGTCGCCCAGAGAACGAAAGCTTTGGTGGAAAAGGCCTTCTCCCTCCACTCTGCAGATGGGCTGGTGGCTGCCGTCCGGCGCTTGGCAGCAGGCTGTAGGCGGCAACGATACCCCCCCGAATGTGGCGGCCTTTCCATCTGATGGACCGGTGAGGGAAGCTGGGCAGCAGCTGCCCAGGTGTCAGATGGAGGCTAACGGAGGGAAAGCAGGGGACGAGGGGCAGGGTTTTCCTCTGATGGGACGGGACTTGCCGTGGCCTGAGTCGGCTCTCTTAGGGTGGGGCCAAAAGCAGAGGACCTTCCCATGGAGGGAGGAATGTCCCCTGACGGGCTTCCTCCCAGTTAAGCTTGAGGCGAGGCTTGCGAGCAGAGAAACCGACTGCCTGATACGTCTGTGTCTTTTCAGGAATTTGAGCACTTCCTCCCGCACCAGGGAACATCTTGCGGCACCGCAGAGAAAGGCAGCTAGGGTGCCATACCATCCCCTTGCTATGCACAAAAGTCAGTTGCCGGGTGATGGGGCTGGGAAGGAATTTTGCCCATAAAATGCCGCTGGAATTGGCCAGTGGGCTTCTTGCCTTCCCTGTAGTAACAGTCATCCTAAGTTGGCTGTTGATGTATTACAGTTGTTCAGGAAATAGAGAAATGCTCCTTTTGACCATGTCGCTTAAGTTATCTCCTGTGCTTGCTCCATTCTGTTTCTTCATCAGTGACCAAAGAGTAAAAATGTTATAAAAATCGTCAAGAGCATTGGTGTTGAAATACTGCCAAGAGTGGAGAAGGAAGAGAAATCAGTGCTGCTCTGTATGTCAGTCCATTGGGAGGCAGGCCTGGAGCCGAGGAGCAAATCCACCCGCGTTGGGACGGTGAGTCCTCTTCCCCCCTTCCCAGTGGACAGGGGGGATCACGCAGGTTCCTATCAGAAGACCCAGGGACCGTTTCCTCTCGCCCTGCTCACCGGAGCCCTTTCTCCCTCTCTCACTTTAGAGCACCTTTCATTCGTATCGGTCGTTGGGATGGTTTTGAAAGGAGAAGGAGCCAGGCCAGAGCAGGCAAAGGACTTGAGACCAGATGCAGCAGGCTTTGAGCCATGGAGAAGAGAGGATGGCAGCTTTTGTCACCCGCCCAGAAGAAGATGCACCCTCCTGATTTTCCTGTTTGTATAAAAGAGGTATTTGGCATCTCAAATAGCCAATGGGAATCATTATGGGCAAATGAGAAAGCTCATCTGCTTCCCACTCAGGAGCCCTAGTGTTGTAGAATTGAACTGAGCAGGAACACTTGTAAGAGGATATCCTCCTGAACGTAAAGAGAGTGCTAAAAGAATACTGAGTAATTAAGTAGCAGAACAACCCTTTAAAGAAATAAAAGAAATGCTCACAATATAGCTGTATAGAATGTAGATAGCTTGCTTAGTCCAGCTATTAATGAATGCTAGCTGGTACTCTTTGTATCTGAAGTGAAAGTTAGGTTTTATTTTTTAAGAAAACCAGTTTCTACATAAACTCAATCTTGAAGAGAGGGAAGCACGAGAGAGAGAGAGAGAGAGAGAGAGAGAGAGAGAGTCATTTAACTAACAATTGACCCAGTGGGAAACAGACACAGGGAGCGCCTGTGAAGGCCCTTCCCCTCATTTGTCTCTTGCCATCTGTCTAGTGATCAGAACAGCTGATATGTGCGAGCTTCTGGGTGAAGAATGGCGAGCGAAGACGTCTCCAAAACAGCAGAGACGACGACTGCGACTAAGACTGAAGTGTCAAGGCCAGCTCGGATTCCTTGGAAGGTGAACCCCCAGTTGCCCCAGGAGAGGAAATAACTACCAGCCAAGTGGCAACAGAAATCTTGAGTGCCCCATTGACCTGGTGGCTGGTGCCAAGATTCCAGTCGCCTGGATTTACCCACTTTCAGAGCCAGAGTGATCAACGTTGCAGGACTTCATTGAGAAAAATCTGAAGAGGAGGTTTCTAAGGGCTTCTTCCTCACCTGCAGCTGCTCCTGCCTTGGTTGTCAAGAAAAAAATCAGGGGAGCTCAGGATGTGTAATGACTACCAGCTGCTAAACCAGATCACCATCAGGAATCGCTACCCCCCGCCTCTCCTTTCCGAGCTCTTAGAGAGGTTACATGGCCCCAAAGTTTTTACCAAGCTCGACCTCTGTGGAGCTTACAACCTAGTGCATATCCAGAGTGGTGAGGAATAGAAGACCTCCTTTCGCACCCGCTATGGCCACTTTGAATACACATTCTCCTCTTCTCTTCTCTCTCTGACCATGAGAAGTATGTCAGTATGGTATTACAGTGCCTCAGGGAAAATCATTTTTGCCAAACTTGACACATGTGAATTTGAGAAGAAGACTATTGATTTCTTGGGTCAGCGCATTTCTTCGGATGGCGTCACCATGGATCCTGATAAAGTGAAAGCACTTCTGACTTGGCAACCACCACGCAGAACGAAGGATGTTCCGGGTTTGCTGGTCTTCGTCAATTATTATAGAACTTTTATACTGGCCTTTGACTCACCTATTGTGAAAGAAAACACCTTTCGTTTTGGATGAAGATACACAACAGGCTTTTGAAGCCTTAAAGACAGCTTGTGCATCAGAACCCATCCTGTGGCGTCCAGTCCCTGCACAACCCTTCATTGTAGAAACTGATGCTTCTGATGTGGCCATAGTGGTGGTGCTACTACAAGCTGGCCAGCATTCAACCACCTTGTTCCCATGTGCGTAGTCCTAATGGAAACTTACAACATCCTAACAGAACTAGTGGTCAGGTAAACCATGTAAACGGTATATACAGGTAGTCCTCGCTTAATGATCTCTCACTTAAGGACCATTCAAAGTTGCAATAGCCTTGGAAAGGGTGCTTTACATGCCTGTTAAGCACTTCCAGCCACCATAAAACATCCCGCCGCTGGTCATGTGATTGTATAGCGGGTGCTTAACAACCGGCTTGCATTTATGACCAGTTGCCAAGTGCCCCACGATCATGTGATCGCCACTTGCAATCTTCTCTGCCGGCTTCCCCAGAAAGTCAGTGGGGAAGGTGACAGCATAGGTTGGAAGCAGAGGGGATGGAGGGGAAGATAAATCCATGGTGGCACTGCAGGAGCGAAGCTCAAATCTCCAGGATTTGGGCTCTGTTCCTGCAGCCTGACAAAGGGTGTCCCCTCCCCTCCCCACATGGAGGGGCACTCCTTCGTGGGGCTGCAGGAGCAAAGCTCAAATCTCCAGGATTTGGGCTCTGTTCCTGCAGCCTGACAAAGGGTGTCCCCTCCCCTCCCCACATGGAGGGGCACTCCTTCGTGGGGCTGCAGGAGCAAAGCTCAAATCTCCAGGATTTGGGCTCTGTTCCTGCAGCCTGACAAAGGGTGTCCCCTCCCCTCCCCACATGGAGGGGAACTCCTTCGTGGGGCTGCAGGAGCAAAGCTCAAATCTCCAGGATTTGGGCTCTGTTCCTGCAGCCTGACTAAGGCTGTCCCCTCCCCTCCCCACATGGAGGGGCACTCCTTCGTGGGGCTGCAGGAGCAAAGCTCAAATCTCCAGGATTTGGGCTCTGTTCCTGCAGCCTGCCAAAGGGTGTCCTCTCCCCTCCCTGCATGGAGGGGAACTCCGTGGGGCTGCAGGAGCGAAGCTCAAATCTTCAGGATTTGGGCTTCGTTCCTGCAGCCTGTCCACCCATGTCCCCTCCCCTCCCCGCATGGAGGGGAACTCCTTCGTAGGGCTGCAGGAGCAAAGCTCAAATCTTCAGGATTTGGGCTCCGTTCCTGTAACCTGCTGAACCATGTCCCCTCTCCTCCCCCCATGAACTCCTTTGTGTGGCTTCAGGAGCGAAGCTCAAATCTTCAGGACTTGGGCTTCGTTCCTACAGCCTGCCAAAGGTTTCCCATCCTCTCTGTCCCCTTCGTTCCCTCCACTTCCAACCTTCCTTGTCGGCTTCCCCATTGACTTTCTGGGGCAGCCAGCAGAGAAGATTGAAAACGGTGATGACGTGATCGAGGGGCACTTGGCAACTGATTGTAAATGAGAGCCAGTTGCCAAGGACCCAAAATACAATGACATGACCATGGTGTGTGTGTGTGTGTGCGTGTGTGCGTGTGTGTGAGATGTTTTATGATGGCCAGAAGTGCTTAACAGGCATGTAAAGCACCCTTTCCAAGGCTATCATAATGTTGAATGGTTGTTCAGTGACCAATCTATAAGCGAGGATTACCTGTATCTACCGTTGACATGGTTTACCTGACCACGGTTTCAGATCGTGGCCCACAATTCATTGCTAAGTTTTGGCAAGAACTTTCCTAAGGTCTAGAGATTGAGATCAACTTATCTTCTGTGTATCATCTGGATTTGGAGAGACAGATGGAACAGGTGAATCAGATTCTGGAGCAATATCTCAGATGTTTTTTTACCTACCAGCAAGACAACTGGGTAGACCTCCTAGCACAGCCAGAGTTTGCTTATAACAGTGCTCGGCATACCGCCAGCTAAATGATGCCATTCATGGCTAACTGTAGCTTGCACCTCCTATTCTTTCCACTGAGTTCACCAGCTTCTTCTGTTCCAGCCTTGGATCAGCTCTTGTGGGAACTGCAAGCAACTCATCAAGTTCTCCAAGATCAGTTACAAAAGGCCAAGGATGATTATAAATGGTTTGCTGAGCATCACTGCCAGGCAGGTCTACTGATAGCCATGGGGGACTTAGTGTGTGTTTCATTTAAGAAGCTTGCTACTCGTCAGCCGCCAAAGAAATTGGATCACCGCTTCCTGGGACCATTCCAAGTGGAAGCTGTCATCAACCCAGTTGCTTTCTGGCTTAAGCTACCCTCCAGTTTCTGTGTTCATCCTGTATTCCATTGTTCTTTGTTGGTTCCTGCTGCACCTCCCAACCCTCATTGTTCCTCCACACTGGCCCCACCACCCATTGTGGTGGAAAGGGAACCTGAATATGAGGTAGCCCACATTCTGAACTCACGGGTCCTTCGGGACCACCTCCAGTATCTGGTGGATTGGAAGGGCTATGGACCATAGCAGCGTTCCTGGGAAGATGATGATGTTTATGCTCCCTGCCTCACACACCTGTTCCATTAACAGTACCTGGAGAAGCCCAGGCCTCAATCTGCAGGAGAGGAGGGCCCTGAGGTGGGGGATAGTGTCATGGCCAGCTCAGACTCCTTGGAAGATGACGAGGAGTTACAGAAGAGTCATCAGCCTGAGGGGATTCAGCTGAAAGAGCCTCTAAGTTAAGCTGGTTGAGCTTTGGTGGGCTGGATATTTTGGGTGTGAGGGAGTACGATTGTTTGGTCAAAGCTTTTTGCCACTAGAGTTCTGTTTAAAAGCCTTTTTAGTAAATCTATAAAACTTACCTGCGTGTCAGTGATTTCCATGGGCCGGGACCGGACAGGAAGGACCAGCGAGTAGTCCGGTCCCACAGAACCTCTCCGGATAAGGAGAGGATGGGAGATCACCCACTTCTGCTCTGGATGGCTGCTCCATGCGAGGAGACCCCAGGACAGCGGTTTCTCATGGGTTTGAGCACTGGGAGGTGAAGGGAGCCATTATGCTCTCATCCATGGCGGAGCACGTTTTGGTGCCTTCGGCAACAATCTTGGCACCTTCAAAAAGATTAGGAGGAGTCTCTCACAGTGTTCCTGTTGGTCCCCCAAATTTCCTTCTGTGGTGTTCTTCAAAGCCAGGCACCCAACTCGAAGGGGCCTCAGAGCTATTCAAGTGAACTAAGGCCAGAGTGAAGCCCGAAGGTCTCAGGTCACATTCTCGCTCAGTCCTTCCCTTCCAAAGAATGCATTGGTGCTCTGGTTTCCTTTCTGGTCTGCCAGGCAATTTCTCTAGTCGTGGCTACTTGCTGATAGTAAAAGATGGCCTCCTTTGCCCCATGCACAAGAAGATTCCCACTAGTAAGACTGGCTTGGAGCACCCTAAACTGTACAGAAAATGTCAACATTGTAGTTGGTTAATACCACTCAACCACTAAAAGTTGTTCTCTGCAGCACCTCCAATGCCCTTTAGATTTGGTATGAAAAAGCAGACACTCAAGACTACTTCCTATCACTAGATAGCAGTGTGATGATTGCCTTACTCTAAATAAAACTCTCAGACTCAAAATGTCAATTCAGGTTCTGGATTTATTTAGAAAAGAGTGCAAACAGCTAAAAAGCTGAGAATGAGAAAAGCGCGCCTAAACTCAAACTAAATAGCGTCTTTGCAAACAACACCCCACCCCCTCCCTCACATACAGTTCGCCCCACATTCCCAGGTGCTCCTAACGAGCTCTGCTGATCAAGGGGCAAAAAGACCTTGACATTTCAGAGATAGCCTAAAGACATTCCTCCTGGCACAGTCCAGCGCGTCTCCTGTACAAGGCTCTCAGCAGCACCCTCCCAGCCCGAACACCTATCAGCACCTTAGCAAGCGAACCGTTACGATGTAGACAAACACCGGAACGGTGAACATGACAAGCAGCTTCATTTCTTCCTTTTATATGAAAGGTGCGTACTCACCATTTCTTTTCACAAGCACACAGATGGCACTGAAGTCAATGAATCAGCCCGAGCAGGTTTGCATTTGGATGATTACCCTTTAGATACTGAAACTGTGTGCCAATTTCCTTCTTTCAATTACATGTGAACAGATTGACTTGTTTGTTTGTTTGTTTGTTTGTTTGTTTGCCTTTTAGTTCTCTTAACACCTTTGCCTTGGGTTTGGTGCTAGGATGCCTTCTCACTACAAATGTTGTTTTACAACCACACTGTTATTGCACAATAATGGTCAGCAGAAGGCCTTCTGTGAGAAAGAAACGGTTTCACATATTCAGTTCTGCAGTTGGCATAGCTAGTCCCAACACTGGCCTCTCCTGGGAAGGCCCCCCGATCATTGGCAGAACTCGGCTGTCTCAGAGTTGTTGGCGATACTCCCTGATGGCTGGCTAGTTTCTTAAGGCAACAAAAGGAGGCTAGAAGAGTGGGAAAGCGCTCTACAGATGCAAGCAGGAAGCAGCAGCAGTAGTCATTTTATTGTTCATACAACTGTAATTATGTCACAGGAAAGATGCTGGCGCAAGACAAATGGCATTTCTCACCTGGTTGCCTTCTGATTTCAGAAAAAGTATTGTAAAACAGCTTTGGTAAATGTTGGCCTGGCACCTATGGTCTCTTTGTTAAAAAACTTGTCAAAAAATAAGGCTTAATTCAAGTGTTTATAATAGTTTGACCCAAGAGTGCCTGAAGGACTTAAGTGCGTAGAGAATTAGACGTTCCTCCTTCATGGGGTGATACAGGCCTGATGGGAACACGCTTGGGGTAAAACTGGGCTTTGGTTGTGCCATACAAGCCAAAATGTGGCCAAACTGATTTCTGGAAGGAGTATTTTATATAGGAATCATACAATAACATCCAATCTATCTCCAACCTTTCCATTTTGGTAAGATGGTGGAGAAGGTGGTGGGCCTGCATTCCAGAAGGCCCCGGGAGCATTGGATTATCTGGGCCCTTTTTGTCTAGCTTTCAGGCCCAGCTCTAGTGCTGAGGCAGCATTGATTGAAGTAGTGGATGACCTCTGGTAGGACCAGAACAGGGGCAACCCTGCTGGCCAAGGACTTATTAGTTTCAAATGCATACTGTAAATCTCTCATCTCAAATGGGGAAACCTCCTGGTTATTTATTTCTATTTCTTGTTAGGCTTCTTTTGAAAGGAGAGGCAGACAGGCCAGAACAGGCGGATGCAGCAGGCTTTGAGTCATGGAAGAGAGAGGATGGCAGCTTTTGTCATGGCAGCCCCCACTCCTGCATTACTCTGCATCTCAGATGAGCCACTGGTGGCCTTCTTGGGCTTCTTACATCACCACCAACGTCCAGGCTGGCTGGCGGAGAGGGGAGGTGGCTTTGAATGACATGAGAGAGGCTGCCCTGTCCCTCTTGTATGCCCCCCCAAACATCCAATCTATCTCCAACCTTTCCATTTTGATAAGATGGTTCTCATGATCACCGTTGCGATGTTCACTCCATCGTAACGCTTCGCATGCCAGAGTGTTGATGGATGTTCCTGGCTGGGAGGGTGCTGCTGATAAACCTTGTACGGGGAGATGTGTAGGGCTGTGCCAGGAAGGAATGTCTTTGGGTTATCTCTTAAATGTCAAGGTCTTTTTGCCCGTTGATCAGCAGAGCTCGTTAGGAGTACCTGGGACTGTGGGATTGTTCTATATGCAGGGGGGGGGGGGGATCGTTGTTGGAAACGGAGCTATTTAGTTTGAGTTTAGGTGCGCTTTTCTCATTCTCTGCTTTCTTTCTGTTTGCACCTTATTCTAAATAAACCAGACCTTAAACTTCGATTTGGAGTCTGAGCTTTTTATTTGAGTAGGGCAGTCGTTACATAAAGCTGAGAATCATTCCATGAACAAACCTCGCTAGTCTCTACCAAGGAATTTTTCTTGAGAGAGAAGAAGTTAGCGATGGCAGAATTGGGGAAGGAGTCGACGGGATTTGGGGGGCAACCAGACAGCTGTTGGAGACGGCGTTCCTGAGCAGGGACTCGGGCCCCCTCCCATCCCACCCTGCACCCCATTCCAGAGATCCAACCTCTAGCCCGGAGGAGAGGGAACCGACGGACGAAGGGCTCGCCGAACACCAACAGTTCCTGTGGGGTGCCCTGGCAGACCCCCGGCCGGGGACGTCTCGCACCACATGGAAACTGCGATGCCCACTGACTCCTGAAAGAGAGTCCACAAAAGTGTCGGGAAGTCAGCGACCTGAAGGGCCGGGGCTGGAGGACTCTACCACGTCAGATAGGATCAGAGTCCTTGAATCCAAGATCGAATCCATGGAGTACATGCTACGCTCACTTTCAACCGCAGTGAGTGACCTGGTAAAGGTTGTTGGTGGTCCGGGGGCAGCAAGGGGTCCCAGCGTCCCACCAACCCCATCGCCAGCTCCGAGGGGAAGGGGCCGGCCAAGGGACTTTTCCCCAGCTCTCCGTGGTTCCACTCCGGTGGTAGTTACCCCGGCTCGTCCACCGGTTGGGGTGCCTCCGAGCGGCGGGGTAGCCAAGGACTTTTCAGTGAAGTTTGATGGTGACCCCACAAACTTGTCATTCTTCCTCAACAATGCGATGAACTATATCCAACAATATGGACATTGTTTTAGCTCAGAAGGGACTAAAATTACAGCTATTGCCACTAAACTGAAGGGCAGAGCAGCTGACTGGTATGTCCAGTTATGCGAATCAAGAGCCCCAGCGCTGACCGCATTTGATTCCTTTCTAGCCGCTTTGAAACGGTATTTTGAGGATCCCCTGGCTAAGGAAAGGGCTAAGGATGCTCTGAATGAACTGGTTCAGGGACAAAAATTGGTTGCTGATTATGCCCTTGAATTTAAAGTTTTGGCAGGGAAAGTTCCCGAATGGTCGGAGGCTACCTTGATCGAGAAATTTAAGGATGGCTTCAATTGGGAGGTGTTGCGATGGGCACTGCGCAGAGACGATCCAGACTCCCTGCATGATTGGATCTGTCTGGCCGGGAAGGCTGAGCGTGCCCAGCGCACCTTTATGCGAGCTACAAAAGGAGACAAGCCGCCCTGCAGTGCGAAGGGGCCGAGGATGCAGTCGGACTCCAGCTGGGCTGAGGAAAGGCAACGCCGTTTCACCCGGGGCCAGTGCATCAAGTGTGGCAAACCAGGCCACCACTCAGCGGACTGTCAAAAAGCTAAGGCAGCGGATCGCCCCTCTAAACCAACCCAAAAGGTACCCCAAAAGGCACCTAACCCCCCTAGCCGGCTGGCGGGGGTGCTGGCGCCCGTGGACGAAGAGGATGAGCTATACTTTACAGGAGACGCTTTGGTCGCCCTGGAGCAGCCGGCGGGAAACGCCTTCCACCTGCCTTAAACAGCGCCGCTGGGCAGGTGGTGGAGAATGGGCGCGATACCAACATGGTGAGTGCTGATTGCCCCATCCTAGCTGTAAAAATCCAGTTGACCTATCGATCCAAGACCGTCGACGTGTGGGCTTTGGTCGATTCAGGGTGTTCCAGATGTTTAATCCATCCCGACCTGGTCGCTGCTTTGGTCTTGCCCTGCTCCCCTCTCCCTAAACCGCTGATTTTTCAGCAGCTCGATGGTTCCACGGTGGGAGGAGGTCCAGCCACCCAGTTTACTGGGGAGGTTACGCTGCAAATGGGCACACACATCGAACTGATCCAGTTCATAGTTACCCCAGTGGGCAATCCTTTGGTTGTTTTGGGGATCCCCTGGCTAACCGAGCACAACCCTTACGTTAATTGGAAAACCCGTACTCTAACGTTTGAGGATGGTTTCTACCAAGCTCCCGTTGTGGGGAGATCCCTAACTTTGGCTGCGGGGAGGGCTGAAATTGTTGACTCGCAAGCTCCCGCTCCCCCCCTGGAGGGACTGCCGGCAAGGTACTTGGACTTTGCTGACGTCTTCGGGGAGGAGGAGGCTGACCAGTTGCCCCCCCCCCATCGCAAGACTAACTCTGCCATTGAACTTCTTCCCGACGTTCCCTTACCCAAGCCGAAGATTTATCCTATGACCAAGAAAGAACTTGAGGCGTTACGGGAGTTCATTGATAAAAACCTGGCTAGGGGTTTTATTGAACCGGCTAACTCCCCGGTTGGGGCTTCCGTTTTATTCCGTGAGAAAAAGGATGGCACCCTAAGACTGTGCATGGACTATCGGGGGTTAAATTCCGCCTCCCTCTCAAACAAGTACCCTCTGCCTCTCGTAAAAGACATGTTAGCTCATTTGTCCACTGGTAGAATTTTTTCCAAGCTTGACCTTCGCGAGGCATACTACCGCATTCGCATTCGGGAGGGGGATGAATGGAAAACTGCTTTTAATTGCCCCTTGGGTTCGTTTCAATATAAGGTTCTTCCTTTTGGCCTTGCAGGGGCCCCAGGGGTTTTTATGCAACTCATTAATGAGGTGTTACATGAACATTTGTTTAAGGGCGTGTTGGTTTATTTGGATGATGTTCTCATCTACACCAAAATGGAGAAGGAGCACGAAAAGCTCCTTACACAGGTTCTCACCAAGCTCCGGAACGCTGAGCTGTACGCTAAGCTTTCTAAATGTGAATTCCATAAGTCTCGCTTAGATTCCTTGGGCTACAGGGTTTCTGACCAAGGCATTGAAATGGATCCTGTGAAGGTGCAGGCGGTTCTCAACTGGGAGCGCCCACGCACCCGTCGCCAACTTCAAAGTTTTTTGGGGTTCGCTAACTTTTACAGATCCTTTGTCCAGGGGTTTGCGGAGATTGCTCTGCCCCTGACTGATTTATTGCGCACCAAAGGGGTCGGGGAGACGCGCAAAGTGAAAAACCCGGGGGCCGTGCTCAATTGGACTCCTGCCTGTCAGGCTGCCTTTGATCAGTTAAAACCCTTTTTACAGCGGAGCCCATTCTATCCCACCCTGACCCTGAGCGGCCTTCCGTTGTTCAAGTTGATGCTTCTGATTTTTCTATTGGAGCTATTTTGTTGCAGAAGGATTCTGCTGGGCTTTTGAAGCCTTGTGCCTATCTCTCCCGTAAGTTTTCTGAAACGGAGAGATGCTGGCATGTTTGGGAAAAGGAGGCTTTTGCGGTTAAAGCTGCGTTGGAAGCTTGGCGTCACCTTTTGGAGGGGGCTACCTCCCCTTTTGAGGTTTGGACGGATCACCGCAACCTAGAAGCGCTCCGCACGCCCAGGCATCTCAGCCCAAAACAGATACGCCGGGCTCAGTTTTTTAGCCGTTTTAATTTTTAACTTAAGTTTATCCCGGGCAAGAAGAATTTTTTGGCTGATGCACTTTCCCGCTTGCCACAGGATGCAGAGCCTATCTCCGATGTTATTGGGACTGTGCTCACGGAGCCACAATTGGGTTTGGTCGCTGTCCCCAGGAGCCGCGCTCGGGGGCAGCCCCCTCCCTCCTCGCAAACGGCTCCGGTGCAGCGCTCTCGTGCCCGCAGGCATCCCCAAATGCCTGGTGGGTTGCGGGCAACTTTTGTCTCAGCATTGAAGTCTGATCCCTGGCTTCTGGCTAACCCTGACAAGGTTTCCCTTGAGCACGACCTAGCTTGGGTGGGGGGGCGTTGATATGTGCCTGACTCTCAACGAGCTACAATACTTGCCTGTTCTCATGACAGCAAACAAGCTGGTCATTTTGGTTTTCTCAAATCCCTCCATTTGGTTTGGCTGCAATGTTGGTGGCCCTCCTTGAGAAAGGATGTCAAGGCTTATGTCGCTTCCTGCCCTGTCTGCGCTATGTCTAAGCGACTGTCAGGTAAACCCCAGGGGCTATTGCAGCCTGTGGCTGACCCTTCTCACCCTTGGGAAGAAATCTCCATGGATTTTATTGTGGACTTGCCTCCCAGTCAGAAGAAGACTGTCATTTGGGTGGTCAAAGACTATTTTTCTAAGCAGGCCCACTTTGTTCCCTGTGCGTCCATTCCATCGGCTCAACAGCTGGCGAAACTCTTTTTGGTGCACGTCTACCACCCCCACGGCTGCCCCTCTCGTTTGGTGACTGGTAGGGGCACACAATTTACCTCGCGCTTTTGGCGGGCTGTTTTGAAACTCATTGGCACCGAACAGGCATTGTCAACCTCTTGGCATCCCCAGACTGACGGATCTACGGAGGTCCTTAATGGCACCCTAGAGCAATTTCTTCACTCTTACATCAATTATCACCAGCATGACTGGGTTGATTTGCTCCCTTTTGCTGAGGTCGCTTACAATAACGCAGTGCACCAAAGCACTGGTCAACCCCCCTTTCGGGTTGTTTCAGGGTGGGATTTTGTGCCAATCCCTGAGTTTCCCCAACCTCCTGGCCCGGCTGTGGCGGCCTGTGACTGGGGTTCTTGGCTTGCTGATTCCTGGCCCTTCATTAAAACCGCTCGACAAGATGCCCAGGCTTCCTATAAGCTCCATGCTGACCGGCATCGCCGCCAACAGCCGTCTTTTCGCGTTGGGGACCTGGTCTATCTCTCTACCAGATTTATCAAGTCTCCTCAGCCTTCTAAGAAGCTGGCCCCTAAGTTTATTGGTCCCTTTCCTGTTACTGCTATTATCAATCCTGTCACTGTTCGTTTGGATCTGCCTCATAATTTCAAGCGTTTGCACCCTGTTTTTCACTGCAGCTTGCTCAAGCCTGCCCAGGACTCCTCTCGTTGGCATCCATGACCTCCTCCCCCTCCGCCTGTCATGATTGACGGCCAGCAGCACTTCGAGGTCAAGGAGATTCTCGACTCTCGCAGGCTTCAGGGGTCTCTTCACTATTTAGTTCGCTGGAAGCATTTTCCCCATCCTGAAAGGGTCGCTGCGCGTGATGTCCTCGCACCTGATTTAATCCACGCTTTTCATGTTGCCTACCCTTCTAAACCTTCTGCCTGATTTTTGTCGGGGGGGCAGTATGTCATGATCACCGTTGCGATGTTCGCTCCATCGTAACAGTTCGCATGCCAGAGTGTTGATGGGTGTTCCTGGCTGGCAGGGTGCTGCTGATAAACCTTGTACGGGGAGATGTGTAGGGCTGTGCCAGGAAGGAATGTCTTTGGGTTATCTCTTAAATGTCAAGGTCTTTTTGCCCGTTGATCAGCAGAGCTCGTTAGGAGTACCTGGGAACGTGGGATTGTTCTATATGTGGGGGGCGGGATCGTTGTTGGAAACGGAGCTATTTAGTTTGAGTTTAGGCGCGCTTTTCTCATTCTCAGCTTTCTTTCTGTTTGCACCAAATTCTAAATAAACCAGACCTTAAACTTAGACTTGGAGTTTGAGCTTTTTATTTGAGTAGGGCAATCGTTACAATGCTGGAGAAGGTGGTGGGCCTGCATTCCAGAAGGCCCCGGGAGCATTGGATTATCTGGGCCCTTTTTGTCTAGCTTTCAGGCCCAGCTCTAGTGCTGAGGCAGCATTGATTGAAGTAGTGGATGACCTCTGGTAGGACCAGAACAGGGGCAACCCTGCTGGCCAAGGACTTATTAGTTTCAAATGCATACTGTAAATCTCTCATCTCAAATGGGGAAACCTCCTGGTCGTTTATTTCTATTTCTTGTTAGGCTTCTTTTGAAAGGAGAGGCAGACAGGCCAGAACAGGCAGATGCAGCAGGCTTTGAGTCATGGAAGAGAGAGGATGGCAGCTTTTGTCATGGCAGCCCCCACTCCTGCCATTACTCTGCATCTCAGATGAGCCACTGGTGGCCTTCTTGGGCTTCATACATCACCACCAACATCCAGGCTGGCTGGCGGAGAGGGGAGGTGGCTTTGAATGACATGAGAGAGGCCGCCCTGTTCCTCTTGTATGCCCCCCCAAACTGTTCAACCCCAGGCCCCCGCGCAGGGAAAAAGAAGAGAATTCTCCCCTGAGCAGACAGGACTCGGACCCCGCTAAGTGGTGGGCAAGAGATAGCAGGCTGTGCTGGCCCGAAGGGGAAAGGAAGGTCAGATTGCCCAAGAGGCCCAGCAGAGAAGCAAGGCGGCATCTCTGGCCCCTTTCTGTGCTTTGTGCCACGCGTGATTGTGCTTTTGCGCTGCACACGAACAGACAGCTTGCCACACGAAAGGCAGAGGCCAAAGGCCACCAAGAGAGTCAGCCACTGGGCTGCCCGGCCACTCCTGGCCACCAGACAGCAGCCATTCTTGGGTAGGTACAAAAGGTGGCCAATGGGGATGTTTTCCCGGTTGCCAAGGGAACAAGACTCAGCAAACCTTTAAAGCCACAGGCCAACCCCCAGGCTGCTCATTCCCATTGTGCCTTTGCCTGCCAGCTTGCAGACACTACTCTGGACCTCGCTTGCTGGTTGCTAATCGTTGCACCACGAATCCCTTTCCCTGCAGAGCCATCCAGCCTCTGCTATGGCGCTACGGAGGCTATTCAGAGTAAGCGAGGCCCGCAGGGCCCCCAAGAAACTGGGAAGGGGGAGAAAGTCACGGGCCTCGAACCTCTCCCCCTGGCTCAAGTCACTTTCTCTGCTCCCCTCTCCATACAGAACATCTTGAAAAGCTGTCCGTTTTCATGTTGTGCGAGGAACACGGTGGAAGACCTTCCTGTGCCACCTGCCAGGTACCGAGTCCTTCTCCCAAAACCCAGACTCGGCGGGGCACCATTGACAGGCCACAAGAGTCTGCAGGAGCCCAAGACCGCTGCCTGCCCACAAGGGGCTTGCAGGGGAAAAAAAGGCCGACTGACTGACTGGCTGGTCTTGGAAAGGGGAGGCAGAGGTAGCTGGATGTTCTTTCATGTCTCACCTTCTTCCTCCGGTCAGGACCCAAGTGGCACAGAGACGAATCGAGCGGGAAAGCTCCCATGATAGGGTCACCACTTCCACCTCAGGGGTAAGGAGGGTTTGGCAACGTGGCCAGTGGGACTTCATGCCTCAAGTCTTGGGGGGCGGGAGGAATTCCTGCCTGGGCAGCCCAGCCAGGCTGGGAAACTCGAGGACAACAGACCATTGGATTCCTGGAAAAACCTTTACGGCTTGGAGGGCAAGGGAACAACCTTTGGGGAGCCTTTCCAGGCAATCCTCCCGCCCCACTCGCGAAATTCTCCCTGGCACAATTGAGGCGCAGCCTCTCTGATCCTGCTCCTGATGCTCCCCCCCCTCCTGGGTTGAGGAGCCTCTTCCTCAATGGTCCCACTTTTTCCTCCTCTATTGTCCCCGCCATCTGCAAAGGGCATCCGAGGGCAGGGAGCGGCAGCGGACCCATCTGCCTCTACTCTGCCCTCCGTTCCTGGCTTCTCCCTG
This sequence comes from Candoia aspera, assembly GCF_035149785.1. Taxonomy (NCBI): domain Eukaryota; kingdom Metazoa; phylum Chordata; class Lepidosauria; order Squamata; family Candoiidae; genus Candoia; species Candoia aspera. The sequence continues at coordinate 167,070,948 of NC_086154.1, read as the reverse complement.
CCCCTGGTGCAAGATTTCAAATGGGTGGTTTGTAAGGTAGCTGCCAGATGTCAGGTCACAGCAGGTGGAGGGACATCCAGTGACAAAATGGTGAACGAGGAAGGGGCTGAGTGCCTAAGCTTCGCCCTTTCCCTTACCCCCTCTGAGGCAAAAGGAGAGAGGGAGGCATCTTCCAAACAGTGTCAAAGACTTTGTGAACGGTTGCCAAGTGCCCAGCCATGAGTATAGCCTGTTTGGAGAACAGCAGGTCCTTATTCTGGAAGCAGCATCCTCTTAACCTAAGGCCTCTGAAGACCTCTTCCTAGGGGGCTGAAATTGCGCCCTAGGCTTTAGCCATCCAATTGGGATGCAGAGAGCTTTGGATTTATGCCTCAATAAGAACAAATGTCATTTACAGGATTCGATGGAAGTCCAGGGGGCCTCCAGGAACCAGAGCCTGGAGGATGTGGAGTCCATTCTCAACTTGGCAAGGTACCTGCTCTCAGTTGATTCTGAAGCCCCAAGAAAACCAAGTCCTTCTCCCAAAACCCAGACTCGGCGGGCCACCTTTGACGGGCCACAAGAGTCTGCAGGAGCCCAAGACCGCTGCCTGCCCACAAGGGGCTTGCGGGGGGAAAAAAGGCCAACTGACTGACTGGCTGGGCTTGGAACGGGGAGGGAGAGCTAGCTGGATGTTCTTTCATGTCTCACTTCTTCCTCCGGTCAGGTCCCAAGAGACACAGAGAATGGTCAAGGAGCAGGAGAGCTCTCACGATGGGGTCACTGCTTCTACTTCAGGGGTAAGGAGGGTTTGCCAACGTGGCTGGTGGCAGTTCATGCCTGAAGGCCTGGGGGCCGGGGAGGAATTGTCACCTGGGCAGCCTGGCCAGGCTGGCAAACTCCAGGACAACAGACCCTTGGATTCCTGGGAAGACCTTTACGGCTTGAAGGACAAAGGAACAAACTTTGGAGAGCCTTTCCAAGCAATCCTCCCGCCCCACTCGCGAAATTCTCCCGGGCACAATTGAGGCACAGCCGCTCTGAACCTCCTCCTGACGATCCTGCCCTCCTGGGTTGAGGAGCCAGTGACATCCAGTGACAAAATGGTGAACGAGGAAGGGGCTGAGTGCCTAAGCATCGCCCTTTCCCTTACCCCCTCTGAGGCAAAAGGAGAGAGGGATGCATCTTCCAAACAGTGTCAAAGACTTTGTGAACGGTTGCCAAGTGCCCAGCCATGAGTATAGCCTGTTTGGAGAACAGCAGGTCCTTATTCTGGAAGCAGCATCCTCTTAACCTAAGGCCTCTGAAGACCTCTTCCTAGGGGGCTGAAATTGCGCCCTAGGCTTTAGCCATCCAATTGGGATACAGAGAGCTTTGGATTTATGCCTCAATAAGAACAAATGTCATTTACAGGATTCGATGGAAGTCCAGGGGGCCTCCAGGAACCAGAGCCTGGAGGATGTGGAGTCCATTCTCAACTTGGCAAGGTACCTGCTCTCAGCTGATTCTGAAGCCCCAAGAGGACCAAGTCCTTCTCCCAAAACCCAGACTCGGCGGGCCACCTTTGACGGGCCACAAGAGTCTGCAGGAGCCCAAGACCGCTGCCTGCCCACAAGGGGCTTGCGGGGGGAAAAAAGGCCAACTGACTGACTGGCTGGTCTTGGAACGGGGAGGGAGAGCTAGCTGGATGTTCTTTCATGTCTCACTTCTTCCTCCGGTCAGGTCCCAAGAGACACAGAGAATGGTCAAGGAGCAGGAGAGCTCTCACGATGGGGTCACTGCTTCTACCTCAGGGGTAAGGAGGGTTTGCCAACGTGGCTGGTGGCAGTTCATGCCTGAAGGCCTGGGGGCCGGGGAGGAATTGTCACCTGGGCAGCCTGGCCAGGCTGGCAAACTCCAGGACAACAGACCCTTGGATTCCTGGGAAGACCTTTACGGCTTGAAGGACAAAGGAACAAGATTTGGAGAGCCTTTCCAAGCAATCCTCCCGCCCCACTCGCGAAATTCCCCCGGGCACAATTGAGGCGCAGCCGCTCTGAACCTCCTCCTGATGATCCTGCCCTCCTGGGTTGAGGAGCCTCTTCCTCAATGGTCCCACTTTTTCCTCCTCTATTGTCCCCGCCATCTGCCAAGGGCATCCGAGGGCAGGGAGCGGCAGCGGACCCATCTGCCTCTACTCTGCCCTCCGTTCCTGGCTTCGCCCTGCCCCTTGTGCAAGATTTCAGATGGGTGGTTTGTAAGGTAGCTGCCAGATGTCAGGTCACAGCAGGTGGAGTGACATCCAGTGACAAAATGGTGAACGAGGAAGGGGCTGAGTGCCTAAGCATCGCCCTTTTCCTTACCCCCTCTGAGGCAAAAGGAGAGAGGGAGGCATCTTCCAAACAGTGTCAAAGACTTTGTGAACAGTTGCCAAGTGCCCAGCCATGAGTATAGCCTGTTTGGAGAACAGCAGGTCCTTATTCTGGAAGCAGCATCCTCTTAACCTAAGGCCTCTGAAGACCTCTTCCTAGGGGGCTGAAATTGCGCCCTAGGCTTTAGCCATCCAATTGGGATGCAGAGAGCTTTGGATTTATGCCTCAATAAGAACAAATGGGACGCGGTGGCGCTGCGGGTTAAACCGCTGAGCTGTCGATCGGAAGGTCGGCGGTTCGAAACCGCGCGGCGGGGTGAGCTCCCGTTGCTAGTCCCAGCTCCTGCACACCAAGCAGTTCGAAAACATGCAAATTTGAGTAGATTAATTGGTACCGCTTCAGCGGGAAGGTAACGGCGTTCCGTGAGTCATGCTGGCCACATGACCCGGAAGTATCTATGACAACGCCGGCTCTAAGGCTTAGAAACGGAGATGAGCACCGCCCCCTAGAGTCGGACACGACTGGACTTTACGTCAAGGGAAACCTTTACCTTTACCTTAAGAACAAATGTCATTTACAGGATTCGATGGAAGTCCAGGGGGCCTCCAGGAACCAGAGCCTGGAGGATGTGGAGTCCATTCTCAACTTGGCAAGGTACCTGCTCTCAGCTGATTCTGAAGCCCCAAGAAGACCAAGTCCTTCTCCCAAAACCCAGACTCGGCGGGGCCCATTTGATGGGCCAAAAGAGTCTGCAGGAGCCGAAGACCGCTGCCTGCCCACAAGGGGCTTGCGGGGGGAAAAAAGGCCAACTGACTGACTGGCTGGTCTTGGAACGGGGAGGGAGAGCTAGCTGGATGTTCTTTCATGTCTCACTTCTTCCTCCGGTCAGGTCCCAAGAGACACAGAGAATGGTCAAGGAGCAGGAGAGCTCTCACGCTGGGGTCACTGCTTCTACCTCAGGGGTAAGGAGGGTTTGCCAACGTGGCTGGTGGCAGTTCATGCCTGAAGGCCTGGGGGCCGGGGAGGAATTGTCACCTGGGCAGCCTGGCCAGGCTGGCAAACTCCAGGACAACAGACCCTTGGATTCCTGGGAAGACCTTTACGGCTTCGAAGGCAAAGGAACATCCTTTGGAGGGCCTTTCCAAACAATCCTCCTGCCCTACTCACGTAATTCTCCCTGGTACAATGAAGGCACAGCTGCTCTGAACCTCCTCCTGATACTGACCCCCCTTCCTGAGTTGAGGAGTCTCTTCCTCAATGGTCCTGCTTCTTCCTCCATTTTCCCCGCCATCTGGAAAAGGCATCTGAGAGCAGGGTCCGGCAGTGGGCCCATCTGCTTCTACTTCGACCTCTGTGCTTGGCTTCTTCCCGCCCTCAGCGCAAGTTTCCAGATGGGTGGTTTGTCAAGGAGCTGCCTGATGTCAGGTCACAGCTGGTTGAAGGACATCCATTGAGAAAATGGTGATCAAGGAAGGGGCTGAGTGCATAAGCATCCCCCTTTTCTTGACCCCCTCCAAGGTGAAGGAGGGAGGGATGCGACTTCCAAATGGTGGAAGAGTCTTTGATTATGCCTGAATAGAAACAAATGTCATTTGCAGGATTCAATGGAAGTCCAGTGGGCCTCGAGGACCCAGAGCCTGGAAGATGTGGACTCCGTCTCCGATTTGGCAAGGTAGCTGCTCTCAGCTGATTCTGAAGCCCCCAAGAAGAGGCTGCAGTACCGTCCCACAGAAAAAAGGCTATGAGAAATGTCTGCTGAGGGGAGGGATAGATTTCTATGGGATGCACGCTCAACCCCCTGGACAGGAAGCCTTTCTCTTCTCTCCTTAATGGGATGGGGGGCCATTTGGGGCAAAAGGGGGACCAGACGATGAAGGCACCTGGGCAGGGAGTGCATGCTTAAAGCACAGGAAAGTAAGCAAGCTTCTGATTGTCCAAAGCCTAACGTTACAGGAGACAGCCCAAAAGGAAAAGGGAGGGGTGGGGAAAGGAAAACAAGGACCCTCCCATCCCACCCTCTGGCCCAGCCGGTCGCAAGGGCTGCTGCTTGGCTGACTGGGGAGGGCCCAAAGCCTGTTTGAGCTGCCACATAAGGGAGGTTCACCTCCTTTCCTTCTCAGCATCTGCTTCTGATAAAAGAAAGAAGGACTCAGGTCAACCCCCTTGGCAGGCCAGCCGACAGGCTCCTTAGAGCATCCATGTGGCCGCTCTTGAAAGAGGGCCCACAGCTAGTTCTGATCTCTGGGCCCTTCAATCTCTCCCCAGTGATGATGAACCGGAGCAGAAGAGGCAGGGGCTCTACACGATAGAGGAGGTCTCCACCCCATCAGTAAGTTGTGACCAGCTCCTCACCCTTGCAACGGCAGAAGCCCTGTCTCTGCAGGTTTGAAGTTAGGTCAGCAGATGGAACGGTGCTGGAGGCCGAGGTGCTATTTATGGACACGCTCTGGCAAGGACAGGCTACCCATCAGAAGCGTGCTCCTGCTCCCTCTTTTCCTCCTTCAACCTCCCTCTGCTGCTTTGCATCGCCCAGTGCTGCCAGATACCTGGCGGTTCCAACCAGTCAAGACAGAGGGGGAACTCTGCAAGGCTGCCATTTAGCTCACGGAGGGGTTTGGAAAAGGGGTCAGCAAAGAAAGGGCAAAGTGTCCTTGGTGCTCCTTTTTCTACCGAAAACTTCACACGGGTAAACCGAGGACATGTTGCTTCTTCCAATTGGTACAATATTTTTTCCAATATGGTTGCCAGATGCCCCTGACCTTGAGTTGCCTCCCTTAGTCAACATGGCCAGCCCTCGTTCGACAAACTGAAACTGAGAACCCCAAATCCTCTCTTATTTTCCCAAGTGGGGACTAACCCCCTTTAGCCCTGTATTCAGTTGAAGAAGATTTGGGTTGTCATTTTAGGATTCATCAGAAGAATCGCTGCCCTCAAGGAAGACCAGCAGCCTGGGGGATGTGAAGTGGGAAAGGCGTCCTAATCCATCGAGGTAGGCAGCACCTCGGAGAGTGAAGATGTTGTGGCAGCTTCCCCAAGAGGAAGGGTTCAAAGGGTTTGGGGCCTGCACAGGCTGATGAATCTGGAATGAAGGGTGACTCACTGAGTGGTTTTTTGTTTCTCCTGCTTGTCTGAAGATCTCTCTTTAAAATTATTATACCCAAATGTGTTTTGAAAGTGAGGTTTTCGTCGAACCCAGTGCCCTCAAAGGCTCTACTGTGGCTGTGAGGTAGATTTCTCTTCCTGGTCTCCCAGCCGCTTCACTCCTGAGTCGACCGCAAGGATCACCAATTCCTGTGGTCTCCTCATGTGGAGCAGCCATACAGAATGCAGGTGGGCAATCGTTCGGTCACTCCATATACAGAGAGGCTCTGCTGACCTGGACTTGTCGCTGGGCCACCGGTCTGTGCTGGAACGCCGTCTCCGCTTGCTCAGAGATGTCTTACTTTGCTGTAGTCCCCACGTGGAAGCCAGAGGGGAGGTGGCTTTGAATGAGAGGCTGCCCCAGCCCTCTTGTACGCCTCCCCCAATCTCTGTCACTACTTTCGGACCCTGGACCCCCACATTGGGATAAACAAGGGAAATTCTCCCCAGCCCCTGCTAAGAGGTGGGCAAGAGATACCAGGCTGTGCTGGCCTGAAGGGGAAAGGAAGGTCAGATTGCCCAAGAGGCCCAGCAGAGAAGCAAGGCGGCATCTCTGGCCCCTCTCTGTGCTTTGTGCCACACGTGATTGTGCTTTTGCGCTGCTCACGAACAGACAGCTTCCCACACGAAAGGCAGAGGCCAAAGGCCACCAAGAGAGTCAGCCACTGGGCTGCCCGGCCACTCCTGGCTCCGAGAGAACCGCCATCCTTGTGTAGGTTCAAAAAGTGGGCCTTGGCGATGTTTCCCTGGGGGCGGAGAGAACGAGGCTCCAAGCCTGCCCATAAAGTGCCTAGGTCAGTGGGCACCAGGGTGGAAGACCTTCCTGTGCTGTTGCCAGGTTCCAAGTCCTTCTCCCAAAACCCAGACTTGGTGGGGCACCATTGACGGGCCACAAGAGTCTGCAGGAGCCCGAGACCGCTTCCTGTCCACAAGGGGCTTGCAGGGGAAAAAAGGGCCAACTGACTGACTGGCCGGTCTTGGAAAGGGGAGGCTGAGCTAGCTGGATGTTCCTTCACGCCTGACTTTCTTCCTCCGGTCAGGTCCCAAATGGCACGGAGACGAATCGAGCGGGAAAGCTCTCATGATAGGGTCACCGCTTCCACCTCAGGGGTAAGGAGGGTTTGGCAATGTGGCCGGTGGGAGTTCATGCCTCGAGTATGTGGGGAGGGAGGAATTCCTGCCTGGGCAGCCCAGCCAGGCTGGCAAACTCGAGGACAACAGACCCTTGGATTCCTGGAAAGACCTTTAGGGCTTGGAGGGCAAAGGAACAACCTTTGGAGAGCCTTTCCAAGCAATCCTCCCGCCCCACTCGCGAAATTCTCCCTGGCACAATTGAGGCACAGCTGCTCTGAACCTCCTCCTGATGCTCCCCCCCTCCTGGGTTGAGGAGCCTCTTCCTCAACGGTCCCGCTTCTTCCTCCTCCATTGTCCCCGCCATGTGCAAAGGGCATCCGAGGGCAGGGACCGGCCGCAGACCCATCTGCCTCCACTCCACCCTCCGTGCCTGGCTTCTCCCCGCCCCCGGTGCAAGATTCCAGATGGGTGGTTTGTAAAGTAGCTGCCGGATGTCAGGTCATGGCTGGTGGAGACATCCAGTGACAAAATGGTGATCGAGGAAGGTGCTGAGTGCATAAACAGCCCCCTTTTCATGACCCCCTCCGAGGCGAAAGGAGAGAGGGATGCGACTTCCAATGGCGGAAGGGTCTTTGATTATGCCTTAATACAAACAAACGTCATTTCCAGGATTCGATGGAAGTCCAGGGGGCCTCCAGGACCCAGAGCCTGGAAGATGTGGACTCCGTCTCCGATTCAGCAAGGTACCTGCTCTCAGCTGATTCTGAAGCCCCCTGCAGTTCTGTCCCACAGAAAAAAGGCTATGAGAAATGTCTGCTGAGGGGAGGGATAGATTTCTATGGGATACACGCTCAACCCCCTGGACAGGAAGCCTTTCTCTTCTCTCCTAATCAATGGGATGGGGGGCCATTTGGGGCCAAGGGGGGACCAGACGATGAAGGTGCCTGGGCAGGGAACGCATGCTTAAAGCATAGCAAAGTAAGCAAGCTTCTGATTGTCCAAAGCCTAACTTTAAATGACACAGCACAAAAGGAAAAGGGAGGAGTGGGAAAAGGAAAAGGAAAACAAGGATTCTCCCATCCCACCCTCTGGCCCAGCCGGTCGCAAGGGCTGCTGCTTGGCTGACTGGGGAGGGCCCAAAGCCTGTTTGAGCTGCCACATAAGGGAGGTTCACCTCCTTTCCTTCTCAGCATCTGCTTCTGATAAAAGGAAGGAGGACTCAGGTCAACCCCCTTGGCAGGCCAGCCGACAGGCTCCTTAGAGCATCCATGTGGCCGCTCTTGAAAGAGGGCCCACAGCTAGTTTTGATCTCTGGGCCCTTCAATCTCTCCCCAGTGATGACGAACCGGAGCAGAAGAGGCAGGGGCTCTACACGATAGAGGAGGTCTCCACCCCATCAGTAAGTTGTGACCAGCTCCTCACCCTTGCAACGGCAGAAGCCCTGTCTCTGCGGGTTTGAAGATAGGTCAGCAGATGGAACGGCGCTGGAGGCCGAGGTGCTATTTATGGACACGCTCTGCAAGGACAGGCTACCCATCAGAAGCGTGCTCCTGCTCCCTCCTTTTCTCCTTCAACCTCCCTCTGCTGCTTTGCATCGCCCAGTGCTGCCAGATACCTGGCCGTTCCAACCAGTCAAGATAGATGGGGAACTCTGCAGGGCTGGGATTGAGCTCACGGAGGGGTTTGGAAAAGCTGTTGGCAAAGAAAGTGTCCTCGCTGCTCCTTTTTCTACTGAAAACTCCATGTGGGTAAAGCGAGGACAGTTGCATCTGCCAATTGGTGCAATCTTCTTTCCAAACCGGTTGCCAGATGCCCCTGACCTTGAGTTGCCTCCCTTAGTCAAGATGGCCAGCCCTCATTCGACGAACTGAAACTGAGAACCCCAAATCCTCTCTTATTTTCCCAAGTGGGGACTAACCCCCTTTAGCCCTGTATTCAGTCGAAGAACATTTCGGTTGTCATTTTAGGAGTCCTCAGAAGAACCCCTGCCCTCAGACAAGACCGGCAGCCTGGGGGACGTGCAGTGGGAAACACGTCCCAATCCATCGAGGTAGGCAGCACCTCGGAGGGTGAAGATGTTGTGGCAGCCTCCCTAAGGGGGAGGGTTCAAAGGCTTTGAGGCCTGCACAGGCTGATGATTTGTTTCTGAGAGGCTGGGATAGCAGATCCCTCCTCCCATTCTGCCCTCTTTTGTGTCCTTTCTCCTAGGAGCGAAAAGGGACAGACTGCAGAGGAGGCACTGGAGGCCCACATCTCCTCCAGCCCCTGGGTAAAGAAGGGCGAGCTGTTTTCTGTTGGGCAGGGCCACGGGGAGGGGCTCCCTCTGTTCAGGTCTCCCACCCCGAGTGTACCATGCAGGGGTGCTGGGGGGTGCTGGGCCCTTGGGGCAACTTGCCCTGACTGGTGGCCTAAAAGGATGCGACCCCCTGCCCACGCCTTTCCTTTCTCTGCTTCACCCTCTCCAGCGCCCTGCTGCTTCCAGGCAGGGCTTTAACAGGAAAAGCGTACTTTTCCGGGGGATGGGTGGGGCGGGGCAGTGGATTCCTCCAACTTGGGAGACGTATCATGCAGCAGAAGCACCGTTCTGGTCAGGCATCCTGCATTTGATAGGCCTTCCCTTTATTCTAGAATCCCCAAGACCCATGAAAATCACAATTCTGAGGCACTTGCCCCTTTGTGGCCACAGAGGAATCATTGTCATTCACAGGATTCCCCTGACGAAGGCCAAGACACCTTGGACGATGTCAGCAGCCTGCAGGAGGAGGCCTGGGACCCCAGTCTCAGTTCAGACAGGTGCCCTATTTTCCAGCGGTTCAACCATTGAGGAACTGCCACCCCTTCCCCACAATACTTGGCGGAAAGGCATGAGGCCTTTCCCGCTCATTTATTTTAAACAGTGTTTGGTGGAAGCCTTGCAAGATGGTGGCTACTGCAGATAGAAATGCTTCTCTTTTCTCCCAATGGAGTGAAGGACCTACTGGGAAGCTGGTGGTCTGAGGGCGTGAGGCAAAATGTCACCCGGCCACTTGATGGCGGAGGGACCTGTCCAGGGAACAGAGGGGCCCTTGGTCAGATCCTGCACCGTTCCATCTCAGCTGTACTTCTCTGTCCTCCTCCAGAAGCTTAGTTTCAGATGACTCCCTTCCAGATGACAAACTGACCCCTAATCTAGGTCTAATCATCCCATATCCCTCCTCTCAACAGCAGGTCAGGGGAAGAAATGTACAGCTCGGACCCAGACTCGGACCCGGACCCAGTCAACCACCTCGCGGGCATGTCAAGTAAGGCTTGTCACTCAGGGTTAAACTGAGGGCTTCCCCAGAGAAAGACCTCTTCCTGCAACCTCCAGTTCAGCCCTCCCCTGGAGGAATCGGCCTTTCACCATCACTTCCGTTTCCTCTTCCTTTCTCTCTTGCCTATGCAGAAAGCGCTGGATAAGATCTGCCGCCTGGCCTCCACTTGCTCCCTTGGACTGAGCCAGGTCGTGCCCTCCCTACATGTCGTGGCCCGGAAGAACATGCAACTGGTCACGCAGCGCCTCTTAGAGCTGCCGTGGAGGTAGGCAGGGGTGCAGGTTCTTCCTCCCTTGAGTTGCAGGGAAGTCCAACATCAGGCTGACTCTTCTGTGTTCCTCCCTGTGGACCTGGGATGGGCAGAAGGGTCTGACACGGTTGCCGCCTGATTTTCTTCCCAGCACCTGCGGCGAGCTGCTCTGGGCTGTCATCGCCTCATCATACGGCAGCGGGGATAAGGTCCTGTCCCTTCTCCTGGCGAAGGTGAAGGAGGTCCCTTGGCTGCCTCAGGGAGAGGAACAGTCCACCCATCCTCTTCCTGCCACTCCGGTAAGGGGTAGAGCTCGGAAGGAGGTGGTCCTTTTGGATGCCCAGACTTCAACCTCTCCCTCTTGGAGATGCCATCGTGTCCCTGTGTCTGTGGGCTCCCAACAGGCAAACGAGAAGACACTTCTCGAATCCTGCTTGGGAAGGAGGGAAGGCCCTTTGGGTGGTGAGGGTTGGCAGAGAGAGCGATTCTACCAAGAGGCAGCGTGGGCTCCATTTGCCAACTTTCCTTAGGAGCTCTGTGGGTAAAGCAGACTCTCCTTCTCTCCTCAGGCCTTCTCTCCTCTGCCTGGTGGATATCATCATCAAAGGCGCCAGGCAGCAGAATATATCAGCTGAAGGAGAGGACCGTCTGCCTCTGGAGTAAGCAGCGGCACTGGGAAGGAGAAACCTCCTTCTCCTTCTTGGGCTCCCACATCCAAGCAGCACTTCTGGTTTAGCAATACCCCCCTGGCCCTGCAAGTCCTCTCCTCAGATAGGCCGGGTGTTGCATAGGCCCCAGGAAAAAAAGCTCTCCAGCACGTAGTGCTCCCAGCTTGGCTGCCTTGCTTTTCTCATGAGGTCTGTCCTGAAGCTTTGAGGAAAAGAAAGAAAATGCAATCTGTGGCCTCCGTGATGTTTCTGGAGCACCCTTGCGCTTGGGTGGAGGGACCAACTGACGCAGATGCAGCAAATCCCATTTGGTGGTGAACGGCTGCAAGGGAGAAGGAAAGCCCCTCTGGAGCTCCCTCCCTCTTTGCTCTTCTCGTGGCGTTCCAGGGAAAGGAGGGAGAGAAGCTGCGGAGGGAAGCTTCCCTGTGGGCATCACGCAAAGGGTTTCTTTTGCCCCTCAGACTACGGGATCATGCCTTGGTGACTCTGGCCTTCTTTCCTCTGCAGGGAGACGGTTGGCACCATCCAGGTGCTGCTGGCCAGGGAGGCACACCTGACCCTGAGGGAGACCTGCGGGGAGCTGTTGTGCCGTCCCAGCTGCTGCCTCCAGGGCGTGGCCGTGTTGGTGACGTAAGACAGAGGGCAAAGGGCAGCTTTTCTCCCCAAAGAGAACCTTTCTTCTCCCCTTCCAGCCCAGCCTGGCCTGTCCGTCTGATGGCTTTTTCTCAAAAGAGCTTTGGTGTGTTGCAGGGCCCTCGTGGAGACCTCTTGTCCTGCCATGTGCAGCCTCCAGAGACATCTCAGTTCTGTCCTGGAGAAGGAAGAGGCAAAGGAGCATTCAGCTGCAGCGCTGGCCTTCTTTATTGAGGTGGGAAAATCCCCCCCGCCCCAGTCTCTTGGATCGATCCACGGAGGCAATGGGAGTTGGCTGAGCAGGGTGATGCAGAGGAGAAAACGGGGGTTGCCCCAGGCCACCTTTAGGCAGGGATCAAACTCCAAAACCCATCTCTCTTGCTTTCCCTGCCGCTCAAGGAGAGCCTAGAGGCATGTTCCTGCTTCCCCAAAGAGCAAGGGTGAAGCATCTTCCCTGGGGGCCCTTTGGGCACCTTCTCCCCAGTGAAGCTGCTCACTCCTTCCTTTTCCTCCTCTGGCCACTGACGGGCCTTCGACCGCTCTGCTCTCTTTCAGCTGCTGACTAACTACAAGGGCCAAGCCCCCATGGAGAAGACCTGGAAGCTGCTCATGGCTCGGCTGGAACACCCCAGCCGGACCGTTCGCCAACTGAGCAGGAAGGGTCTTCTCCATCTCTGCGAGAACTACAAGGTGGTAAGTGGCCCTCACCCACAGGGGACAGGCAAATGCGGAGCTTCTCCTCTTCGGACACAACTGTAGAGGATGCTTCCTTCCAGGAAGCACCTTCACTTTAGAATTGCAGCAATAATGTTGCTGGCCTGGACAGATTTAGCCAGTGGGCCTTCTTACCCCAGGATGAGATCGAACCCCCTAGTCTAGGCAAGATGGAGCGCGTGGGGAGGTGGCAGATCTTCCTTTTACTCAGTCCTGGGGATGAGGATGGCTTGCTGCTCTCACGTTCCATCTTCACTTCGATCTCTCTCAGAGCTGAGAGTAGGTTTCTAGCTAAGATACCCAACTGTGATCAGAAAAGGTTAGGTTTCTCTTCTCTCTTTCCTTGGAGGAGAGTTTTTCCAATCTCCCATTTCCTCTGCAGATCATGAGGCCCGAGGAGCTGTGCCATGCTGTCCTCGGTGGGCTCTGCAGTTCCAGCCCTGCCATCACCTTGCAGTTCTTGGACTTGGCAGAGCAGCTCGGCCTCCAGACACAGGAGGATGTTTGGACGCCTCCTTGGCTGCCCAGTACTGCTCGCTCTTCCACCACGTGAGTCCTCAGCTCCTCCTTGCTTGGAAGAGGAGGAAAAAGTTAACGGAAACCTTAACTGGGAGTCTACACGGGACCCATTCCTTGCAGGACAAGAAAAAAAAAGTCTTTTCCTTGGTCCTTCACAGGAAGCAGCAACCATTCGATGGGCAGCCTTGAAGTATATCTGGCCTCTTCTGCAGCACCGGAAAGATCTTGAGGGGACAGCAGCCATCCACACCCTCATTGCGGTGCCGATGCACATGGAGGATGTTGAGGAGAAGGTGGCGAAGGTGAGGGCCCAGCTTGCCTGGGAAAAGAGGGTTGCAGCTTGGCTAGCTGACTCACCCGAGGAAAGCAGTAGAAGAATGGCCCCAGCTTTTTTCTCTCCTCTGTTCTTGAAGGCAGCAAAAGATACCCTGCAGCACCTGGCAGAGGCTCTCCATTGGCACCTTGGGGGCACCCTCCTGGCGGGGAGGACTTACAGCCTGCAGGAGCTTCTGCATCAAATCGCCAAGCGCCTGGTAAGAGCCCTTCTCTGGCTCCCGTTCCCCTCTAGAGTGAGAAGCATGGGTGGGGCACGCAGCTCTTGGCGATCTCCCACCTCTGTCTCTTCTGCCTCTTCTCCTCGATTCGGTTCCCCATCTCGGAGGGGCAGTTGGGGATGGAGGTGTTCACCTGCCTTTCGTACTTTAAGAGCAAGCCGGCTTCAGTGAGGAGAACGGCTGCCATGTTCATTGGTAATGGAAAGAGAAGCCTCTTTGTGGGCAATCAGGCGGGAGGTCTCATCCCCCAGGTTCAGGGTTTCTCCTGCCCAGGAATAGCCACGTTTCAGCCAAAAAAGCACGGCCCCCTGCAGGCTTCCATAGACATAAACTTCCTGCTTGGGCCATGGACCTTCCTTTAGCCCAGGCAAGGCATGAGCCTGTAGTCCTCTTGCTGAGCTTCTCATTTCCCCTGGGATCAAAGGCCTGGGGAGTTCTGGAGTTACGGCTGCAATCAGTTGAGAATTGGGCTTTGAAAGAGACAGTGGTGTGTTTTTCTCCCTCTTTTCCTCTACAGGTCACCTGCTTCATCTGAATGGCAGCCTCCTCACAGAAGGGACAGTTCCCACCTACCTTGCTTGTAAGTAATGGCTGTGCAAAGTGATAAGAGGAACAGCTTTGGGTTTGCAGTGTGGGGAAGGGAAGGAGGGAGCGAAGGATTGTGCAGGATGCATTTTGATGCTCTGGTCTAAATTTTTTCTTTGCAGATCTGGAAAAGCTTCTGGGTGACCAGGACCCTGCAGTCAGGCGAGTCGCCCAGAGAACGAAAGCTTTGGTGGAAAAGGCCTTCTCCCTCCACTCTGCAGATGGGCTGGTGGCTGCCGTCCGGCGCTTGGCAGCAGGCTGTAGGCGGCAACGATACCCCCCCGAATGTGGCGGCCTTTCCATCTGATGGACCGGTGAGGGAAGCTGGGCAGCAGCTGCCCAGGTGTCAGATGGAGGCTAACGGAGGGAAAGCAGGGGACGAGGGGCAGGGTTTTCCTCTGATGGGACGGGACTTGCCGTGGCCTGAGTCGGCTCTCTTAGGGTGGGGCCAAAAGCAGAGGACCTTCCCATGGAGGGAGGAATGTCCCCTGACGGGCTTCCTCCCAGTTAAGCTTGAGGCAAGGCTTGCGAGCAGAGAAACCGACTGCCTGATACGTCTGTGTCTTTTCAGGAATTTGAGCACTTCCTCCCGCACCAGGGAACATCTTGCGGCACCGCAGAGAAAGGCAGCTAGGGTGCCATACCATCCCCTTGCTATGCACAAAAGTCAGTTGCCGGGTGATGGGGCTGGGAAGGAATTTTGCCCATAAAATGCCGCTGGAATTGGCCAGTGGGCTTCTTGCCTTCCCTGTAGTAACAGTCATCCTAAGTTGGCTGTTGATGTATTACAGTTGTTCAGGAAATAGAGAAATGCTCCTTTTGACCATGTCGCTTAAGTTATCTCCTGTGCTTGCTCCATTCTGTTTCTTCATCAGTGACCAAAGAGTAAAAATGTTATAAAAATCGTCAAGAGCATTGGTGTTGAAATACTGCCAAGAGTGGAGAAGGAAGAGAAATCAGTGCTGCTCTGTATGTCAGTCCATTGGGAGGCAGACCTGGAGCCGAGGAGCAAATCCACCCGCGTTGGGACGGTGAGTCCTCTTCCCCCCTTCCCAGTGGACAGGGGGGATCACGCAGGTTCCTATCAGAAGACCCAGGGACCGTTTCCTCTCGCCCTGCTCACACGGAGCCCTTTCTCCCTCTCTCACTTTAGAGCACCTTTCATTCGTATCGGTCGTTGGGATGGTTTTCAAAGGAGAAGGAGCCAGGCCAGAGCAGGCAAAGGACTTGAGACCAGATGCAGCAGGCTTTGAGCCATGGAGAAGAGAGGATGGCAGCTTTTGTCACCCGCCCAGAAGAAGATGCACCCTCCTGATTTTCCTGTTTGTATAAAAGAGGTATTTGGCATCTCAAATAGCCAATGGGAATCATTATGGGCAAATGAGAAAGCTCATCTGCTTCCCACTCAGGAGCCCTAGTGTTGTAGAATTGAACTGAGCAGGAACACTTGTAAGAGGATATCCTCCTGAACGTGAAGAGAGTGCTAAAAGAATACTGAGTAATTAAGTAGCAGAACAACCCTTTAAAGAAATAAAAGAAATGCTCACAATATAGCTGTATAGAATGTAGATAGCTTGCTTAGTCCAGCTATTAATGAATGCTAGCTGGTACTCTTTGTATCTGAAGTGAAAGTTAGGTTTTATTTCTTAAGAAAACCAGTTTCTACATAAACTCAATCTTGAAGAGAGGGAAGCACGAGAGAGAGAGAGAGAGAGAGAGAGAGTCATTTAACTAACAATTGACCCAGTGGGAAACAGACACAGGGAGCGCCTGTGAAGGCCCTTCCCCTCATTTGTCTCTTGCCATCTGTCTAGTGACCAGAACAGCTGATATGTGCGAGCTTCTGGGTGAAGAATGGCGAGCGAAGACGTCTCCAAAACAGCAGAGACGACGACTGCGACTAAGACTGAAGTGTCAAGGCCAGCTCTGATTCCTTGGAAGGTGAACCCCCAGTTGCCCCAGGAGAGGAAATAACTACCAGCCAAGTGGCAACAGAAATCTTGAGTGCCCCATTGACCTGGTGGCTGGTGCCAAGATTCCAGTCGCCTGGATTTACCCACTTTCAGAGCCAGAGTGATCAACGTTGCAGGACTTCATTGAGAAAAATCTGAAGAGGAGGTTTCTAAGGGCTTCTTCCTCACCTGCAGCTGCTCCTGCCTTGGTTGTCAAGAAAAAAATCAGGGGAGCTCAGGATGTGTAATGACTACCAGCTGCTAAACCAGATCACCATCAGGAATCGCTACCCCCCGCCTCTCCTTTCCGAGCTCTTAGAGAGGTTACATGGCCCCAAAGTTTTTACCAAGCTCGACCTCTGTGGAGCTTACAACCTAGTGCATATCCAGAGTGGTGAGGAATAGAAGACCTCCTTTCGCACCCGCTATGGCCACTTTGAATACACATTCTCCTCTTCTCTTCTCTCTCTGACCATGAGAAGTATGTCAGTATGGTATTACAGTGCCTCAGGGAAAATCATTTTTGCCACCCTTGACACATGTGAATTTGAGAAGAAGACTATTGATTTCTTGGGTCAGCGCATTTCTTCGGATGGCGTCACCATGGATCCTGATAAAGTGAAAGCACTTCTGACTTGGCAACCACCACGCAGAACGAAGGATGTTCCGGGTTTGCTGGTCTTCGTCAATTATTATAGAAATTTTATACCGGCCTTTGACTCACCTATTGTGAAAGAAAACACCTTTCGTTTTGGATGAAGATACACAACAGGCTTTTGAAGCCTTAAAGACAGCTTGTGCATCAGAACCCATCCTGTGGCGTCCAGTCCCTGCACAACCCTTCATTGTAGAAACTGATGCTTCTGATGTGGCCATAGTGGTGGTGCTACTACAAGCTGGCCAGCATTCAACCACCTTGTTCCCATGTGCGTAGTCCTAATGGAAACTTACAACATCCTAACAGAACTAGTGGTCAGGTAAACCATGTAAACGGTATATACAGGTAGTCCTCGCTTAATGATCTCTCACTTAAGGACCATTCAAAGTTGCAATAGCCTTGGAAAGGGTGCTTTACATGCCTGTTAAGCACTTCCAGCCACCATAAAACATCCCGCCGCCGGTCATGTGATTGTATAGCGGGTGCTTAACAACCGGCTTGCATTTATGACCAGTTGCCAAGTGCCCCACGATCATGTGATCGCCACTTGCAATCTTCTCTGCCGGCTTCCCCAGAAAGTCAGTGGGGAAGGTGACAGCATAGGTTGGAAGCAGAGGGGATGGAGGGGAAGATAAATCCATGGTGGCACTGCAGGAGCGAAGCTCAAATCTCCAGGATTTGGGCTCTGTTCCTGCAGCCTGACAAAGGGTGTCCCCTCCCCTCCCCACATGGAGGGGCACTCCTTCGTGGGGCTGCAGGAGCAAAGCTCAAATCTCCAGGATTTGGGCTCTGTTCCTGCAGCCTGACAAAGGCTGTCCCCTCCCCTCCCCACATGGAGGGGAACTCCTTCGTGGGGCTGCAGGAGCAAAGCTCAAATCTCCAGGATTTGGGCTCTGTTCCTGCAGCCTGACAAAGGCTGTCCCCTCCCCTCCCCACATGGAGGGGCACTCCTTCGTGGGGCTGCAGGAGCAAAGCTCAAATCTCCAGGATTTGGGCTCTGTTCCTGCAGCCTGCCAAAGGGTGTCCTCTCCCCTCCCTGCATGGAGGGGAACTCCGTGGGGCTGCAGGAGCGAAGCTCAAATCTTCAGGATTTGGGCTTCGTTCCTGCAGCCTGTCCACCCATGTCCCCTCCCCTCCCCGCATGGAGGGGAACTCCTTCGTAGGGCTGCAGGAGCAAAGCTCAAATCTTCAGGATTTGGGCTTCGTTCCTGTAACCTGCTGAACCATGTCCCCTCTCCTCCCCCCATGAACTCCTTTGTGTGGCTTCAGGAGCGAAGCTCAAATCTTCAGGACTTGGGCTTCGTTCCTACAGCCTGCCAAAGGTTTCCCATCCTCTCCGTCCCCTTCGTTCCCTCCACTTCCAACCTTCCTTGTCGGCTTCCCCATTGACTTTCTGGGGCAGCCAGCAGAGAAGATTGAAAACGGTGATGACGTGATCGAGGGGCACTTGGCAACTGATTGTAAATGAGAGCCAGTTGCCAAGGACCCAAAATACAATGACATGACCATGGTGTGTGTGTGCGTGTGCGTGTGTGTGTGTGTGTGAGATGTTTTATGATGGCCAGAAGTGCTTAACAGGCATGTAAAGCACCCTTTCCAAGGCTATCATAATGTTGAATGGTTGTTCAGTGACCAATCTATAAGCGAGGATTACCTGTATCTACCGTTGACATGGTTTACCTGACCACGGTTTCAGATCGTGGCCCACAATTCATTGCTAAGTTTTGGCAAGAACTTTCCTAAGGTCTAGAGGTTGAGATCAACTTATCTTCTGTGTATCATCTGGATTTGGAGAGACAGATGGAACAGGTGAATCAGATTCTGGAGCAATATCTCAGATGTTTTTTTACCTACCAGCAAGACAACTGGGTAGACCTCCTAGCACAGCCAGAGTTTGCTTATAACAGTGCTCGGCATACCTCCAGCTAAATGATGCCATTCATGGCTAACTGTAGCTTGCACCTCCTATTCTTTCCACTGAGTTCACCAGCTTCTTCTGTTCCAGCCTTGGATCAGCTCTTGCGGGAACTGCAAGCAACTCATCAAGTTCTCCAAGATCAGTTACAAAAGGCCAAGGATGATTATAAATGGTTTGCTGAGCATCACTGCCAGGCAGGTCTACTGATAGCCATGGGGGACTTAGTGTGTGTTTCATTTAAGAAGCTTGCTACTCGTCAGCCGCCAAAGAAATTGGATCACCGCTTCCTGGGACCATTCCAAGTGGAAGCTGTCATCAACCCAGTTGCTTTCTGGCTTAAGCTACCCTCCAGTTTCTGTGTTCATCCTGTATTCCATTGTTCTTTGTTGGTTCCTGCTGCACCTCCCAACCCTCATTGTTCCTCCACACTGGCCCCACCACCCATTGTGGTGGAAAGGGAACCTGAATATGAGGTAGCCCACATTCTGAACTCACGGGTCCTTCGGGACCACCTCCAGTATCTGGTGGATTGGAAGGGCTATGGACCATAGCAGCGTTCCTGGGAAGATGATGATGTTTATGCTCCCTGCCTCACACACCTGTTCCATTAACAGTACCTGGAGAAGCCCAGGCCTCAATCTGCAGGAGAGGAGGGCCCTGAGGTGGGGGATAGTGTCATGGCCAGCTCAGACTCCTTGGAAGATGACGAGGAGTTACAGAAGAGTCATCAGCCTGAGGGGATTCAGCTGAAAGAGCCTCTAAGTTAAGCTGGTTGAGCTTTGGTGGGCTGGATATTTTGGGTGTGAGGGAGTACGATTGTTTGGTCAAAGCTTTTTGCCACTAGAGTTCTGTTTAAAAGCCTTTTTAGTAAATCTATAAAACTTACCTGCGTGTCAGTGATTTCCACGGGCCGGGACCGGACACGAAGGACCAGCGAGTAGTCCGGTCCCACAGAACCTCTCCGGATAAGGAGAGGATGGGAGATCACCCACTTCTGCTCTGGATGGCTGCTCCATGCGAGGAGACCCCAGGACAGCGGTTTCTCATGGGTTTGAGCACTGGGAGGTGAAGGGAGCCATTATGCTCTCATCCATGGCGGAGCACGTTTTGGTGCCTTGGGCAACAATCTTGGCACCTTCAAAAAGATTAGGAGGAGTCTCTCACAGTGTTCCTGTTGGTCCCCCAAATTTCCTTCTGTGGTGTTCTTCAAAGCCAGGCACCCAACTCGAAGGGGCCTCAGAGCTATTCAAGTGAACTAAGGCCAGAGTGAAGCCCGAAGGTCTCAGGTCACATTCTCGCTCAGTCCTTCCCTTCCAAAGAATGCATTGGTGCTCTGGTTTCCTTTCTGGTCTGCCAGGCAATTTCTCTAGTCGTGGCTACTTGCTGATAGTAAAAGATGGCCTCCTTTGCCCCATGCACAAGAAGATTCCCACTAGTAAGACTGGCTTGGAGCACCCTAAACTGTACAGAAAATGTCAACATTGTAGTTGGTTAATACCACTCAACCACTAAAAGTTGTTCTCTGCAGCACCTCCAATGCCCTTTAGATTTGGTATGAAAAAGCAGACACTCAAGACTACTTCCTATCACTAGATAGCAGTGTGATGATTGCCTTACTCTAAATAAAACTCTCAGACTCAAAATGTCAATTCAGGTTCTGGATTTATTTAGAAAAGAGTGCAAACAGCTAAAAAGCTGAGAATGAGAAAAGCGCGCCTAAACTCAAACTAAATAGCGTCTTTGCAAACAACACCCCACCCCCTCCCTCACATACAGTTCGCCCCACATTCCCAGGTGCTCCTAACGAGCTCTGCTGATCAAGGGGCAAAAAGACCTTGACATTTCAGAGATAGCCTAAAGACATTCCTCCTGGCACAGTCCAGCGCGTCTCCTGTACAAGGCTCTCAGCAGCACCCTCCCAGCCCGAACACCTATCAGCACCTTGGCAAGCGAACCGTTATGATGTAGACAAACACCGGAACAGTGAACATGACAAGCAGCTTCATTTCTTCCTTTTATATGAAAGGTGCGTACTCACCATTTCTTTTCACAAGCACACAGATGGCACTGAAGTCAATGAATCAGCCCGAGCAGGTTTGCATTTGGATGATTACCCTTTAGATACTGAAACTGTGTGCCAATTTCCTTCTTTCAATTACATGTGAACAGATTGACTTGTTTGTTTGTTTGTTTGTTTGTTTGCCTTTTAGTTCTCTTAACACCTTTGCCTTGGGTTTGGTGCTAGGATGCCTTCTCACTACAAATGTTGTTTTACAACCACACTGTTATTGCACAATAATGGTCAGCAGAAGGCCTTCTGTGAGAAAGAAACGGTTTCACATATTCAGTTCTGCAGTTGGCATAGCTAGTCCCAACACTGGCCTCTCCTGGGAAGGCCCCCCGATCATTGGCAGAACTCGGCTGTCTCAGAGTTGTTGGCGATACTCCCTGATGGCTGGCTAGTTTCTTAAGGCAACAAAAGGAGGCTAGAAGAGTGGGAAAGCGCTCTACAGATGCAAGCAGGAAGCAGCAGCAGTAGTCATTTTATTGTTCATACAACTGTAATTATGTTACAGGAAAGATGCTGGCGCAAGACAAATGGCATTTCTCACCTGGTTGCCTTCTGATTTCAGAAAAAGTATTGTAAAACAGCTTTGGTAAATGTTGGCCTGGCACCTATGGTCTCTTTGTTAAAAAACTTGTCAAAAAATAAGGCTTAATTCAAGTGTTTATAATAGTTTGACCCAAGAGTGCCTGAAGGACTTAAGTGCGTAGAGAATTAGACGTTCCTCCTTCATGGGGTGATACAGGCCTGATGGGAACACGCTTGGGGTAAAACTGGGCTTTGGTTGTGCCATACAAGCCAAAATGTGGCCAAACTGATTTCTGGAAGGAGTATTTTATATAGGAATCATACAATAACATCCAATCTATCTCCAACCTTTCCATTTTGGTAAGATGGTGGAGAAGGTGGTGGGCCTGCATTCCAGAAGGCCCCGGGAGCATTGGATTATCTGGGCCCTTTTTGTCTAGCTTTCAGGCCCAGCTCTAGTGCTGAGGCAGCATTGATTGAAGTAGTGGATGACCTCTGGTAGGACCAGAACAGGGGCAACCCTGCTGGCCAAGGACTTATTAGTTTCAAATGCATACTGTAAATCTCTCATCTCAAATGGGGAAACCTCCTGGTTGTTTATTTCTATTTCTTGTTAGGCTTCTTTTGAAAGGAGAGGCAGACAGGCCAGAACAGGCGGATGCAGCAGGCTTTGAGTCATGGAAGAGAGAGGATGGCAGCTTTTGTCATGGCAGCCCCCACTCCTGCATTACTCTGCATCTCAGATGAGCCACTGGTGGCCTTCTTGGGCTTCTTACATCACCACCAACGTCCAGGCTGGCTGGCGGAGAGGGGAGGTGGCTTTGAATGACATGAGAGAGGCTGCCCTGTCCCTCTTGTATGCCCCCCCAAACATCCAATCTATCTCCAACCTTTCCATTTTGATAAGATGGTTCTCATGATCACCGTTGCGATGTTCACTCCATCGTAACGCTTCGCATGCCAGAGTGTTGATGGATGTTCCTGGCTGGGAGGGTGCTGCTGATAAACCTTGTACGGGGAGATGTGTAGGGCTGTGCCAGGAAGGAATGTCTTTGGGTTATCTCTTAAATGTCAAGGTCTTTTTGCCCGTTGATCAGCAGAGCTCGTTAGGAGTACCTGGGACTGTGGGATTGTTCTATATGCAGGGGGGGGGGGGGGATCGTTGTTGGAAACGGAGCTATTTAGTTTGAGTTTAGGTGCGCTTTTCTCATTCTCAGCTTTCTTTCTGTTTGCACCTTATTCTAAATAAACCAGACCTTAAACTTAGATTTGGAGTCTGAGCTTTTTATTTGAGTAGGGCAGTCGTTACATAAAGCTGAGAATCATTCCATGAACAAACCTCGCTAGTCTCTACCAAGGAATTTTTCTTGAGAGAGAAGAAGTTAGCGATGGCAGAATTGGGGAAGGAGTCGACGGGATTTGGGGGGCGACCAGACAGCTGTTGGAGACGGCGTTCCTGAGCAGGGACTCGGGCCCCCTCCCATCCCACCCTGCACCCCATTCCAGAGATCCAACCTCTAGCCCGGAGGAGAGGGAACCGACGGACGAAGGGCTCGCCGAACACCAACAGTTCCTGTGGGGTGCCCTGGCAGACCCCCGGCCGGGGACGTCTCGCACCACATGGAAACTGCGATGCCCACTGACTCCTGAAAGAGAGTCCACAAAAGTGTCGGGAAGTCAGCGACCTGAAGGGCCGGGGCTGGAGGACTCTACCACGTCAGATAGGATCAGAGTCCTTGAATCCAAGATCGAATCCATGGAGTACATGCTACGCTCACTTTCAACCGCAGTGAGTGACCTGGTAAAGGTCGTTGGCGGTCCGGGGGCAGCAAGGGGTCCCAGCGTCCCACCAACCCCATCGCCAGCTCCGAGGGGAAGGGGCCGGCCAAGGGACTTTTCCCCAGCTCTCCGTGGTTCCACTCCGGTGGTAGTTACCCCGGCTCGTCCACCGGTTGGGGTGCCTCCGAGCGGCGGGGTAGCCAAGGACTTTTCAGTGAAGTTTGATGGTGACCCCACAAACTTGTCATTCTTCCTCAACAATGCGATGAACTATATGCAACAATATGGACATTGTTTTAGCTCAGAAGGGGCTAAAATTACAGCTATTGCCACTAAACTGAAGGGCAGAGCAGCTGACTGGTATGTCCAGTTATGCAAATCAAGAGCCCCAGCGCTGACCGCATTTGATTCCTTTCTAGCCGCTTTGAAACGGTATTTTGAGGATCCCCTGGCTAAGGAAAGGGCTAAGGATGCTCTGAATGAACTGGTTCAGGGACAAAAATTGGTTGCTGATTATGCCCTTGAATTTAAAGTTTTGGCAGGGAAAGTTCCCGAATGGTCGGAGGCTACCTTGATCGAGAAATTTAAGGATGGCCTCAATTGGGAGGTGTTGCGATGGGCACTGCGCAGAGACGATCCAGACTCCCTGCATGATTGGATCTGTCTGGCCGGGAAGGCTGAGCATGCCCAGCGCACCTTTATGCGAGCTACAAAAGGAGACAAGCCGCCCTGCAGTGCAAAGGGGCCGAGGATGCAGTCGGACTCCAGCTGGGCTGAGGAAAGGCAACGCCGTTTCACCCGGGGCCAGTGCATCAAGTGTGGCAAACCAGGCCACCACTCAGCGGACTGTCAAAAAGCTAAGGCAGCGGACCGCCCCTCTAAACCAACTAAAAAGGTACCCCAAAAGGCACCTAACGCCCCTAGCCGGCTGGCGGGGGTGCTGGCGCCCGTGGACGAAGAGGATGAGCTATACTTTACAGGAGACGCTTTGGTCGCCCTGGAGCAGCCGGCGGGAAACGCCTTCCACCTGCCTTAAACAGCGCCGCTGGGCAGGTGGTGGAGAATGGGCGCGATACCAACATGGTGAGTGCTGATTGCCCCATCCTAGCTGTAAAAATCCAGTTGACCTATCGATCCAAGTCCGTCGACGTGTGGGCTTTGGTCGATTCAGGGTGTTCCAGATGTTTAATCCATCCCGACCTGGTCGCTGCTTTGGTCTTGCCCTGCTCCCCTCTCCCTAAACCGCTGATTTTTCAGCAGCTCGATGGTTCCACGGTGGGAGGAGGTCCAGCCACCCAGTTTACTGGGGAGGTTACGCTGCAAATGGGCACACACATCGAACTGATCCAGTTCATAGTTACCCCAGTGGGCAATCCTTTGGTTGTTTTGGGGATCCCCTGGCTAACCGAGCACAACCCTTACGTTAATTGGAAAACCCGTACTCTAACGTTTGAGGATGGTTTCTACCAAGCTCCCGTTGTGGGGAGATCCCTAACTTTGGCTGCGGGGAGGGTTGAAATTGTTGACTCGCAAGCTCCCACTCCCCCCCCTGGAGGGACTGCCGGCAAAGTACTTGGACTTTGCTGACGTCTTCAGGGAGGAGGAGGCTGACCAGTTGCCCCCCCCCATCGCAAGACTAACTGTGCCATTGAACTTCTTCCCGACGTTCCCTTACCCAAGCCGAAGATTTATCCTATGACCAAGAAAGAACTTGAGGCGTTACGGGAGTTCATTGATAAAAACCTGGCTAGGGGTTTTATTGAACCGGCTAACTCCCCGGTTGGGGCTCCCGTTTTATTCCATGAGAAAAAGGATGGCACCCTAAGACTGTGCATGGACTATCGGGGGTTAAATTCCGCCTCCCTCTCAAACAAGTACCCTCTGCCTCTCGTAAAAGACATGTTAGCTCATTTGTCCACTGGTAGAATTTTTTCCAAGCTTGACCTTCGCGAGGCATACTACCGCATTCGCATTCGGGAGGGGGATGAATGGAAAACTGCTTTTAATTGCCCCTTGGGTTCGTTTCAATATAAGGTTCTTCCTTTTGGCCTTGCAGGGGCCCCAGGGGTTTTTATGCAACTCATTAATGAGGTGTTACATGAACATTTGTTTAAGGGCGTGTTGGTTTATTTGGATGATGTTCTCATCTACACCAAAATGGAGAAGGAGCACGAAAAGCTCCTTACACAGGTTCTCACCAAGCTCCGGAACGCTGAGCTGTACGCTAAGCTTTCTAAATGTGAATTCCATAAGTCTCGCTTAGATTCCTTGGGCTACAGGGTTTCTGACCAAGGCATTGAAATGGATCCTGTGAAGGTGCAGGCGGTTCTCAACTGGGAGCGCCCACGCACCCGTCGCCAACTTCAAAGTTTTTTGGGGTTCGCTAACTTTTACAGATCCTTTGTCCAGGGGTTTGCGGAGATTGCTCTGCCCCTGACTGATTTATTGCGCACCAAAGGGGTCGGGGAGACGCGCAAAGTGAAAAACCCGGGGGCCGTGCTCAATTGGACTCCTGCCTGTCAGGCTGCCTTTGATCAGTTAAAACCCTTTTTAGAGCGGAGCCCATTCTATCCCACCCTGACCCTGAGCGGCCTTCCGTTGTTCAAGTTGATGCTTCTGATTTTTCTATTGGAGCTATTTTGTTGCAGAAGGATTCTGCTGGGCTTTTGAAGCCTTGTGCCTATCTCTCCCGTAAGTTTTCTGAAACGGAGAGATGCTGGCATGTTTGGGAAAAGGAGGCTTTTGCGGTTAAAGCTGCGTTGGAAGCTTGGCGTCACCTTTTGGAGGGGGCTACCTCCCCTTTTGAGGTTTGGACGGATCACCGCAACCTAGAAGCGCTCCGCACGCCCAGGCATCTCAGCCCAAAACAGATACGCCGGGCTCAGTTTTTTAGCCGTTTTAATTTTTAACTTAAGTTTATCCCGGGCAAGAAGAATTTTTTGGCTGATGCACTTTCCCGCTTGCCACAGGATGCAGAGCCTATCTCCGATGTTATTGGGACTGTGCTCACGGAGCCACAATTGGGTTTGGTCGCTGTCCCCAGGAGCCGCGCTCGGGGGCAGCCCCCTCCCTCCTCACAAACGGCTCCGGTGCAGCGCTCTCGTGCCCGCAGGCATCCCCAAATGCCTGGTGGGTTGCGGGCAACTTTTGTCTCAGCTTTGAAGTCTGATCCCTGGCTTCTGGCTAACCCTGACAAGGTTTCCCTTGAGCACGACCTAGCTTGGGTGGGGGGGCGTTGATATGTGCCTGACTCTCAACGAGCTACAATACTTGCCTGTTCTCATGACAGCAAACAAGCTGGTCATTTTGGTTTTCTCAAATCCCTCCATTTGGTTTGGCTGCAATGTTGGTGGCCCTCCTTGAGAAAGGATGTCAAGGCTTATGTCGCTTCCTGCCCTGTCTGCGCTATGTCTAAGCGACTGTCAGGTAAACCCCAGGGGCTATTGCAGCCTGTGGCTGACCCTTCTCGCCCTTGGGAAGAAATCTCCATGGATTTTATTGTGGACTTGCCTCCCAGTCAGAAGAAGACTGTCATTTGGGTGGTCAAAGACTATTTTTCTAAGCAGGCCCACTTTGTTCCCTGTGCGTCCATTCCATCGGCTCAACAGCTGGCGAAACTCTTTTTGGTGCACGTCTACCGCCCCCACGGCTGCCCCTCTCGTTTGGTGACCGGTAGGGGCACACAATTTACCTCGCGCTTTTGGCGGGCTGTTTTGAAACTCATTGGCACTGAACAGGCATTGTCAACCTCTTGGCATCCCCAGACTGACGGATCTACGGAGGTCCTTAATGGCACCCTAGAGCAATTTCTTCACTCTTACATCAATTATCACCAGCATGACTGGGTTGATTTGCTCCCTTTTGCTGAGGTCGCTTACAATAACGCAGTGCACCAAAGCACTGGTCAACCCCCCTTTCGGGTTGTTTCAGGGTGGGATTTTGTGCCAGTCCCTGAGTTTCCCCAACCTCCTGGCCCGGCTGTGGCGGCCTGTGACTGGGGTTCTCGGCTTGCTGATTCCTGGCCCTTCATTAAAACCGCTCGACAAGATGCCCAGGCTTCCTATAAGCTCCATGCTGACCGGCATCGCCGCCAACAGCCGTCTTTTCGCGTTGGGGACCTGGTCTATCTCTCTACCAGATTTATCAAGTCTCCTCAGCCTTCTAAGAAGCTGGCCCCTAAGTTTATTGGTCCCTTTCCTGTTACTGCTATTATCAATCCTGTCACTGTTCGTTTGGATCTGCCTCATAATTTCAAGCGTTTGCACCCTGTTTTTCACTGCAGCTTGCTCAAGCCTGCCCAGGACTCCTCTCGTTGGCATCCATGACCTCCTCCCCCTCCGCCTGTCATGATTGACGGCCAGCAGCACTTCGAGGTCAAGGAGATTCTCGACTCTCGCAGGCTTCAGGGGTCTCTTCACTATTTAGTTCGCTGGAAGCATTTTCCCCATCCTGAAAGGGTCGCTGCGCGCGATGTCCTCGCACCTGATTTAATCCACGCTTCTCATGTTGCCTACCCTTCTAAACCTTCTGCCTGATTTTTGTCGGGGGGGCAGTATGTCATGATCACCGTTGCGATGTTCGCTCCATCGTAACAGTTCGCATGCCAGAGTGTTGATGGGTGTTCCTGGCTGGCAGGGTGCTGCTGATAAACCTTGTACGGGGAGATGTGTAGGGCTGTGCCAGGAAGGAATGTCTTTGGGTTATCTCTTAAATGTCAAGGTCTTTTTGCCCGTTGATCAGCAGAGCTCGTTAGGAGTACCTGGGAACGTGGGATTGTTCTATATGTGGGGGGGGGGGATCGTTGTTGGAAACGGAGCTATTTAGTTTGAGTTTAGGCGCGCTTTTCTCATTCTCAGCTTTCTTTCTGTTTGCACCAAATTCTAAATAAACCAGACCTTAAACTTAGACTTGGAGTCTGAGCTTTTTATTTGAGTAGGGCAATCGTTACAATGCTGGAGAAGGTGGTGGGCCTGCATTCCAGAAGGCCCCGGGAGCATTGGATTATCTGGGCCCTTTTTGTCTAGCTTTCAGGCCCAGCTCTAGTGCTGAGGCAGCATTGATTGAAGTAGTGGATGACCTCTGGTAGGACCAGAACAGGGGCAACCCTGCTGGCCAAGGACTTATTAGTTTCAAATGCATACTGTAAATCTCTCATCTCAAATGGGGAAACCTCCTGGTCGTTTATTTCTATTTCTTGTTAGGCTTCTTTTGAAAGGAGAGGCAGACAGGCCAGAACAGGCGGATGCAGCAGGCTTTGAGTCATGGAAGAGAGAGGATGGCAGCTTTTGTCATGGCAGCCCCCACTCCTGCCATTACTCTGCATCTCAGATGAGCCACTGGTGGCCTTCTTGGGCTTCATACATCACCACCAACATCCAGGCTGGCTGGCGGAGAGGGGAGGTGGCTTTGAATGACATGAGAGAGGCCGCCCTGTTCCTCTTGTATGCCCCCCCAAACTGTTCAACCCCAGGCCCCCGCGCAGGGAAAAAGAAGAGAATTCTCCCCTGAGCAGACAGGACTCGGACCCCGCTAAGTGGTGGGCAAGAGATAGCAGGCTGTGCTGGCCCGAAGGGGAAAGGAAGGTCAGATTGCCCAAGAGGCCCAGCAGAGAAGCAAGGCGGCATCTCTGGCCCCTCTCTGTGCTTTGTGCCACGGGTGATTGTGCTTTTGCGCTGCTCACGAACAGACAGCTTGCCACACGAAAGGCAGAGGCCAAAGGCCACCAAGAGAGTCAGCCACTGGGCTGCCCGGCCACTCCTGGCCACCAGACAGCAGCCATTCTTGGGTAGGTACAAAAGGTGGCCAATGGGGATGTTTTCCCAGTTGCCAAGGGAACAAGACTCAGCAAACCTTTAAAGCCACAGGCCAACCCCCAGGCTGCTCATTCCCATTGTGGCTTTGCCTGCCAGCTGGCAGACACTACTCTGGACCTCGCTTGCTGGTTGCTAATCGTTGCACCACGAATCCCTTTCCCTGCAGAGCCATCCAGCCTCTGCTATGGCGCTACGGAGGCTATTCAGAGTAAGCGAGGCCCGCAGGGCCCCCAAGAAACTGGGAAGGGGGAGAAAGTCACGGGCCTCGAACCTCTCCCCCTGGCTCAAGTCTCTTTCTCTGCTCCCCTCTCCATACAGAACATCTTGAAAAGCTGTCCGTTTTCATGTTGTGCGAGGAACACGGTGGAAGACCTTCCTGTGCCACCTGCCAGGTACCGAGTCCTTCTCCCAAAACCCAGACTCGGCGGGGCACCATTGACAGGCCACAAGAGTCTGCAGGAGCCCAAGACCGCTGCCTGCCCACAAGGGGCTTGCAGGGGAAAAAAAGGCCGACTGTCATGACCTCGTTGCAAGGCACAAAGAGCCTCACAACGTGGATCATGATCATTAAGGAAAAGGGGGAAGAAGATAATCCAATCAGGGATTAAAACAAGCACCCAAAGACACCCACACCCATGATCCCATCAACACCTGAAAAGAGGGACGTCAGAGGGGTGAAGATAAGGAGCACATGGTGCCCCGGAGAACTCAACCGTTACAGGAAGACAAAGAGGACACCGGGGAAAACGCCCACGCAGCCATCAAGGATCCCATCAAGAGGGATCGGGGCATTGAGGGGTGGGGAAGCCCGGGGCAATACAGGAGGGTATAAAAGGGGCACCCCCACACTACCTACCCCGTTCCCGTTTTTCGATCTGTCAGCTATCATTCCAATAAACCAGAAATCCTTAGTACCCATTAAGTGAGTCTGTGTCTTATTGCGAAGAGAGGCTGGCCCTGACATAAAAACGGGAACCCAAAAAATTTTTTTCCACCTGGTACCTATCCAACACGTTTGTGAGGGACCCAGCCAGGCATGGAGAACCAGGAACCGAGGACGCGCAACCCTTCGGCGCCCGGCGACGAAGCCCCGCTCTCGCAGGGCGGGATGCAGCTGTGGTCCGGGCGATTCAACGCCCCGGTAAGTATGGGACCCAGCTGGGGGGAAGCAGCGGGGGAGGGACCCACCCCGGCGCCCCGGAGCCCGCGAGGCACCGGGGGCGAGACGAGGGGACCCTCTCCAAGCCTACAGGCAACCCCGGAGGAAGCGCGAGACGAACCGCCACCCTGGGCGCTCGAAGGCGAGGGCGCGCCTGGCACCGCGGCGGGATCGAGGGACGATCCGTCCTCTACCACGGCCAACGGCGAGGGCGAGCGGAGCGGCGAAAACCTCGGCGGGAAGCCGGGGACGGCGGAGAGGCTCGACGCGTTGGAGGAAGGGATGCAGGCGGTGCGGCAGATGCTCCAACAGCTGACGGCGGCACAGGGACTCTGCGACGGAGGCGGCGCAGAGGCACCCCCGGTCGAAAGGAGGCAGGGCGAGCGGGGCGGCGGTGACGGCGGAACCCGACCCAAGGAGCCCAACCGACGACCTGAGGCGCACCGGGAGGCGAGACGGGGCGGAGACCCAGCGGACGGCGGCGACCACGGCGGGACCCGACCCCAGGAGGCCACCCAACGAGCGGAGGCGCGCCCGGACGTGAGACGGCGGGACAACCTCGGCGGCGGCGGCGTCCGGCCCCAGGAGCCCACCCCACGACGGGAGATGCGCCAGGCTGAGAGGCGGAGGGACGACCCGGCGGGCGGCGACGGTGACGGCGGAGCCTGGATCCAGGAGCCCGACCGAGGGAGAACACCCCGCCCTCCCCCCCGAGCGATGGGACGACGACCTTGCGAGGAGCCCCAGAGAGAGGCACCAATGCCGCAAGAGAACCGGAGACACCCCGACCCGCAGCAGCTCCTGCAGAGCCCGAGGCACGACGCAGAGGGGGCCAGGAGCCAGACCAGGACACCCGCCAAAGACTTTGGCATAAAGTTCGATGGGGACCCCTCGAAACTCTCCTTCTTTTTGACTAACGCGAGGTACTACCTCGAAGAATGGGGTCCCTGCTTCAGAACTGAGCGGGGCAAAATCAATGCCCTGGCCATAAAATTAAAAGGACGGGCCGCCGATTGGTACGTCCAATTGTGCCAATCAGGCGCCCGGGCGCTGCAGGACAGCACTGAATTCCTGCAGGCACTAGAAAGGCACTTCAGGGACCCCCTGGAGCAAGAAAAGGCAAAAGGGGCGCTAGAGACACTTAAACAAAGCCCGCGCTCCGTGGCTGAGTATGCCATGGAGTTCCAAGCCCTAGCCGGAAAAGTGGACACTTGGTCTCAATCGACACTGATTGAGAAGTTCAAACATGGACTCAACTTAAATGTCCTCCGGTGGGCACTTGGCCGCGACAACCCCAGCTCCCTCACGGGGTGGATCCAGCTGGCAGCGGAAGCGGAGAACGCCCACGACACGTTCCTCCACGCAAGGAGGGAAACGCAACAGATGGAGACAGTGAGACCCCCACGCACCAACGCAAGGCAGGTGAGGGCGAGACCCCAACCTTGGAAGGAGGAACGGGACAGACGCTTCGCAAAAGGGCAATGCTTCACGTGCGGCAGGGAAGATCACAAAGCAGCCGCATGCCCCAAAACGACGCCCAGAGAGAGCCCAAGGAGGGCACAAACAGCACCAACCCCAGCGCCAAGAAAGCGACCAGCAGCAAAGGGGGAGTACCGACGCAGACACGGCCCCTACAGTTCAGAGGAGGAGGAAAGCAACCCCGATGAGGCGGCGGGAAACGACAACCACCTGGCCTAAGGGGCGCCGAAGGACAGGTGGAGGACACTGACAGGCGCTTCGACAAAGGGGTGAGTGAGGAATGCCCCACCCTCTACGTCCGTGTCACCCTCACCCATAGAAATAAAACCGAAAAGGTCTGGGCACTCATTGATTCGGGTTGCTCCAAAAGCCTCATGCACCCTGACCTGGCAGCCGCACTCGACCTCCGCTGCTATCCACTTCAGCACCACCTGGTGTTCTCGCAGCTCGATGGATCTGCAGCGGGAGGGGGCCCGGTCACCCAATACACCGGAGAAACCGCGCTACGGCTCGGCAGCCACGAGGAAAAATTGGCTTTCATCGTGGCACCGGTGGGGCAACCCCGACTCATACTGGGGATCCCATGGCTCGTGCAGCAAAACCCAGTCATCAACTGGAGAACCAGAGAGATTAAGTTTGCTGACGGGCGTTACCAAGCACCTTCAGGGAACAGGGTTCCCCGAGCAGCCATGGGGGGGGCGACGACGACTGTGGAACACAGAGAGACAGCACTGCCAGAGGGACTGCCGACCAAATACGGGGATTTCGCCGACGTTT
Source organism: Candoia aspera (assembly GCF_035149785.1). Taxonomy (NCBI): domain Eukaryota; kingdom Metazoa; phylum Chordata; class Lepidosauria; order Squamata; family Candoiidae; genus Candoia; species Candoia aspera. Next base: position 167,039,059 of record NC_086154.1, on the reverse strand, counting down.
TCGGTGAGAAAGAGGCGGACAAACTCCCCCCCCACAGAAAGACGGACTGCACCATTGAACTGGTCCCGGGGGTACCCCTACCCAAACCAAAAATATATGCTATGACCCAGCGAGAGCTAGCTGCATTAAGGGACTTCATAGACAAAAACCTGGCGAGAGGTTTTATCGAGCCAGCAAACTCTCCAGTGGGAGCGCCAGTCCTCTTTCGCGAGAAAAAGGACGGGGCATTGCGGCTCTGTACAGACTACCGCGGATTAAACGCAGCAAGCATTTCAAATAAATACCCCTTACCCTTAATAAAGGACATTTTGTCCCACTTGGTAAAGGGTAAGGTATTCTCCAAACTGGACATAAGGGAAGCCTATTACCGCATACGGATACGGGAGGGGGATGAGTGGAAGACTGCTTTCAATTGCCCATTGGGGGCGTTTCAATATAAAGTACTCCCATTCGGATTGGCAGGAGCACCGGGGGTATTCATGCAGTTAATTAATGAGGTCCTGCGTGACCACCTTTTTAAGGGGGTTTTGGTTTACCTGGATGATGTATTGATCTACACAGAAACAGAACGTGAGCACGAACGCTTGGTAAAAGACGTGCTCAAGAAACTTCGCAAGGCAGAGCTGTTTGTAAAGCTCTCCAAGTGCGAGTTTCACAAAAAACAAATTGACTACCTAGGGTATAGGATTTCTGCTAAAGGGATAGAAATGGACCCCAGCAAGGTCCAAGCCATCCTGGCGTGGGAACGCCCACGCACGAGGAGACAGCTGCAAAGCCTCCTGGGATTCACTAATTTCTACAGGGGGTTCACGCCCAGGCTGGCAGAGACTATATTGCCCCTAACTAACCTGCTAAAGACTAAGGGCTTGGGGGACACGCGCAAATCGAGGAACCCGGGGGCGCTACTGAATTGGACAGCTGACTGTCAAACGGCTTTCGAGAGACTGAAAACCCTCTTCACAGCTGAGCCAGTGTTACAACACCCCGACCCCACCAAGCCTTTTGTGGTGCAGGCAGATGCCTCCGACTTTTCCATCGGAGCCATCCTGCTCCAAAAGGACTCCGACAACCACCTAAAGCCCTGCGCCTACCTTTCCCGCAAATTCTCCGAAACGGAGCGGAGATGGCACGTATGGGAAAAGGAGGCGTTTGCAGTGAAGACAGCCTTGGAAACGTGGCGACACCTGCTGGAGGGGGCCTCCTGCCCCTTCGAGGTCTGGACGGACCACAAGAACCTGGAGGCACTCAGCACACCAAAACGACTCAGCCCGAAGCAGGTGCGATGGGCTCAGTTTTTCAGCCGGTTCAATTTCACGCTGAAATTCATACCGGGCAAGAAAAACTTCTTGGCAGACGCCCTTTCCCGACGGCCACAGGACGACACGCAAGCCTCCGACATCGTAGGAACAGTATGGACCGAGAAACAGCTCGGCTGCCCAGCTGTCACGCGGAGCCAGACAAGGAATCAGCGCACGCCAGCACGAACGGCGGGGAGCGATCGGAGCCGACGCTCAATTTCACCGAACTGGCAACAAAGACTCACACAAGCACTACAGCAAGATACATGGTTGCAGAATAACCAACAACATGTATCTTTCAAAGACAACATCGCCTGGAAAGAGAAAGCCTTGTACGTGCCCGAATCACTGCGGGGGGAAATCTTACACAGAGCGCACGATGACAAATCTGCAGGGCATTTTGGGTTTGTAAAAACCCTCCACCTAACGAGGAGGCAATTTTGGTGGCCAAACCTCAGAAAGGACGTAAAAGACTACGTAGGCAACTGCCCCATATGTGCCACCACCAAACGTAAAGGAGGGAAACCCCACGGGCTGCTACAGGCGGTAGCCAGCCCCTCCCGGCCATGGGAAGAAATTTCCATGGATTTCATTGTGGACCTCCCACCCAGCCAAAGAAAAACTGTGATATGGGTGGTAAAAGACTATTTCTCGAAACAAGCACACTTCATCCCGTGCGCAACCATCCCCTCCGCACAGCAGCTGGCACGTTTATTCCTAACACACATATACAGGATCCACGGCGCCCCCTACAGGTTGGTGACCGACAGAGGAACACAATTCACGTCAAAGTTTTGGCGGGAATTTTTAAAACTAATCGGAACCAAGCAAGCACTGTCCACTGCGTGGCATCCAAACACAGACGGATCAACAGAGATCCTAAACTCAACACTTGAACAGTTCCTGAGGGCATTCATAAATTATCAACAGGACAACTGGGTAGACCTACTACCTTTTGCAGAGGTGGCCTATAATAACGCGGTACACCAGAGCACCGGCCACACCCCTTTTAAGGTGGTCTATGGAAGGGACTTTGTACCGATACCAGAATTGCCGCAACCTGAAACCCTGCCCTGCTCACCAGACGATTGGGCGGCACAGCTGGCAACAACCTGGCCTATCATTCAAACGGCCCTAGCAGACGCACAAACAACGTACAAAAAATATGCGGACAACCACAGGGCGGAGGCACCGAACTACAAAGTGGGAGATAGGGTCTACCTCTCCACTAAGTTCATAAAGACCTCGCAACCCTCGAAGAAATTGGCACCGAAATTCATCGGACCTTTTAAAATCATACAGGTAATCAACCCAGTTACGTTCAAATTGGAACTGCCTTACAATTTGAGACGGGTCCACCCAGTGTTTCACTGTGCACTACTGAAACCAACGAGCACATCCAAATGGCATACGGAAGAACCTCCACCCCCACCCATAATGATAGACAACCAACAACATTTTGAAGTAAAAGAAATACTGGACTCAAGAAAGCAAAGAGGAACACTCCAATACCTCGTGAGATGGAAACATTTCTCACACCCAGAGTGGGTCCAGGCACGACACGTCATGGCTAGACAACTAACAAGACAGTTCCATGAGGCATACCCAGAGAAACCAGCACCATAGAACATCTTTGGGGGGGCAGCATGTCATGACCTCGTTGCAAGGCACAAAGAGCCTCACAACGTGGATCATGATCATTAAGGAAAAGGGGGAAGAAGATAATCCAATCAGGGATTAAAACAAGCACCCAAAGACACCCACACCCATGATCCCATCAACACCTGAAAAGAGGGACGTCAGAGGGGTGAAGATAAGGAGCACATGGTGCCCCGGAGAACTCAACCGTTGCAGGAAGACAAAGAGGACACCGGGGAAAACGCCCACGCAGCCATCAAGGATCCCATCAAGAGGGATCGGGGCATTGAGGGGTGGGGAAGCCCGGGGCAATACAGGAGGGTATAAAAGGGGCACCCCCACACTACCTACCCCGTTCCCGTTTTTCGATCTGTCAGCTATCATTCCAATAAACCAGAAATCCTTAATACCCATTAAGTGAGTCTGTGTCTTATTGCGAAGAGAGGCTGGCCCTGACACCGACTGACTGACTGGCTGGTCTTGGAAAGGGGAGGCAGAGGTAGCTGGATGTTCTTTCATGTCTCACCTTCTTCCTCCGGTCAGGACCCAAGTGGCACAGAGACGAATCGAGCGGGAAAGCTCTCATGATAGGGTCACCACTTCCACCTCAGGGGTAAGGAGGGTTTGGCAACGTGGCCAGTGGGACTTCATGCCTCAAGTCTTGGGGGGCGGGAGGAATTCCTGCCTGGGCAGCCCAGCCAGGCTGGCAAACTCGAGGACAACAGACCATTGGATTCCTGGAAAAACCTTTACGGCTTGGAGGCCAAGGGAACAACCTTTGGGGAGCCTTTCCAGGCAATCCTCCCGCCCCACTCGCGAAATTCTCCCTGGCACAATTGAGGCGCAGCCTCTCTGATCCTGCTCCTGACGCTCCCCCCCCTCCTGGGTTGAGGAGCCTCTTCCTCAATGGTCCCACTTTTTCCTCCTCTATTGTCCCTGCCATCTGCAAAGGGCATCCGAGGGCAGAGAGCGGCAGCGGACCCATCTGCCTCTACTCTGCCCTCCGTTCCTGGCTTCTCCCTGCCCCTGGTGCAAGATTTCAAATGGGTGGTTTGTAAGGTAGCTGCCAGATGTCAGGTCACAGCAGGTGGAGGGACATCCAGTGACAAAATGGTGAAAGAGGAAGGGGCTGAGTGCCTAAGCTTCGCCCTTTTCCTTACCCCCTCTGAGGCAAAAGGAGAGAGGGAGGCATCTTCCAAACAGTGTCAAAGACTTTGTGAACAGTTGCCAAGTGCCCAGCCATGAGTATAGCCTGTTTGGAGAACAGCAGGTCCTTATTCTGGAAGCAGCATCCTCTTAACCTAAGGCCTCTGAAGACCTCTTCCTAGGGGGCTGAAATTGCGCCCTAGGCTTTAGCCATCCAATTGGGATGCAGAGAGCTTTGGATTTATGCCTCAATAAGAACAAATGTCATTTACAGGATTCGATGGAAGTCCAGGGGGCCTCCAGGAACCAGAGCCTGGAGGATGTGGAGTCCATTCTCAACTTGGCAAGGTACCTGCTCTCAGCTGATTCTGAAGCCCCAAGAAGACCAAGTCCTTCTCCCAAAACCCAGACTCGGCGGGCCACCTTTGACGGGCCACAAGAGTCTGCAGGAGCCCAAGACCGCTGCCTGCCCACAAGGGGCTTGCGGGGGGAAAAAAGGCCAACTGACTGACTGGCTGGTCTTGGAACGGGGAGGGAGAGCTAGCTGGATGTTCTTTCATGTCTCACTTCTTCCTCCGGTCAGGTCCCAAGAGACACAGAGAATGGTCAAGGAGCAGGAGAGCTCTCACGATGGGGTCACTGCTTCTACCTCAGGGGTAAGGAGGGTTTGCCAACGTGGCTGGTGGCAGTTCATGCCTGAAGGCCTGGGGGCCGGGGAGGAATTGTCACCTGGGCAGCCTGGCCAGGCTGGCAAACTCCAGGACAACAGACCCTTGGATTCCTGGGAAGACCTTTACGGCTTCGAAGGCAAAGGAACATCCTTTGGAGGGCCTTTCCAAACAATCCTCCTGCCCTACTCACATAATTCTCCCTGGTACAATGAAGGCACAGCTGCTCTGAACCTCCTCCTGATACTGACCCCCCTTCCTGAGTTGAGGAGTCTCTTCCTCAATGGTCCTGCTTCTTCCTCCATTTTCCCCGCCATCTGGAAAAGGCATCTGAGAGCAGGGTCCGGCAGTGGGCCCATCTGCTTCTACTTCGACCTCTGTGCTTGGCTTCTTCCCGCCCTCAGTGCAAGTTTCCAGATGGGTGGTTTGTCAAGGAGCTGCCTGATGTCAGGTCACAGCTGGTTGAAGGACATCCATTGAGAAAATGGTGATCAAGGAAGGGGCTGAGTGCATAAGCATCCCCCTTTTCTTGACCCCCTCCAAGGTGAAGGAGGGAGGGATGCGACTTCCAAATGGTGGAAGAGTCTTTGATTATGCCTGAATAGAAACAAATGTCATTTGCAGGATTCAATGGAAGTCCAGTGGGCCTCGAGGACCCAGAGCCTGGAAGATGTGGACTCCGTCTCCGATTTGGCAAGGTAGCTGCTCTCAGCTGATTCTGAAGCCCCCAAGAAGAGGCTGCAGTACCGTCCCACAGAAAAAAGGCTATGAGAAATGTCTGCTGAGGGGAGGGATAGATTTCTATGGGATGCACGCTCAACCCCCTGGACAGGAAGCCTTTCTCTTCTCTCCTTAATGGGATGGGGGGCCATTTGGGGCAAAAGGGGGACCAGACGATGAAGGCACCTGGGCAGGGAGTGCATGCTTAAAGCACAGGAAAGTAAGCAAGCTTCTGATTGTCCAAAGCCTAACGTTACAGGAGACAGCCCAAAAGGAAAAGGGAGGGGTGGGGAAAGGAAAACAAGGACCCTCCCATCCCACCCTCTGGCCCAGCCGGTCGCAAGGGCTGCTGCTTGGCTGACTGGGGAGGGCCCAAAGCCTGTTTGAGCTGCCACATAAGGGAGGTTCACCTCCTTTCCTTCTCAGCATCTGCTTCTGATAAAAGAAAGAAGGACTCAGGTCAACCCCCTTGGCAGGCCAGCCGACAGGCTCCTTAGAGCATCCATGTGGCCGCTCTTGAAAGAGGGCCCACAGCTAGTTCTGATCTCTGGGCCCTTCAATCTCTCCCCAGTGATGATGAACCGGAGCAGAAGAGGCAGGGGCTCTACACGATAGAGGAGGTCTCCACCCCATCAGTAAGTTGTGACCAGCTCCTCACCCTTGCAACGGCAGAAGCCCTGTCTCTGCGGGTTTGAAGTTAGGTCAGCAGATGGAACGGTGCTGGAGGCCGAGGTGCTATTTATGGACACGCTCTGGCAAGGACAGGCTACCCATCAGAAGCGTGCTCCTGCTCCCTCTTTTTCTCCTTCAACCTCCCTCTGCTGCTTTGCATCGCCCAGTGCTGCCAGATACCTGGCCGTTCCAACCAGTCAAGACAGAGGGGGAACTCTGCAAGGCTGCCATTTAGCTCACGGAGGGGTTTGGAAAAGGGGTCAGCAAAGAAAGGGCAAAGTGTCCTTGGTGCTCCTTTTTCTACCGAAAACTTCACACGGGTAAACCGAGGACATGTTGCTTCTTCCAATTGGTACAATATTTTTTCCAATATGGTTGCCAGATGCCCCTGACCTTGAGTTGCCTCCCTTAGTCAACATGGCCAGCCCTCGTTCGACAAACTGAAACTGAGAACCCCAAATCCTCTCTTATTTTCCCAAGTGGGGACTAACCCCCTTTAGCCCTGTATTCAGTTGAAGAAGATTTGGGTTGTCATTTTAGGATTCATCAGAAGAATCGCTGCCCTCAAGGAAGACCAGCAGCCTGGGGGATGTGAAGTGGGAAAGGCGTCCTAATCCATCGAGGTAGGCAGCACCTCGGAGAGTGAAGATGTTGTGGCAGCTTCCCCAAGAGGAAGGTTTCAAAGGGTTTGGGGCCTGCACAGGCTGATGAATCTGGAATGAAGGGTGACTCACTGAGTGGTTTTTTGTTTCTCCTGCTTGTCTGAAGATCTCTCTTTAAAATTATTATACCCAAATGTGTTTTGAAAGTGAGGTTTTCGTCGAACCCAGTGCCCTCAAAGGCTCTACTGTGGCTGTGAGGTAGATTTCTCTTCCTGGTCTCCCAGCCGCTTCACTCCTGAGTCGACCGCAAGGATCACCAATTCCTGTGGTCTCCTCATGTGGAGCAGCCATACAGAATGCAGGTGGGCAATCGTTCGGTCACTCCATATACAGAGAGGCTCTGCTGACCTGGACTTGTCTGTGCTGGAACGCCGTCTCCGCTTGCTCAGAGATGTCTTACTTTGCTGTAGTCCCCACGTGGAAGCCAGAGGGGAGGTGGCTTTGAATGAGAGGCTGCCCCAGCCCTCTTGTACGCCTCCCCCAATCTCTGTCACTACTTTCGGACCCTGGACCCCCACATTGGGATAAACAAGGGAAATTCTCCCCAGCCCCTGCTAAGAGGTGGGCAAGAGATACCAGGCTGTGCTGGCCTGAAGGGGAAAGGAAGGTCAGATTGCCCAAGAGGCCCAGCAGAGAAGCAAGGCGGCATCTCTGGCCCCTCTCTGTGCTTTGTGCCACACGTGATTGTGCTTTTGCGCTGCTCACGAACAGACAGCTTCCCACACGAAAGGCAGAGGCCAAAGGCCACCAAGAGAGTCAGCCACTGGGCTGCCCGGCCACTCCTGGCTCCGAGAGAACCGCCATCCTTGTGTAGGTTCAAAAAGTGGGCCTTGGCGATGTTTCCCTGGGGGCGGAGAGAACGAGGCTCCAAGCCTGCCCATAAAGTGCCTAGGTCAGTGGGCACCAGGGTGGAAGACCTTCCTGTGCTGTTGCCAGGTTCCAAGTCCTTCTCCCAAAACCCAGACTTGGTGGGGCACCATTGACGGGCCACAAGAGTCTGCAGGAGCCCGAGACCGCTTCCTGTCCACAAGGGGCTTGCAGGGGAAAAAAGGGCCAACTGACTGACTGGCCGGTCTTGGAAAGGGGAGGCTGAGCTAGCTGGATGTTCCTTCACACCTGACTTTCTTCCTCCGGTCAGGTCCCAAATGGCACGGAGACGAATCGAGCGGGAAAGCTCTCATGATAGGGTCACCGCTTCCACCTCAGGGGTAAGGAGGGTTTGGCAATGTGGCCGGTGGGAGTTCATGCCTCGAGTATGTGGGGAGGGAGGAATTCCTGCCTGGGCAGCCCAGCCAGGCTGGCAAACTCGAGGACAACAGACCCTTGGATTCCTGGAAAGACCTTTAGGGCTTGGAGGGCAAAGGAACAACCTTTGGAGAGCCTTTCCAAGCAATCCTCCCGCCCCACTCGCGAAATTCTCCCTGGCACAATTGAGGCACAGCTGCTCTGAACCTCCTCCTGATGCTCCCCCCCTCCTGGGTTGAGGAGCCTCTTCCTCAACGGTCCCGCTTCTTCCTCCTCCATTGTCCCCGCCATGTGCAAAGGGCATCCGAGGGCAGGGACCGGCCGCAGACCCATCTGCCTCCACTCCACCCTCCGTGCCTGGCTTCTCCCCGCCCCCGGTGCAAGATTCCAGATGGGTGGTTTGTAAAGTAGCTGCCGGATGTCAGGTCATGGCTGGTGGAGACATCCAGTGACAAAATGGTGATCGAGGAAGGTGCTGAGTGCATAAGCAGCCCCCTTTTCATGACCCCCTCCGAGGCGAAAGGAGAGAGGGATGCGACTTCCAAATGGCGGAAGAGTCTTTGATTATGCCTTAATACAAACAAACGTCATTTCCAGGATTCGATGGAAGTCCAGGGGGCCTCCAGGACCCAGAGCCTGGAAGATGTGGACTCCGTCTCCGATTCAGCAAGGTACCTGCTCTCAGCTGATTCTGAAGCCCCCTGCAGTTCTGTCCCACAGAAAAAAGGCTATGAGAAATGTCTGCTGAGGGGAGGGATAGATTTCTATGGGATACACGCTCAACCCCCTGGACAGGAAGCCTTTCTCTTCTCTCCTAATCAATGGGATGGGGGGCCATTTGGGGCCAAGGGGGGACCAGACGATGAAGGTGCCTGGGCAGGGAACGCATGCTTAAAGCATAGCAAAGTAAGCAAGCTTCTGATTGTCCAAAGCCTAACTTTAAATGACACAGCACAAAAGGAAAAGGGAGGAGTGGGAAAAGGAAAAGGAAAACAAGGATTCTCCCATCCCACCCTCTGGCCCAGCCGGTCGCAAGGGCTGCTGCTTGGCTGACTGGGGAGGGCCCAAAGCCTGTTTGAGCTGCCACATAAGGGAGGTTCACCTCCTTTCCTTCTCAGCATCTGCTTCTGATAAAAGGAAGGAGGACTCAGGTCAACCCCCTTGGCAGGCCAGCCGACAGGCTCCTTAGAGCATCCATGTGGCCGCTCTTGAAAGAGGGCCCACAGCTAGTTTTGATCTCTGGGCCCTTCAATCTCTCCCCAGTGATGACGAACCGGAGCAGAAGAGGCAGGGGCTCTACACGATAGAGGAGGTCTCCACCCCATCAGTAAGTTGTGACCAGCTCCTCACCCTTGCAACGGCAGAAGCCCTGTCTCTGCGGGTTTGAAGATAGGTCAGCAGATGGAACGGCGCTGGAGGCCGAGGTGCTATTTATGGACACGCTCTGCAAGGACAGGCTACCCATCAGAAGCGTGCTCCTGCTCCCTCCTTTTCTCCTTCAACCTCCCTCTGCTGCTTTGCATCGCCCAGTGCTGCCAGATACCTGGCCGTTCCAACCAGTCAAGATAGATGGGGAACTCTGCAGGGCTGGGATTGAGCTCACGGAGGGGTTTGGAAAAGCTGTTGGCAAAGAAAGTGTCCTCGCTGCTCCTTTTTCTACTGAAAACTCCATGTGGGTAAAGCGAGGACAGTTGCATCTGCCAATTGGTGCAATCTTCTTTCCAAACCGGTTGCCAGATGCCCCTGACCTTGAGTTGCCTCCCTTAGTCAAGATGGCCAGCCCTCATTCGACGAACTGAAACTGAGAACCCCAAATCCTCTCTTATTTTCCCAAGTGGGGACTAACCCCCTTTAGCCCTGTATTCAGTCGAAGAACATTTGGGTTGTCATTTTAGGAGTCCTCAGAAGAACCCCTGCCCTCAGACAAGACCGGCAGCCTGGGGGACGTGCAGTGGGAAACACGTCCCAATCCATCGAGGTAGGCAGCACCTCGGAGGGTGAAGATGTTGTGGCAGCCTCCCTAAGGGGGAGGGTTCAAAGGCTTTGAGGCCTGCACAGGCTGATGATTTGTTTCTGAGAGGCTGGGATAGCAGATCCCTCCTCCCATTCTGCCCTCTTTTGTGTCCTTTCTCCTAGGAGCGAAAAGGGACAGACTGCAGAGGAGGCACTGGAGGCCCACATCTCCTCCAGCCCCTGGGTAAAGAAGGGCGAGCTGTTTTCTGTTGGGCAGGGCCACGGGGAGGGGCTCCCTCTGTTCAGGTCTCCCACCCCGAGTGTACCATGCAGGGGTGCTGGGGGGTGCTGGGCCCTTGGGGCAACTTGCCCTGACTGGTGGCCTAAAAGGATGCGACCCCCTGCCCACGCCTTTCCTTTCTCTGCTTCACCCTCTCCAGCGCCCTGCTGCTTCCAGGCAGGGCTTTAACAGGAAAAGCGTACTTTTCCGGGGGATGGGTGGGGCGGGGCAGTGGATTCCTCCAACTTGGGAGACGTATCATGCAGCAGAAGCACCGTTCTGGTCAGGCATCCTGCATTTGATAGGCCTTCCCTTTATTCTAGAATCCCCAAGACCCATGAAAATCACAATTCTGAGGCACTTGCCCCTTTGTGGCCACAGAGGAATCATTGTCATTCACAGGATTCCCCTGACGAAGGCCAAGACACCTTGGACGATGTCAGCAGCCTGCAGGAGGAGGCCTGGGACCCCAGTCTCAGTTCAGACAGGTGCCCTATTTTCCAGCGGTTCAACCATTGAGGAACTGCCACCCCTTCCCCACAATACTTGGCGGAAAGGCATGAGGCCTTTCCCGCTCATTTATTTTAAACAGTGTTTGGTGGAAGCCTTGCAAGATGGTGGCTACTGCAGATAGAAATGCTTCTCTTTTCTCCCAATGGAGTGAAGGACCTACTGGGAAGCTGGTGGTCTGAGGGCGTGAGACAAAATGTCACCCGGCCACTTGATGGCGGAGGGACCTGTCCAGGGAACAGAGGGGCCCTTGGTCGGATCCTGCACCGTTCCGTCTCAGCTGTACTTCTCTGTCCTCCTCCAGAAGCTTAGTTTCAGATGACTCCCTTCCAGATGACAAACTGACCCCTAATCTAGGTCTAATCATCCCATATCCCTCCTCTCAACAGCAGGTCAGGGGAAGAAATGTACAGCTCGGACCCAGACCCAGACCCGGTCAACCACCTCGCGGGCATGTCAAGTAAGGCTTGTCACTCAGGGTTAAACTGAGGGCTTCCCCAGAGAAAGACCTCTTCCTGCAACCTCCAGTTCAGCCCTCCCCTGGAGGAATCGGCCTTTCACCATCACTTCCGTTTCCTCTTCCTTTCTCTCTTGCCTATGCAGAAAGCGCTGGATAAGATCTGCCGCCTGGCCTCCACTTGCTCCCTTGGACTGAGCCAGGTCGTGCCCTCCCTACATGTCGTGGCCCGGAAGAACATGCAACTGGTCACGCAGCGCCTCTTAGAGCTGCCGTGGAGGTAGGCAGGGGTGCAGGTTCTTCCTCCCTTGAGTTGCAGGGAAGTCCAACATCAGGCTGACTCTTCTGTGTTCCTCCCTGTGGACCTGGGATGGGCAGAAGGGTCTGACACGGTTGCCGCCTGATTTTCTTCCCAGCACCTGCGGCGAGCTGCTCTGGGCCGTCATCGCCTCATCATACGGCAGCGGGGATAAGGTCCTGTCCCTTCTCCTGGCGAAGGTGAAGGAGGTCCCTTGGCTGCCTCAGGGAGAGGAACAGTCCACCCATCCTCTTCCTGCCACTCCGGTAAGGGGTAGAGCTCGGAAGGAGGTGGTCCTTTTGGATGCCCAGACTTCAACCTCTCCCTCTTGGAGATGCCATCGTGTCCCTGTGTCTGTGGGCTCCCAACAGGCAAACGAGAAGACACTTCTCGAATCCTGCTTGGGAAGGAGGGAAGGCCCTTTGGGTGGTGAGGGTTGGCAGAGAGAGCGATTCTACCAAGAGGCAGCGTGGGCTCCATTAGCCAACTTTCCTTAGGAGCTCTGTGGGTAAAGCAGACTCTCCTTCTCTCCTCAGGCCTTCTCTCCTCTGCCTGGTGGATATCATCATCAAAGGCGCCAGGCAGCAGAATATATCAGCTGAAGGAGAGGACCGTCTGCCTCTGGAGTAAGCAGCGGCACTGGGAAGGAGAAACCTCCTTCTCCTTCTTGGGCTCCCACATCCAAGCGGCACTTCTGGTTTAGCAATACCCCCCTGGCCCTGCAAGTCCTCTCCTCAGATAGGCCAGGTGTTGCATAGGCCCCAGGAAAAAAAGCTCTCCAGCACGTAGTGCTCCCAGCTTGGCTGCCTTGCTTTTCTCATGAGGTCTGTCCTGAAGCTTTGAGGAAAAGAAAGAAAATGCAATCTGTGGCCTCCGTGATGTTTCTGGAGCACCCTTGCGCTTGGGTGGAGGGACCAACTCACGCAGATGCAGCAAATCCCATTTGGTGGTGAACGGCTGCAAGGGAGAAGGAAAGCCCCTCTGGAGCTCCCTCCCTCTTTGCTCTTCTCGTGGCGTTCCAGGGAAAGGAGGGAGAGAAGCTGCGGAGGGAAGCTTCCCTGTGGGCATCACGCAAAGGGTTTCTTTTGCCCCTCAGACTACGGGATCATGCCTTGGTGACTCTGGCCTTCTTTCCTCTGCAGGGAGACGGTTGGCACCATCCAGGTGCTGCTGGCCAGGGAGGCACACCTGACCCTGAGGGAGACCTGCGGGGAGCTGTTGTGCCGCCCCAGCTGCTGCCTCCAGGGCGTGGCCGTGTTGGTGACGTAAGACAGAGGGCAAAGGGCAGCTTTTCTCCCCAAAGAGAACCTTTCTTCTCCCCTTCCAGCCCAGCCTGGCCTGTCCGTCTGATGGCTTTTTCTCAAAAGAGCTTTGGTGTGTTGCAGGGCCCTCGTGGAGACCTCTTGTCCTGCCATGTGCAGCCTCCAGAGACATCTCAGTTCTGTCCTGGAGAAGGGGCAAAGGAGCATTCAGCTGCAGCGCTGGCCTTCTTTATTGAGGTGGGAAAATCCCCCCCGCCCCAGTCTCTTGGATCGATCCAGGGAGGCAATGGGAGTTGGCTGAGCAGGGTGATGCAGAGGAGAAAATGGGGGTTGCCCCAGGCCACCTTTAGGCAGGGATCAAGCTCCAAAACCCATCTCTCTTGCTTTCCCTGCCGCTCAAGGAGAGCCTAGAGGCATGTTCCTGCTTCCCCAAAGAGCAAGGGTGAAGCATCTTCCCTGGGGGCCCTTTGGGCACCTTCTCCCCAGTGAAGCTGCTCACTCCTTCCTTTTCCTCCTCTGGCCACTGACGGGCCTTCGACCGCTCTGCTCTCTTTCAGCTGCTGACTAACTACAAGGGCCAAGCCCCCATGGAGAAGACCTGGAAGCTGCTCATGGCTCGGCTGGAACACCCCAGCCGGACCGTTCGCCAACTGAGCAGGAAGGGTCTTCTCCATCTCTGCGAGAACTACAAGGTGGTAAGTGGCCCTCACCCACAGGGGACAGACAAATGCGGAGCTTCTCCTCTTCGGACACAACTGTAGAGGATGCTTCCTTCCAGGAAGCACCTTCACTTTAGAATTGCAGCAATAATGTTGCTGGCCTGGACAGATTTAGCCAGTGGGCCTTCTTACCCCAGGATGAGATCTAACCCCCTAGTCTAGGCAAGATGGAGCGCGTGGGGAGGTGGCAGATCTTCCTTTTACTCAGTCCTGGGGATGAGGATGGCTTGCTGCTCTCACGTTCCATCTTCACTTCGATCTCTCTCAGAGCTGAGAGTAGGTTGCTAGCTAAGATACCCAACTGTGATCAGAAAAGGTTAGGTTTCTCTTCTCTCTTTCCTTGGAGGAGAGTTTTTCCAATCTCCCATTTCCTCTGCAGATCATGAGGCCCGAGGAGCTGTGCCATGCTGTCCTCGGTGGGCTCTGCAGTTCCAGCCCTGCCATCACCTTGCAGTTCTTGGACTTGGCAGAGCAGCTCGGCCTCCAGACACAGGAGGATGTTTGGACGCCTCCTTGGCTGCCCAGTACTGCTCGCTCTTCCACCACGTGAGTCCTCAGCTCCTCCTTGCTTGGAAGAGGAGGAAAAAGTTAACGGAAACCTTAACTGGGAGTCTACACGGGACCCATTCCTTGCAGGACAAGAAAAAAAAAGTCTTTTCCTTGGTCCTTCACAGGAAGCAGCAACCATTCGATGGGCAGCCTTGAAGTATATCTGGCCTCTTCTGCAGCACCGGAAAGATCTTGAGGGGACAGCAGCCATCCACACCCTCATTGCGGTGCCGATGCACGTGGAGGATGTTGAGGAGAAGGTGGCGAAGGTGAGGGCCCAGCTTGCCTGGGAAAAGAGGGTTGCAGCTTGGCTAGCTGACTCACTCGAGGAAAGCAGTAGAAGAATGGCCCCAGCTTTTTTCACTCCTCTGTTCTTGAAGGCAGCAAAAGATACCCTGCAGCACCTGGCAGAGGCTCTCCATTGGCACCTTGGGGGCACCCTCCTGGCGGGGAGGACTTACAGCCTGCAGGAGCTTCTGCATCAAATCGCCAAGCGCCTGGTAAGAGCCCTTCTCTGGCTCCCGTTCCCCTCTAGAGTGAGAGGCATGGGTGGGGCACGCAGCACTTGGCGATCTCCCACCTCTGTCTCTTCTGCCTCTTCTCCTCGATTCGGTTCCCCATCTCGGAGGGGCAGTTGGGGATGGAGGTGTTCACCTGCCTTTCGTACTTTAAGAGCAAGCCGGCTTCAGTGAGGAGAACGGCTGCCATATTCATTGGTAATGGAAAGAGAAGCCTCTTTGTGGGCAATCAGGCGGGAGGTCTCATCCCCCAGGTTCAGGGTTTCTCCTGCCCAGGAATAGCCACGTTTCAGCCAAAAAAGCACGGCCCCCTGCAGGCTTCCATAGACATAAACTTCCTGCTTGGGCCATGGACCTTCCTTTAGCCCAGGCAAGGCATGAGCCTGTAGTCCTCTTGCTGAGCTTCTCATTTCCCCTGGGATCAAAGGCCTGGGGAGTTCTGGAGTTACGGCTGCAATCAGTTGAGAATTGGGCTTTGAAAGAGACAGTGGTGTGTTTTTCTCCCTCTTTTCCCCTATAGGTCACCTGCTTCATCTGAATGGCAGCCTCCTCACGGAAGGGACAGTTCCCACCTACCTTGCTTGTAAGTAATGGCTGTGCAAAGTGATAAGAGGAACAGCTTTGGGTTTGCAGTGTGGGGAAGGGAAGGAGGGAGCGAAGGATTGTGCAGGATGCATTTTGATGCTCTGGTCTAAATTTTTTCTTTGCAGATCTGGAAAAGCTTCTGGGTGACCAGGACCCTGCAGTCAGGCGAGTCGCCCAGAGAACGAAAGCTTTGGTGGAAAAGGCCTTCTCCCTCCACTCTGCAGATGGGCTGGTGGCTGCCGTCCAGCGCTTGGCAGCAGGCTGTAGGCGGCAACGATACCCCCCCGAATGTGGCGGCCTTTCCATCTGATGGACCGGTGAGGGAAGCTGGGCAGCAGCTGCCCCAGGTGTCAGATGGAGGCTAACGGAGGGAAAGCAGGGGAAGAGGGGCAGGGTTTTCCTCTGATGGGATGGGACTTGCCGTGGCCTGAGTCGGCTCTCTTAGGGTGGGGCCAAAAGCAGAGGACCTTCCCATGGAGGGAGGAATGTCCCCTGACGGGCTTCCTCCCAGTTAAGCTTGAGGCAAGGCTTGCGAGCAGAGAAACCGACTGCCTGATACGTCTGTGTCTTTTCAGGAATTTGAGCACTTCCTCCCGCACCAGGGAACATCTTGCGGCACCGCAGAGAAAGGCAGCTAGGGTGCCATACCATCCCCTTGCTATGCACAAAAGTCAGTTGCCGGGTGATGGGGCTGGGAAGGAATTTTGCCCATAAAATGCCGCTGGAATTGGCCAGTGGGCTTCTTGCCTTCCCTGTAGTAACAGTCATCCTAAGTTGGCTGTTGATGTATTACAGTTGTTCAGGAAATAGAGAAATGCTCCTTTTGACCATGTCGCTTAAGTTATCTCCTGTGCTTGCTCCATTCTGTTTCTTCATCAGTGACCAAAGAGTAAAAATGTTATTAAAATCGTCAAGAGCATTGGTGTTGAAATACTGCCAAGAGTGGAGAAGGAAGAGAAATCAGTGCTGCTCTGTATGTCAGTCCATTGGGAGGCAGGCCTGGAGCCGAGGAGCAAATCCACCCGCGTTGGGACGGTGAGTCCTCTTCCCCCCTTCCCAGTGGACAGGGGGGATCACGCAGGTTCCTATCAGAAGACCCAGGGACCGTTTCCTCTCGCCCTGCTCACACGGAGCCCTTTCTCCCTCTCTCACTTTAGAGCACCTTTCATTCGTATCGGTCGTTGGGATGGTTTTGAAAGGAGAAGGAGCCAGGCCAGAGCAGGCAAAGGACTTGAGACCAGATGCAGCAGGCTTTGAGCCATGGAGAAGAGAGGATGGCAGCTTTTGTCACCCGCCCAGAAGAAGATGCACCCTCCTGATTTTCCTGTTTGTATAAAAGAGGTATTTGGCATCTCAAATAGCCAATGGGAATCATTATGGGCAAATGAGAAAGCTCATCTGCTTCCCACTCAGGAGCCCTAGTGTTGTAGAATTGAACTGAGCAGGAACACTTGTAAGAGGATATCCTCCTGAACGTAAAGAGAGTGCTAAAAGAATACTGAGTAATTAAGTAGCAGAACAACCCTTTAAAGAAATAAAAGAAATGCTCACAATATAGCTGTATAGAATGTAGATAGCTTGCTTAGTCCAGCTATTAATGAATGCTAGCTGGTACTCTTTGTATCTGAAGTGAAAGTTAGGTTTTATTTTTTAAGAAAACCAGTTTCTACATAAACTCAATCTTGAAGAGAGGGAAGCACGAGAGAGAGAGAGTCATTTAACTAACAATTGGCCCAGTGGGAAACAGACACAGGGAGCGCCTGTGAAGGCCCTTCCCCTCATTTGTCTCTTGCCATCTGTCTAGTGACCAGAACAGCTGATATGTGCGAGCTTCTGGGTGAAGAATGGCGAGCGAAGACGTCTCCAAAACAGCAGAGACGACGACTGCGACTAAGACTGAAGTGTCAAGGCCAGCTCTGATTCCTTGGAAGGTGAACCCCCAGTTGCCCCAGGAGAGGAAATAACTACCAGCCAAGTGGCAACAGAAATCTTGAGTGCCCCATTGACCTGGTGGCTGGTGCCAAGATTCCAGTCGCCTGGATTTACCCACTTTCAGAGCCAGAGTGATCAACGTTGCAGGACTTCATTGAGAAAAATCTGAAGAGGAGGTTTCTAAGGGCTTCTTCCTCACCTGCAGCTGCTCCTGCCTTGGTTGTCAAGAAAAAAATCAGGGGAGCTCAGGATGTGTAATGACTACCAGCTGCTAAACCAGATCACCATCAGGAATCGCTACCCCCCGCCTCTCCTTTCCGAGCTCTTAGAGAGGTTACATGGCCCCAAAGTTTTTACCAAGCTCGACCTCTGTGGAGCTTACAACCTAGTGCATATCCAGAGTGGTGAGGAATAGAAGACCTCCTTTCGCACCCGCTATGGCCACTTTGAATACACATTCTCCTCTTCTCTTCTCTCTCTGACCATGAGAAGTATGTCAGTATGGTATTACAGTGGCTCAGGGAAAATCATTTTTGCCAAACTTGACACATGTGAATTTGAGAAGAAGACTATTGATTTCTTGGGTCAGCGCATTTCTTCGGATGGCGTCACCATGGATCCTGATAAAGTGAAAGCACTTCTGACTTGGCAACCACCACGCAGAACGAAGGATGTTCCGGGTTTGCTGGGCTTCGTCAATTATTATAGAAATTTTATACCGGCCTTTGACTCACCTATTGTGAAAGAAAACACCTTTCGTTTTGGATGAAGATACACAACAGGCTTTTGAAGCCTTAAAGACAGCTTGTGCATCAGAACCCATCCTGTGGCGTCCAGTCCCTGCACAACCCTTCATTGTAGAAACTGATGCTTCTGATGTGGCCATAGTGGTGGTGCTACTACAAGCTGGCCAGCATTCAACCACCTTGTTCCCATGTGCGTAGTCCTAATGGAAACTTACAACATCCTAACAGAACTAGTGGTCAGGTAAACCATGTAAACGGTATATACAGGTAGTCCTCGCTTAATGATCTCTCACTTAAGGACCATTCAAAGTTGCAATAGCCTTGGAAAGGGTGCTTTACATGCCTGTTAAGCACTTCCAGCCACCATAAAACATCCCGCCGCCGGTCATGTGATTGTATAGCGGGTGCTTAACAACCGGCTTGCATTTATGACCAGTTGCCAAGTGCCCCACGATCATGTGATTGCCACTTGCAATCTTCTCTGCCGGCTTCCCCAGAAAGTCAGTGGGGAAGGTGACAGCATAGGTTGGAAGCAGAGGGGATGGAGGGGAAGATAAATCCATGGTGGCACTGCAGGAGCGAAGCTCAAATCTCCAGGATTTGGGCTCTGTTCCTGCAGCCTGACAAAGGGTGTCCCCTCCCCTCCCCACATGGAGGGGAACTCCTTCGTGGGGCTGCAGGAGCAAAGCTCAAATCTCCAGGATTTGGGCTCTGTTCCTGCAGCCTGACAAAGGCTGTCCCCTCCCCTCCCCACATGGAGGGGCAATCCTTCGTGGGGCTGCAGGAGCAAAGCTCAAATCTCCAGGATTTGGGCTCTGTTCCTGCAGCCTGACAAAGGGTGTCCCCTCCCCTCCCCACATGGAGGGGAACTCCTTCGTGGGGCTGCAGGAGCAAAGCTCAAATCTCCAGGATTTGGGCTCTGTTCCTGCAGCCTGACAAAGGCTGTCCCCTCCCCTCCCCACATGGAGGGGCACTCCTTCGTGGGGCTGCAGGAGCAAAGCTCAAATCTCCAGGATTTGGGCTCTGTTCCTGCAGCCTGCCAAAGGGTGTCCTCTCCCCTCCCTGCATGGAGGGGAACTCCGTGGGGCTGCAGGAGCGAAGCTCAAATCTTCAGGATTTGGGCTTCGTTCCTGCAGCCTGTCCACCCATGTCCCCTCCCCTCCCCGCATGGAGGGGAACTCCTTCGTAGGGCTGCAGGAGCAAAGCTCAAATCTCCAGGATTTGGGCTCTGTTCCTGCAGCCTGACAAAGGGTGTCCCCTCCCCTCCCCACATGGAGGGGCACTCCTTCGTGGGGCTGCAGGAGCAAAGCTCAAATCTCCAGGATTTGGGCTCTGTTCCTGCAGCCTGACAAAGGGTGTCCCCTCCCCTCCCCACATGGAGGGGAACTCCTTCGTGGGGCTGCAGGAGCAAAGCTCAAATCTCCAGGATTTGGGCTCTGTTCCTGCAGCCTGACAAAGGCTGTCCCCTCCCCTCCCCACATGGAGGGGCACTCCTTCGTGGGGCTGCAGGAGCAAAGCTCAAATCTCCAGGATTTGGGCTCTGTTCCTGCAGCCTGACAAAGGGTGTCCCATCCCCTCCCCACATGGAGGGGCACTCCTTCGTGGGGCTGCAGGAGCAAAGCTCAAATCTCCAGGATTTGGGCTCTGTTCCTGCAGCCTGCCAAAGGGTGTCCTCTCCCCTCCCTGCATGGAGGGGAACTCCGTGGGGCTGCAGGAGCGAAGCTCAAATCTTCAGGATTTGGGCTTCGTTCCTGCAGCCTGTCCACCCATGTCCCCTCCCCTCCCCGCATGGAGGGGAACTCCTTCGTAGGGCTGCAGGAGCAAAGCTCAAATCGTCAGGATTTGGGCTCCGTTCCTGTAACCTGCTGAACCATGTCCCCTCTCCTCCCCCCATGAACTCCTTTGTGTGGCTTCAGGAGCGAAGCTCAAATCTTCAGGACTTGGGCTTCGTTCCTACAGCCTGCCAAAGGTTTCCCATCCTCTCCGTCCCCTTCGTTCCCTCCACTTCCAACCTTCCTTGTTGGCTTCCCCATTGACTTTCTGGGGCAGCCAGCAGAGAAGATTGAAAACGGTGATGACGTGATCGAGGGGCACTTGGCAACTGATTGTAAATGAGAGCCAGTTGCCAAGGACCCAAAGTACAATGACATGACCATGGTGTGTGTGTGCGTGTGCGTGTGTGCGTGTGTGTGAGATGTTTTATGATGGCCAGAAGTGCTTAACAGGCATGTAAAGCACCCTTTCCAAGGCTATCATAATGTTGAATGGTTGTTCAGTGACCAATCTATAAGCGAGGATTACCTGTATCTACCGTTGACATGGTTTACCTGACCACGGTTTCAGATCGTGGCCCACAATTCATTGCTAAGTTTTGGCAAGAACTTTCCTAAGGTCTAGAGGTTGAGATCAACTTATCTTCTGTGTATCATCTGGATTTGGAGAGACAGATGGAACAGGTGAATCAGATTCTGGAGCAATATCTCAGATGTTTTTTTACCTACCAGCAAGACAACTGGGTAGACCTCCTAGCACAGCCAGAGTTTGCTTATAACAGTGCTCGGCATACCTCCAGCTAAATGATGCCATTCATGGCTAACTGTAGCTTGCACCTCCTATTCTTTCCACTGAGTTCACCAGCTTCTTCTGTTCCAGCCTTGGATCAGCTCTTGCGGGAACTGCAAGCAACTCATCAAGTTCTCCAAGATCAGTTACAAAAGGCCAAGGATGATTATAAATGGTTTGCTGAGCATCACTGCCAGGCAGGTCTACTGATAGCCATGGGGGACTTAGTGTGTGTTTCATTTAAGAAGCTTGCTACTCGTCAGCCGCCAAAGAAATTGGATCACCGCTTCCTGGGACCATTCCAAGTGGAAGCTGTCATCAACCCAGTTGCTTTCTGGCTTAAGCTACCCTCCAGTTTCTGTGTTCATCCTGTATTCCATTGTTCTTTGTTGGTTCCTGCTGCACTCCCAACCCTCATTGTTCCTCCACACTGGCCCCACCACCCATTGTGGTGGAAAGGGAACCTGAATATGAGGTAGCCCACATTCTGAACTCACGGGTCCTTCGGGACCACCTCCAGTATCTGGTGGATTGGAAGGGCTATGGACCATAGCAGCGTTCCTGTGAAGATGATGATGTTTATGCTCCCTGCCTCACACACCTGTTCCATTAACAGTACCTGGAGAAGCCCAGGCCTCAATCTGCAGGAGAGGAGGGCCCTGAGGTGGGGGATAGTGTCATGGCCAGCTCAGACTCCTTGGAAGATGACGAGGAGTTACAGAAGAGTCATCAGCCTGAGGGGATTCAGCTGAAAGAGCCTCTAAGTTAAGCTGGTTGAGCTTTGGTGGGCTGGATATTTTGGGTGTGAGGGAGTACGATTGTTTGGTCAAAGCTTTTTGCCACTAGAGTTCTGTTTAAAAGCCTTTTTAGTAAATCTATAAAACTTACCTGCGTGTCAGTGATTTCCACGGGCCGGGACCGGACACGAAGGACCAGCGAGTAGTCCGGTCCCACAGAACCTCTCCGGATAAGGAGAGGATGGGAGATCACCCACTTCTGCTCTGGATGGCTGCTCCATGCGAGGAGACCCCAGGACAGCGGTTTCTCATGGGTTTGAGCACTGGGAGGTGAAGGGAGCCATTATGCTCTCATCCATGGCGGAGCACGTTTTGGTGCCTTGGGCAACAATCTTGGCACCTTCAAAAAGATTAGGAGGAGTCTCTCACAGTGTTCCTGTTGGTCCCCCAAATTTCCTTCTGTGGTGTTCTTCAAAGCCAGGCACCCAACTCGAAGGGGCCTCAGAGCTATTCAAGTGAACTAAGGCCAGAGTGAAGCCCGAAGGTCTCAGGTCACATTCTCGCTCAGTCCTTCCCTTCCAAAGAATGCATTGGTGCTCTGGTTTCCTTTCTGGTCTGCCAGGCAATTTCTCTAGTCGTGGCTACTTGCTGATAGTAAAAGATGGCCTCCTTTGCCCCATGCACAAGAAGATTCCCACTAGTAAGACTGGCTTGGAGCACCCTAAACTGTACAGAAAATGTCAACATTGTAGTTGGTTAATACCACTCAACCACTAAAAGTTGTTCTCTGCAGCACCTCCAATGCCCTTTAGATTTGGTATGAAAAAGCAGACACTCAAGACTACTTCCTATCACTAGATAGCAGTGTGATGATTGCCTTACTCTAAATAAAACTCTCAGACTCAAAATGTCAATTCAGGTTCTGGATTTATTTAGAAAAGAGTGCAAACAGCTAAAAAGCTGAGAATGAGAAAAGCGCGCCTAAACTCAAACTAAATAGCGTCTTTGCAAACAACACCCCACCCCCTCCCTCACATACAGTTCGCCCCACATTCCCAGGTGCTCCTAACGAGCTCTGCTGATCAAGGGGCAAAAAGACCTTGACATTTCAGAGATAGCCTAAAGACATTCCTCCTGGCACAGTCCAGCGCGTCTCCTGTACAAGGCTCTCAGCAGCACCCTCCCAGCCCGAACACCTATCAGCACCTTGGCAAGCGAACCGTTATGATGTAGACAAACACCGGAACGGTGAACATGACAAGCAGCTTCATTTCTTCCTTTTATATGAAAGGTGCGTACTCACCATTTCTTTTCACAAGCACACAGATGGCACTGAAGTCAATGAATCAGCCCGAGCAGGTTTGCATTTGGATGATTACCCTTTAGATACTGAAACTGTGTGCCAATTTCCTTCTTTCAATTACATGTGAACAGATTGACTTGTTTGTTTGTTTGTTTGTTTGTTTGTTTGTTTGTTTGCCTTTTAGTTCTCTTAACACCTTTGCCTTGGGTTTGGTGCTAGGATGCCTTCTCACTACAAATGTTGTTTTACAACCACACTGTTATTGCACAATAATGGTCAGCAGAAGGCCTTCTGTGAGAAAGAAACGGTTTCACATATTCAGTTCTGCAGTTGGCATAGCTAGTCCCAACACTGGCCTCTCCTGGGAAGGCCCCCCGATCATTGGCAGAACTCGGCTGTCTCAGAGTTGTTGGCGATACTCCCTGATGGCTGGCTAGTTTCTTAAGGCAACAAAAGGAGGCTAGAAGAGTGGGAAAGCGCTCTACAGATGCAAGCAGGAAGCAGCAGCAGTAGTCATTTTATTGTTCATACAACTGTAATTATGTCACAGGAAAGATGCTGGCGCAAGACAAATGGCATTTCTCACCTGGTTGCCTTCTGATTTCAGAAAAAGTATTGTAAAACAGCTTTGGTAAATGTTGGCCTGGCACCTATGGTCTCTTTGTTAAAAAACTTGTCAAAAAATAAGGCTTAATTCAAGTGTTTATAATAGTTTGACCCAAGAGTGCCTGAAGGACTTAAGTGCGTAGAGAATTAGACGTTCCTCCTTCATGGGGTGATACAGGCCTGATGGGAACACGTTTGGGGTAAAACTGGGCTTTGGTTGTGCCATACAAGCCAAAATGTGGCCAAACTGATTTCTGGAAGGAGTATTTTATATAGGAATCATACAATAACATCCAATCTATCTCCAACCTTTCCATTTTGGTAAGATGGTGGAGAAGGTGGTGGGCCTGCATTCCAGAAGGCCCCGGGAGCATTGGATTATCTGGGCCCTTTTTGTCTAGCTTTCAGGCCCAGCTCTAGTGCTGAGGCAGCATTGATTGAAGTAGTGGATGACCTCTGGTAGGACCAGAACAGGGGCAACCCTGCTGGCCAAGGACTTATTAGTTTCAAATGCATACTGTAAATCTCTCATCTCAAATGGGGAAACCTCCTGGTTGTTTATTTCTATTTCTTGTTAGGCTTCTTTTGAAAGGAGAGGCAGACAGGCCAGAACAGGCGGATGCAGCAGGCTTTGAGTCATGGAAGAGAGAGGATGGCAGCTTTTGTCATGGCAGCCCCCACTCCTGCATTACTCTGCATCTCAGATGAGCCACTGGTGGCCTTCTTGGGCTTCTTACATCACCACCAACGTCCAGGCTGGCTGGCGGAGAGGGGAGGTGGCTTTGAATGACATGAGAGAGGCTGCCCTGTCCCTCTTGTATGCCCCCCCAAACATCCAATCTATCTCCAACCTTTCCATTTTGATAAGATGGTTCTCATGATCACCGTTGCGATGTTCACTCCATTGTAACGCTTCGCATGCCAGAGTGTTGATGGATGTTCCTGGCTGGGAGGGTGCTGCTCATAAACCTTGTACGGGGAGATGTGTAGGGCTGTGCCAGGAAGGAATGTCTTTGGGTTATCTCTTAAATGTCAAGGTCTTTTTGCCCGTTGATCAGCAGAGCTCGTTAGGAGTACCTGGGACTGTGGGATTGTTCTATATGCAGGGGGGGGGGGATCGTTGTTGGAAACGGAGCTATTTAGTTTGAGTTTAGGTGCGCTTTTCTCATTCTCAGCTTTCTTTCTGTTTGCACCTTATTCTAAATAAACCAGACCTTAAACTTAGATTTGGAGTCTGAGCTTTTTATTTGAGTAGGGCAGTCGTTACATAAAGCTGAGAATCATTCCATGAACAAACCTCGCTAGTCTCTACCAAGGAATTTTTCTTGAGAGAGAAGAAGTTAGCGATGGCAGAATTGGGGAAGGAGTCGACGGGATTTGGGGGGCGACCAGACAGCTGTTGGAGACGGCGTTCCTGAGCAGGGACTCGGGCCCCCTCCCATCCCACCCTGCACCCCATTCCAGAGATCCAACCTCTAGCCCGGAGGAGAGGGAACCGACGGACGAAGGGCTCGCCGAACACCAACAGTTCCTGTGGGGTGCCCTGGCAGACCCCCGGCCGGGGACGTCTCGCACCACATGGAAACTGCGATGCCCACTGACTCCTGAAAGAGAGTCCACAAA